>NW_010972586.1:141005-203483 GCF_000737465.1 Haliaeetus leucocephalus | reverse complement strand
CATATGCATTAATATAAGAAACTAAATCCCCCAAACTCCAGAAAAAAAGGACTGTAAACACGGCTAGACTTCAAAACTAGAAGACTGAGGTGAAACAGTTTGTTCTTTACTTGACTCTTGAAAAAGATCCTTTTAGCAAGAGAGGGATGAAGACTTATGGAATAATATTTGTCCTTGATTAACGGAAGAAAGGTGGAGGCAGAAGGCAGAGTGCAGGGCAGAGGGAGCAGTCTTATGAAAGTTACTCTGTAATACATATTAGTATCAGCAACACCATGAAACATGACATGGTTCCAAGCAGAAAAAACCTGTTGCACACGCTAACTTCATTGCAGGAGACAGCCTAACCTGTTACGGTGACAGCGTGCTTTGACTATGACATTCATGGAGGATAAATAATTTCAATTTAGTCTGTCTAGTTACTTTGCTATTAAAGCTGACAAGGACGCAACAGTGAGCATCATTAGAGAAATCACAGCAATATACATCTGTCATACCATAATATGGCAGGATCAGAGATCATCCAGCAGTGCCATAATTGTAATTTCAGAAAACCAAATTTTGTATATGCAATAACACCCACCTGTAACTCTTTAGCTTGTATTTCCAATTTGCTGCCTGTTTGCATCTATTCAGAAATGAGGTATCACATGTCATTAAATACAGTGTAAATAAGTTAGGCCTGGCTGTGAAAGATCAGCATGAAATGAGGAGCTACAAGGTAAGATGCAGTGGCCACAGTAGAAAGTCCTTTGATGTGTGTGGTCTGTGGAGCATAGCTACAATACAATATAATTTGAGACTATAAGCTTTATAGAGTTTCAGAGGATGGGATTTCTTTTCTCTGCTTTTCCAGTTCCCCACAAAAGAACTCATTACCAATAGAACAGCAAAAACCCAGAAGAGCTGATAAATCAAGACTTCAATAAAAGGATATATGCCCCAAAATTAAGCAATGAGTGCTTAGTTTATCTTCCAGATCATAATCAAGCTCGCCCCACCTCCAGACCTTCAAGCAGGAAAGAATAGTAGATCACAACATTGTTTACTACATGTCTTACTACAGAAAGGGCTATTTCTACAGCAATTTACACATTAGCAATCAAAATGGAGGCAAAAGATTTGCTTTGCACAGCTCTTAATTTTTAATGTAGTTTCCTAGACTGGTACCCTACAGAATATTTCTTTCAACATTGTCTATTTCTGTTCAAGATTTCTGTTGAACAGATTTCTGCAGCATTTAACTATTTCTAAAGTATTAGACGAGTTCTGTTGGCTCTGCAGTTCTTCACTGTTGTGGTTTACTTCTATATTTCTCAAGTTGTACCTTTTTGTTCAGAGGTCATGAGTTAAAGACATTGCTAGATCATTTTTTTGGGGTACTCAGCACCTTCTCCTGGATGCATGATATAAATTATCAAGGCAAACCTACTGGCAAAGAGATTTCACAGAGAAGACAAAAATTCACCCCGTATTAGTGATGCACTGGAACAAAATATTCAAGTTCACTTCAGTATTTTTCACCTAGATCACTGTGTATAGTTAACAGACATGAAAATTCTTTTCTAAGTGGACACACAGAGGAGCCTCAATATCCTTTGAGATTCGGGGATAAAATCATAAAAAGGGCAAAGCTCCACTCTGTTTAATTAAGCTGCAAGAAAGCCCCGGTTGCCTTTCAGATGTGTGCAGCAGACAGCTAACAAACAAGTGATTTCTGTAAGGCAACTGCCAGCAAAATACAAAGCTGAGATAAAGACTAAGCACATAAGAATGTGGTCTCCACCTCTAACCAGTACAAACTCTCCCAACCAGTCCTGCCTCAGTATCAGTTTCAGAATGCAGCTAAGAAGTAAAACATCTTCCTTCTCTGCAATTTTTCTTTTTTTCTACAAAATAATACACTTAGTGTCAGGATATTTACATATGGCTGATGAGAAGCTTCTGCTGTCATGCATACATATTTTTTTAAATAATTAAAGCCAGCTTTATGTATATAGCATAACAACTAAGAGTTCAGAGTGGAACACAATCAATGACTTTTCTAGAACAAAGCCAATCAGTACTCAGTATGGTGAAAAAAACCAGAAGACATATGAAGTTACAGCAATTGCAATAAGAAATTCCAAGAGCATGGAGTAGTATTTATATTATTCTGGTAACCAAGCTTGGGTGCAGTTCTTCTAACACAGCTCTAAGGTTAGGGAAACCAACACGACACCTTTGCAAGAAAAGGAGACTGCAAGGTTAATATATTCCAAATGTTGGAAATGCAAGACATTTTCACTGTGGCAATATCCTGCCTTGCATTGAGTTATTTTTAGTCTGTCCTAAAATATGACATGATGGATAAAGGAAATGACTATTTTTATGGCCAAAGCTTGTGTGCAAAGATAAGGTGTGATGAATTAGCATCTCCAAAAGAAGTAAAAGGTCTTTGTTTAATCTTTTTTTAAAAAATAAAGAAGCTGTTTTGATCTTTTTTTTTTATTTCTCTTTTTTTTTTTTCCTAATGGCAAAATGCATCTAGTTCCTCTGGAAAAAAAGCACTAAATTCAACTTTAAACCCTGACTAAATCTCCAGTTTCATATAAGACAAAACATAATGCAAATCAAATTATTTCCTCCTTTAATGCTAAATATAGTTTGGACTTGGCAAACAAAATAAACCTGGTTAAAATTATGCATGATCAAACAAAGTAATAAACAGCCATAAAATGTTGTAGCTATTTCTTCAACTGTTGTTTTCTTTCTGTGTTTTGAAGTTTTGTGTGTACATTAATATTTTGAATTCTTTTTAGCACAAAACAGGCATCCAGAGAATCCAGCAGGATTCTCCTGCTCTCTGGCAATCAGATTCACATAAATCAGACACATCCAGAAAACAGTAACATTCCATTGCCATTAGTGAACGTACAGCACGCTAACTTGCATTGATTTAAACAGGCAAAAAGACCTGTAGTGTGCATCCATGACACCTTTTACATCTACAAACGCATTTCATTCAAACAACTTGGCTCCTTTATTCTCCAATCTCCATTAACACATTTTGTTCTCACTTGCATATTTTGTCAGACTTTAACAACTACTCTTGAAATGTTTCAGTGCTAGGAAACAACACCTTTTCAGATTAATGTGAAAGAATTTTTTTATAAAGCACAAAAAGGTTGAACAAGCATAAGAATGTATATTTACATGATCCTCAGACTAATGTTTCCTAATAGCTGACCACATGACTTTGTGGTTAAAACTTTCTTTTTATGTGCCTTATTTTGAGTGGACTAAGATGGAGAAAAAAACTTATAATAGAAAATAATCTAATAATGATATAATGTACTTCCACAGAAACTTCAATAGAGTTTGAAATTTTCAATATCACAGTAAGCCTTACAGTTCTCTGCATTCTCTGCTTTCCAGACACTGGGGAGGAGAAGGGCAAGGAGAGAGAACAACACCACAACACAATCTCTGCAGCACTTCCACACATCCTGAGAAAGGAGTCCAAATCGTAGATTCCAAGGGGATTATAGTTGTAAATTTCAGTTAGGTGACAAAACCTGGGATATTTTTAATGAGCTGTAGGGGGGGGAAGAAAAGGAACAAGGCAAGGAATTTTCAGAATGCAGGTTCTACCTTTGCAAACGATACAAAGATTCCCCCTTATTTGATCACCTATATGCACAATAAAAATCCACTTTACAGAAGTCAGAATAATACAAATAAGCAAGACTCACCAAAACAATTTGGGAGGAATGTGTTATCAATACATTTTGCACACCTTTTCCATACAGAATCAATGCCAGATTTTTAAAAGCATTACCTCCAAGCAGCACATAAACAAATCAAGCAGCTTGCAGTCAAATGCATTTCCTGCACCAAGGCTGCATTTCTGAAATCCCGTCCTCATAAAAACACAAAATAACTCCCACATTTACATCCGAGCATCTACCTGCAGAAAGCATGCAGAAATGTACATATGCAGCTAATTTACACAAAAGTATTGAATAGGCACAGATAAAAGGTCAAAAGTGCTCTTTTCAAAGTTCAGATGCAGGAAAAGAGGAAGTAGAAAACTGAAGTCAGTAAAACCTGAATTTTTTAATTAATAGAGAATGTCATGTCCAATATGCTGCTTTATTAAATTTTTAATTGTTTATCAATTTGTTATCACAGATTTGAATATGATATTGCACTGGAAATATAAAAAAAAAAAAAAAAAAGGAAATTTCATTTGGGTTTACAGAAGAGATGATGAGCACCATTAAAGGAGTTTTTTGCACATGTGGATGCTTTTTTAAACATGTGGTTTTCATGTATTTTCATTTGATTGTTTGATGTTCCATCGAGTCTGACAAATGGTTGAATTAGCGGTCTGAGCTGTTTCAAATGATGAAGGTTCAAAAGAATCCAGAACTAATCAGAACTGCCTTCAGACACTTGCAAACTAAGGAAAAACCCTTTTATTTTGCAATTGCTCGCTCTCTCCCATGCATAACACCAACTCATAAAAGAACAAATCTCCTATCTAATGATGGAAACAGATGTAACATTTACTGCATGCTTACCTTATGTGATATACTGAGGAAAATAACAGCAAAGTTAACCTCTTATTAGAAACATTTAAAATGTCAGTAAATAGATACCAATGCTGTACAATGCGGTTCCAGTCTAAATTACCTTATCAACAATTAACTTGCCCTCAATTTTCCTCCCAGTAAGAGGGAGAAAGTCATCAGTGAATGTTCATTTATCCCATGGCAGCTCTACAAGGGCCACTAATCTAATGAATATAATAAATAAATTTATTGCTGTGTAAAGGAAACACACTCCCAGTGGAAGATATCAAACTCCTGCCTTCTCCTTTGGATAGCTTCAGCTCCAACTACATACAGACCACCACGAATATTTTATATGTCCTTTGTGCTGAGTATTTTGTTTTTATTAATATCTCCAGCATATTCATCTGCACTAGGTTGGCATTAAGACAACATAAACCTAATAAATGTAGATCCTGACAGAAATGAGCATGTCACAAAGCTGTCTGAATTAAAGCATCTAAGTCAGAAAAAAAACATAGAAGGAACGATGCATACGGATCAGGTTTTTCTATTTGCACCAGTTTATAACATGTTAAAATGTGATTGCTTCCCATTCATAGTTGGGAACTATCCAAGCTCTCCAAAACTTATTTCCTTACGCCACTCAAACACCTTTGAATAGAATGGACTAGATTATTTCAGCTGGAATGGACTTACAATGATCATCTAGTCCAATTGCCTGACCCCTTCAGGGCTGACCAAAAGTTAAACCACAAGGTTTCATTCAGCCATAAGAGTAGACACTGTGTTGTCTTCCCTAAAGAAAAGGTACACTGCCACATCTGATTCAGCCCAGCACATTAACATGTAACAACCTGGCTGAATTAGACATTGTGTTTCAGCTAAACAGCTTGAGCAAATGGGCCAGATTCAGCAATACTGTAAGTTTTGGTGGTGGGGGGGGGGGGGTGGTTGTTTTTAAAAAGAGCACATCAATGGGTTTTACTTAACAGTATCATGCCATCATCAAAATACAGTCTTTTGAGTCAGGTCTGAATTCAAACTACATGTTGTGATGGAACTGTGCCAAAATCTTCTAGCTCAGTTCCCTGAATTCAGTTTGAAAAACTGAAACCTGCTCCCAAACCTCTCAAGTCATTCTTCATTTATAGATAATATAGTTCGATACTCAAGGTCAGAAGGAGATCAAGAGTCAAAACACAACTTGGAACTCCAAGTTTTCTCTCAGTGGGGAAGCTAGCAACAAATGTTGGACAATGTGATGGATAAATAGAAGGTCAAAATCACACAATGAACAGAGAATGGTTTGTATCGTTTTCTGAAACTCATCACAGTCTGTCACAATGTGCTTTATGGTTTGAATTGTTTTGAAATCATCTCTCCCCCTTCTTTCTTCTTTTAAATGATTAGCTATTTTCAAGCAAAATTGAGAAGGCTAAAACCTGTAAGCATTCAATTTTTCACTTTTAAGGTGAGACATAAGTGTATTTTGATCACTTTAAAAATAAAATCCAAACCCATGTCTGCACAGATGCATTTTAATACAAGTATGTAAATGTTGTTAGTAGCTTCATTGTATGAAAATTAAAACTAAATGAGAGACATTAATACTATGCAAAGAATAATTCAGAAGTCTAAACTGATCCATTATGGGTTGCAGGCCCTGATGTTAATTCCGCTATCCCTAGAGTAGTCTACAGAGAGATTAATTAGGTTCAACAAATTCCTAATTTAAGTAACTACTCTTGACCTATTGTCTTCTGCAGGAAGCTAGGTTGTACTGGAATTTTGGAGAATGATTGCAACATAATAAAAAAATTAAAATACAAATATTGCCAAAATCACAGATAATGTTTTACTGCAGTCAAGGTCCAAACATGAGCATTGTCAATTAGCCCACACTACTTGGAAGAACTATTCAATGATTTTTAGATCCAACCCAGTCTGGTTTTCATGGAATGGCAAAAGGAAAATTTTTCCCTTGAAATTTAGAATGCATTTTCACAAACTATAACACTTTGACTGACTTTGGGTCTGATTTTTTCCTCCAAGTATAAAGTATGGGAAGAACAATGTGGTTCAGTTACTTTTCCAAGTCTATTTGTTGGAAAACGTTCATACCAAAAATGCCTTTCCCATTGGGGTTTTACATCATCTCCATTTCATAGCTGTGGTAGATTACACTCTATAACCTAAAATGAGATGAGGATAATTGAAGTAGATGAAAAGCAGACCACTAATTGGTAAAGAAAATACAATTCCATTTTCTAGACTTTTCTCCCTTCCCTCCCTGACCCTTCTCACTCTCTCCTGTTTTCCATGTATAATTCTCATTCTGGTTGTCATGCACAAACACATCAAGTTCAAGATAAAATACTGGCATTTCTCGAAAAGGTTTATGATTACAAGTATTAAGCCAGAACAGCTGTGTCGATTTGGAATTCCTCTTTAGCCAGCAAAACTGACAGAATCTTACAATGCACTATTGCTTCTTTAAGAGTTTAAAAAGAACACATCTTTCCAATCAAACACACACTTTTTTGTTGTTGACATTTTTATTGATTGGAAAAAACCTACAGGCACAAAGGGACAAAATCACACTTGCATATCCATATTTCATCTTAGTTGCCTTTTCTGGCATTTTATTATTGAGAAGTTCTGATGTACTTTCAACAATAGATCTGTGATGTGGGCAAATCCTTTTGGGCTTGGGTGACACTTGATTTTTCCTTTGAGCTGAGAAAAGAGGGATAAATTCTGAAAAAGAGTAATTCCTATAGGGAAACTTATGTTTTGGATTAAACAAAGGAAGGTTTAATTTATTTATTTTAAGAGGCCACTAAAAAGTGGAGCTCTGGCTGTTGCAAGCAAACCTTATCAGTGCTTGTCTTTCTTAGGATCTTGCAGAATAAGGAGACGTGCAAGGGAAGACTTCAGCAGGTGCAACAGAAGCAGAAGTTGCAGACACTTCATTGAAGAGGGGCGATGTGTCTCATCCTTTCAATAAGGATCAAACACCATCTATATTAGGAATGAAAACAGAAAAGCTGTAGAAATAAAAGGAAATAATATAAATAGATAAGTAGTATTATGTCAACTGCCTATCTAATTATCCTGCCAGTAATGCAAGAAAATTGCAAAACAGGAGACTTCCTTGGGAGTTTGCATAAAAAATATGTTCTTATCATGGATGACTGTCCTAATCCATATTTCACAATACAATTAGTTAGCAAATCCATAAGAACACATTTAGTAGGCCTCATTTTCTCTCCCTTCTCCCAGCCATCAAACACCACACACACTTCTTTTCCCATCAGAGTGAAAAAACTTTACTTTTATCTAGCGCTGACTGCATTTTCTTCCTCAGCTTTTCACTGTGAATGGCTGCTTAGATTCTTAAATGTCCATGTGATACCTTGCACTAAATAATTAAAGGGAAAAAAATATGGATATCAGTTTGTAATTTGCATTAAAATTATTGCATATTTTCCTACTAAGTTAGTCAAGCTTGGCAAAAGATCAGGAGTCACACTGGTTATGGGTAGTTTCATTCTTTGTTTTACTCGTTAAAATTATTTTATTAAATCATTTATGTTCTGATGTTTATAAATTGTTTGTAAGATTTTTTTTTTCAAAGTAAGTTGAACTTTGGAACATCATTTTATCTTTATATATTAAAGGGGTTCTGCAAATATATTTATGTTCCCTGAGGACTTCTGCTGTCAGAAAAAGCACCAAGATTTTTTTTCCTTGATGTCCAGAGACTTCACCCAACTGATTCTTGATATTTCCAGGTCAAGAAAAGAACTCTGTCATAAGCTGTGTTACCAGCAGTGCTTTAAAAATTGCTGGTTCTGTGTAACAGATTCAGATTTCTTAGCAGCCCCCTGACACTAGAGGAAAAACACTTCCCAAGCTTGAATACCTTTATCAGCTGTGCTTATGCAAGAAAAGAAAACATGTCCTGGCAGCCTTGAGAAATGTAGACAAATGAGAACAAAGTTACATTTTGACAGACAGGTGTCTACAGCTAAAGACATGAATTTTTCACAATCTCTGTTTTCATAACATCTCAGTTAAGACAGAGCATTTCTATCCCTTGATTTTGTGTCGTTTTGAAAGAAAGGAAGAAGGACCAGAAGGATAAGACTGTGCAGGTGAAATAGGGAGTCTTACTCTCAGGGGACCTCGGGGTGGAAGAAAGGCACAGCCCCAATCAAGGTATCCAGACAACACTTCGGTGTGGCTCTTGTAACACCATGTTGAAGGGAAGTGGAGCCATTGGAGAAAACCCAAAGTCACTTGCATTCACGAATTGACAAAAATGACCCTGCATCTCCCACCTCCTGGGAAAACATCTTCCCCACCAAGATAAAGAAAATTTGGAGACAGATAAGTACAACAAACCAGTTAAGCCCATTTCATTTTGCATGGAATGGTTATACGATGCCTGGTCTGTGATGCCAGACATTGGCATGAATGCCAAGGTGCTACATACTGACAGGAGCAAGTCACATCTTGGCACATACGCAGGGCCAGTGCAGTGACAGTGGAAATTAACATCTGAAAAAAAGGCAGTTACAAGGCTTGGCTCTACTGAACTGTCTGCTTTGAGAACTGAATTGCAAGGCATAGGCAGCTAAAGTTTGTTAGAAACATTTTCTGATACACAGTACTTTTCCTGAGCTAGTCCTAACCAAATATGCCACCGACACACTGGAAGCTTCTGGAGGAGCAAAGAGATGAAGCCAATTTAGCACCCTTCCCACTAGACCCCACTCACTTTATATGAACAAAGCATAGTAGATTAATACTACTTCTTTACCAGAAATCATTCTTTTCAAGTAAACCAAAGCCATAAGAACCTGTTGACTTTTCACTGATGAATCTTAAGCCAACAGCTTTTCAACAAATAACTTAAAATAAACCCAGTAAGTCCGAACATATCTTGTAGTCTTACTTAAGATTATTTTCTATGTAAGTTACTTTGCTCAGGCACAGCTCATATGACCCATTTATGTTCCTTGATCAAGTAAATAACCTCAAATCTGTTTTCCACTGCACCTGCAATTACAGACTTAAAGTTTCCTCCTCCTGATATCTATTTAGTATTCAGTGTGATAGAAAACTTCCCTACTTTCAAACTTCAGCTTGAAACTTCCAGGACATTTATGGGAATAATAATGCAACCACATTTCTTTCCCATTTTATAGTAAGTTTATTTTGAAATCTGAACACAACTTCATGAAAAAACTGTTGCCAGAGGCCCAGATCTACAGGATTTTGATTATAACACCTCTGCTGTTCTCATGTCCACAAGATTGAATGCGATGTTCAGAATTCAAATAGCACACAAGTCAGCCACAGGAAAGATGAAGCTGTATTTAAGAGATAAAAACAAAGAATAAATGGGAGGCCAGATTAGATTACTGCCTGTCAGCAGACCTCATGAGGCAATTGGCTGGCAGCTTTGGTAATGCTAACTACAAACAGCTTGCAATACCAAACCATTACATACATTCCTTGCCAAGACTGACTGTCAGCTGTATGACTGGCCATTTCCTGCCAACATAGTTGACATTCTCTCCTCATTTATTAGTGAGGGCCCTGTACTTGGTGACATGGAAAGTCAACAGCTATCAGTCCCTCATCTTATGCTACCTACTGAATCGGGTTGTCTAAATTACTAATAACAAGGAATGTATACTGTTTTCATCTAGTCATAAGATACTATTGTTTTTTACCAATGTTCAGACTATCATGTTTGTGGGCTTCTGGATATTTATCTCCTGGAAACCATTTTTTCTGCATCTTTCTTTCTAATTGATTAAAATAACATTATGTTGTCATTTCTTATTTATTGCTAGAGTCAAGCTTACCTTCACAGAAGTACAGAAAGAGGCAAAAAACCAATCAAATACATTCCATTTCCAGAAAGCAGAATGGTCAGCAGACCAGCAAAAGTAATTATCTTGCCATATTTTATGGAAAGCACATCTAGTTCCAGTGCAAGTAATTGTGACAGAGAAACTTCAAATGATTGCTTTGACATCCATGCAGTTACTTAATTATGGAATGGAATTAATGTGACTGTTTGACCATTTCTTTGACTGTCTTCTTCATATTGTGGTCTGTAAGTCTTTGATTTCAGCATTCTTTTTTATCTGAACAACAACTTGGTGGGACAATACACACAAGAAGGGTTTTTAAATAAGCATTTGTAGAATTATGGGTGTTAAGGAGTTTTCAGCAACCTGCCACTGCAAAAATGCCTGACAGTCCCTCATCCTACTGACTATTTACCACAACATCTAAACAAATGTTCTGGGCAATAATTTGCCACCAGCAGAAGTTCACTATATCCAGATACCCTTTAGCACATTTTCCCAGGTACATTTCTGACAATGTCCAACATTGGTGCAAGATCCAGAACCACTTACTGAAGCTCCAGCTATATCTTTGAAGGCCAAGACAAGAACCAGACAAAAAGTATCACTGAGTTCAGCCTAAAATATCAGATTTTTACTATCTCTGGCTGCATGCCAGTTGGCAGTTTAGTAGAGAAACCAGTCAAGAAAAACTAGAGAAAATGGGAATGAAGAATGGGGGGTTCTGCTTAACATAAGCTTTAGGAGTCTCAGCCTTTAAACAAATTTCCACCAATTACAGAATACACTGTGTGACTTTGGATAAATCGTTAAACATCTTGGTGCTTCAAATTCTGTCTATAAAATGGGAAGATGGTAATTCCCAACAGGCAGGAACTTCACTCTATACAGTGATGAAGATAGTACAACTACCTAGAACAAACAAAGTTAAGAAAGCATTTAACTAATAGCACTCAGAAGAAGACAAACTCACAACCCAAGACAATCTGAACACCAAACACCCTTGGCATGGTGTGGAAGGAAATTAACAGAAGGCAGACCATCACATTTCCTTCCATCTACTTTGTCCAGGCTGTGACTGAAGAACAATTTGCCTGCGTGTCAGTTATGTCATATAGTTTCAGACATCACCTGAAGAAGGAAGAAAACATAAAAAAATATTACTACACAAAAGTTTTCCAAAGATATTTATTCTCTAGTATTGCATCAACTAAGGACAAGTCTTCAATTATTATTCACTTAATTTGAATAAACTCATACTGAGACCTTCTCAGAACATCTGCATCAGTCTTCACCAGAAGAAATTATATGTAAAGGCAACCCTCTTATATTTCCAAAGTCTACTGGGATGTAGTAATGCAGACATTGTAACTCTCACTCACTCATGGAAAACATCTTTCTATTTTCTATTGCACTATATCTTAAAAGACAGCAAATCCACATGATGATCCTCAGAGGTAAAATTTGAGGAGTTCTGAAAATAGCACAAAAATGCCTGACAACCACTTAATGCTATTTTAGGCCTTTTAATAGTTTGCTGTGAGCACTGGACCCAAAATAATTTTCAACCTATCCAAATAACTGTGGTGTTATGGTTCCATGTCCCAGACTATGAGTGAACTCCCATCTGAACATGCAATGTCCTTGGCAGACTTTGACTTACCCAAAAAGACTTATTTTCTGACTACAGATTTCTACAAGCCTCCCAGTCAGTAGGAGAACCAGTAAATTCTGTTTATATTTAAAAGCTGCAGCCTCCCCTTCCTCTTACTAAACCCTGTAAAAAAAGTTATTATAGGTCAAAGCTAGATAATGACACTACATTTTTTTCATTTAAGATATAAAATAAACTATATGTACAAATTTCTCTAGTAAAACAGGCAAATTGGCCAATATCAAAACACTTGGAAAAAAAATGAAATTACATAGAAAATGGACAATATAGGCAAGCACAGTATAACCAAGCTAGTGGGTTTATCAGTTGCCTTTACTTCAAAGCAGTTTGAAAACAGATTAAAATTTAGAGTTTTGTTTCTAAAAAAAGTCTGTAAAAAAAAATAAAACTGAAGTAAACAATTTGATCTAAACAATCTTAACATAAAACACTTGATTCTCCTTTTTTCAGTGTGGCTTTCTTCTGAAACTCAGTTACAATGTTTTATATGTAGAATCATTCAGAAATTTCCCTTTATATTTTTGGGAAATCAGACTAGCAAGGTTCAGTAGTATCAATGAGTTCCTTTCTAACCATGCAAAAAAGGACAATTTCGTTTAATGCTTTCCTTTGAGGTATAGGCCACACTTTGTAACATTACTTTACTGGGAATTAAAAACCAAAAAGTTGCTCTTAGTTAACATTTAAGCAATTTTTAAATAATTCTAATAATTACATTTATGATCTTTGGTATGTATGAATTTGCTTTACCCTCAAGGTAACAGAATTTTTCTCCTTGTTCTGCAGAAAAACATAAATACTTTTAGATGAAACTCTATTTTTCAATGTCCAGTGGATTCTCCAGTTTATCAACTCCGTTATTCCCATTAGAAACATGATTTGGGGGGGATCATGACCTATACATGCGAAATCAGAACTCATCAATGGCTCACACATTAAATTTTGTACACTAAAAATGAGATGCTAACAAATAATCAGTACTTATTTGCAGAAACTATTCAACAAGAGATGTGAAGCTATGAGTCCTGTAACATAAACATTCCATAACCTGTTTGTTTATGGTATTTAACAGATAGGAAGATTGTAGCTGGTGCTCAGGATTTCTTCACAATTCTTGCTCATTGTGCATGGCAAGATGGCTTCCCCTGACAACTGCCTACAAAAACAGCTGAGCAATTGGCAAACTGCTTATTCACTGATAATAAAGGAAGCAAAATTCAGAATTTAAGTTATTTCTAATCAATTCATTCAAGCCCAGTGCTTGGAAATATATCTAATGATTTTTATTCTTTAAAGTGAAGTAAGCAATTGCTGTATTTTTCCCCTCTATATCAATGAGTCTACTTTACTTGCCACCTAGTTAATTCCTTTATCCTTCCAGCTCTTCCTGCCCTTCCACTCCAGCAGAGACACATTTCAGACTCTATAGCTATTTAATTAAACAACGGTTTTTTTCACAGAATTCTTGATTTACTATGCAATGTTTTGTTATAGCAGACATCCAATAGGAAAGATGAAAATAAAGAAAGTCAGCACCTACCCTTTCATTGATATTCACTGTGAATTTCTATTGCTAATATTTTGGTTTAATGTTTATGTTGGAGGACACTTCAGTACTGATGAAGGTGAGACATGAATAGATCTGTTCAGCTTCACTATGCTGGACACAGAGAGTTCAAGTTTCTCTGTGAAATTTATTTTATCATGCCATCCCATCCAACTTCAGCCCTGCTTGAGGACTCTGGGGTTTTTGCCCCTCAAGAGCAGGCTGCTGATCACTCACAATGAACATTTCTCCTGAACATTCTGCTTGGCTGATCTAACCTGAGAGTGGGGTGGGGGAGAAGAGGGAAAGTCAGTGGCTTCTAAACACTTTAGAGAGGCTTCCACTGCATTCAAAAATCTACCTAGAAAACTTGTGTTTATGCTATTCAGCTAATATAACATTCAGCTTTCCCAACTACTACAAAATTGTAGTAGTTCTGTAGCGTGGAATTATTTTGCTGCCATTTCATGCAGCCCACATTTCATCCAATTACAATTACTTTTACACAGGCAGAATACAGAAGGTTGACAGCACAGTAATTTACAGGAGGTGGTGGGCAGAAAAGCACCCATTGTAAGTCATGCCAAAGGATGATTTAAAATCCCGAATTAATCTGTGAGCTTCAATCCTGCTTTTCCTTTTTTCTCTCTGTAAAAAGTGTTGTTGAAAAAACAGACAAGAGAAAAGCAGATTCATAAATTTATCCCTCAGTCTCATTTAAGGGACTCAGATAAATCGGGGCAAGGCCATGAATCATCTTTTAAAGAATCAAACTCAATTGACACTCTACAAACCCAACTTTGGTTTGGACATCTTTGCTTGAAAAACCTTCTGATGGATTGATGTGAGTAAATATTTTTTTAAATTAGTAAAAGTCCAGACAATAAAGTTCCTGAAACATTTTGCTAGCCATAAATTGATGGGTTTTCTCTGTTTTCCAGCAATTCACAATACCACACTGCCTCAATTCAATTAGGTTGGTTAAAAGGCATTTTTCTTGCTATAAATGCTTCTCAGTTGTAGGAATATCTGTAACTAAATCAAAATTACACATGATTGGTATTTATAGGACAGTCTTACTGTATAGGAAATTGAATTTCAAAGACCCAGACTTTCTTTTTTTTTTTAAAGGTCTTTCTGTAGAAAAGGAGATTTGCTGACTGAAATAATTCTCCTCTGACAGCTGTTTAGTAACTCAAAGTCTAAGCCCATTCCCACAGGACAGATATCCGCATCTTGAAAACCAGCACCACCACCAATAGGAAGAGTAAAGCCTTTAAACAGAAAGTTAAAACAGAAGCCAGCATAAAGCATAATGCACCACAGCATCAACCCAGGTGAGGTCTTTTGGAAAGCACAACACAATCAGTCAGTACAAGCCAGTCATAACTGTCATATTCATCTTCCTCCAGGGTGATTCCTTGATGCTTTTCTGTTTTTCTTTTGTATTCCCCCTTATAACCTGAACTTTTATCAACATTACAACTGATAAAGACTGGTAATACAAAACCAAGCTGTAAATAATAGCAGATTCCCTGTAATAAAGAACTGAGACCATATTGTAAACTTCCTAAGTATATACAAATGCCAAATCTATCTCTGGCCAAGAACAATAAGAGTAGGAATAGAGTGACATTCAAAAGTGTAGTGAAGTGCACTGGATAATATGGTCCAAATTTTTATGTTTGGAGAGTGAAAAAGACTCAGATGTCAGAGTAGGTCAAATAAACAAGAAATTTGGGAAGACTGGGCAGGCAGAAGTAGTGTACTAACATCAGTGTTGCACTTTTAAGTGGAAGATATCACGTGCCCAACAGATCATGACCTAAACCCAAATGCTTGGAAGCTGAAATACAAGCATGAAAAGATTTATCCTGTTGGAGGTATTTTTTCACATAAATGTATATTCTTTTGTTTTTAAAGTATGTCTACAGGAAGACAAAGTAAAAATATATACCTTTATTGTCTATACTTCTAGGAGCATAGAATAGGTGTAGATCTGCTTATTGGAAAACTCACACCACCAGAGAGTTTCCACAAAAATATGCTAAACTACCAGATCTGAATGAGCTGGAAGACTTGAAAAGAGAAATCTAAACTGCAGGTCTGTGTATAGGCAAGCTTGTTTAGTTTAGTTTAGTTTAGGAAGCATTCCTGGACTTTTCCCAGACTTGGAGCATTTAGACAAAATTAGCAGCTGAATTCAATGTTTTTTCTCCCCTGAATGTTCACTGCACGTCAGCTCATCCATGTGACAACCATTGGTAGCTAGATGCCTTTGTCTCATCACAGTATATGTAGGATGTAAAAACATCAGACTCCAGAACACCGTCATTTGCAACTCTCATGACCTCATTTCCAAGAAGGTGAAAACCCACAGTGTTCTATATTTAAAAAGCCTAATGCACAAGGTATATTTAGTCCATTTATAATTCTAATTATCAAATTAACCAGAAAAAAAGTTAAATATATAGAGAAGTGACAGAACAGATTCAAGTAACTGAAGACACTTGACTGAAGAAGGGTCCAGAGGAGGGCCACAAAAATCATCAGAGGTATGGAACACATCTGCTATGAGAAAAGGTTGAGAGAGTTGGGGTTGTTTAGCCTGGAAAATAGAAGGCTCTGGGGAGACCTTATTGTGGTCTTTTGATACTTAAAGGGGGCTTATAAGAAAAATGGTGACAGTCTTTTTAGTAGGCCCTGTTGCAATAGGACAAGAGGTAACGGTTTTAAGCTAAAAGAGGGCAGATTCAGACTAGATATAAGGAAGAAATTTTTTACAGTGGGGATGGTGAAATAGTGGAACAGGTTGCCCAGAGAGGTGGTAATGCCCCATCCCTGGAAACACTCAAAGTCAGGTTGGATGGAGCTCTGAGCAACCTGATCTAGTTGAACATATCCCTATTCATTGCAAGGGGGTTGGACTAGATGACCTTTAAAGGTCCCTTTCAACCCATATTATTCTATGATTCTATGATTCTAAGACAGAAATAATTAAAAATGACAGTAGATATTTTAGATATTTCAGTATTTAGACATAGAAAGTAAATTATAGCCTTCTCTGAAATAAGACCATACATTTAATTTTGACACTTCCAAATTGCCACCCAAATAAGGATGGATTTTTAAAATTATCTTTGTGCCACTTGTGAATCTTATTGTTGAGAAAGGCAGATATATACATACAGCAAGATCCTTGACAGCACTTACCTATTTATTATTGGGCTACTCTTCTATTTAGGTAAAAATCAGTATTTGGCAGCAAGACTACAAAGATGTCTAAGTAATGTTGATGCCCAATGATGAAATAATGGACGTACAGTCAAGGTGTCATTCACTGGTCAGAAAAACAAAGGCAAAGTATTTACACTAGTCACCACATTTTATATTTATTTTGTATGAACTGGTATTTGTGAAGCACAGGTCCACTTGCTATTTGTGGGATACTTAACAGGTGCTTAAAAACTGACAGCTGAATTATATTCTCCTTAATTTCCATTAGAAATTAAATGTCACTGATTATTGTTTGTCTGGACCGGCTGTGCAGCAAATGATTCATCTTTGCATCAAACAGATTACTTATACAAATTACCACATATCACTGGATACAGATTTTCAGCACTTTGCATAAATATTCTGCATCTCAACAGAAACAGAGATGTGGGTTGGATGAGGCACCGCACTGTGTATGTCATTTATTTTCATGTATTGGAGACGCTAATCCCAGAAAATGATTGCCCATGAGTAGCCTGGAGCTCAAAAATATAGGAAAAAGCTGAGATATAGCTGCCGTCCAACTCTTAACAAAGCCATTCAGGGCACATGCAATGTTTCACAGAGAGTAGACCAGGATTAAATACTACCTGAGCACAAGAAACACCACCTTTTACTGATAGTCATATATATATCTCTTGGCGAGGGGGAGAAGAAGAAGAAGAAGAAGAAGAAGAAAAGTTAGGTCCAGTTTTATTGGCATGAAGATGTATTAATGTGTGATTTTATGTCCATAAATTAGTCGTTAAGACACTTTATCATGTGTGTTACTTTGACATGCAGTCCTGCATACTACTACATGGCCTCTGAATAAATCAATTTTAAGCAACATTCTGTTATATCTTCACATGATGAAGATACAAGCAACTGGAGATTCTAAATACATACTATTAGCAAGAGGAAAGCATGCAAGAATGAGAATGCATGCCAGTTCTATCCACCAATTCTCTTATTACTATTTTAAAAGCTACATGAGCACATGGTAACTTCTGGTGTTGGCTTGCAATGCAGTCATTCACTATTTTCCTTAACAGCCTTTCACATCTCAGTGGAACAGAACTCCCTCTTTCCTCTACAAATCCACTAGTGAACTGAAAGACTGAGATGGAGCTCAATACTTCCAACCAGGTGTAAGACAACAACAGACACATTAACTTTTATCTGTGTTTGGACTAATAATGGATATGCTAAAGTTGTTGTTTGGCATGAAGAATAGTCAGTTTATCCTGCTTCTCCAGAAAGACTCAGGGGAGGAAGCTGAAAAATATTAATAACACATGTTTCTACTCTACACAGAATAGCACAGAAATGCATTCACTGAGTGAGTTAGCTGACAGACCTCTACACGACTGCAGTTAGATTTTGAGCTTGTACTAAACTGCCCAGCTGGGAGCAGTGTACTGCACTACAGTCTGTGGAACAGGCATAACAGGAGTGAGAAGTATTAGAAGAAAGGGGGTTGGGATGGTTATTTTTGAGAATCCAAGAATGGAGCAATGGGCAGGAAATTTAAACCAAGGTGGAAGCAGTAGGATAAAAAAAAGCCCTGACCAGAGTTAACTCTGACACTGGAGTATTGTTAGTATCTCTATTAAATGTTTGTTTTCAGATTGCAACCCATCAAAATATTTGGAGATTCCTTTTAATGAATGACCTTTAATATTTAATCAGTTTCACAATCACTCCTCAGCCATGAATACACCTCTAAACCCAGATTCCCCACATTAGCATCTTCCTTAAATGCAAAATAGCTCCAAAAAGCAGAACAGATGGCGTTGCTTTCATCCTCTCCACAAAAAGTCTAGGTAGGTAGGGGTGTCATTTTCACACCATTTCCACACCCTAAGTATGATAAAAAACAACAATGAAGACCAATGTCAACATATATAAAGGGATCTGTGCAGGTGAAAAAAGTCATGGGACTTCTGTTAATCTCTGTATCTGCCTTAAGGCATATTTCATGTTAAGCTCCATGCTCTAATACTCCCTCATATCTTATTTTAAATCCTGGAGAGCATGTACATCGTGCACTTTTATCTTCTACTTTCCTCATTCATATGAACATATGCTTCTTTACATTTTGGCAGTTCTTCAGATGGGGTCATTTGGAAAAGACTTACAATTAATGACTTTAACCTTCCAAAACAAAATATACTGTCACTTCAAAATTTGGAAACACTTTCCCTAACACTGACAACCACTTCTGTTAGCCAGACCAGTCATTCATATAGATAATTACTTTTTAATTAAAAAAAAAAAAAAAAAAAAAAAAATATCCCTCCAAAACTGCGGCACACGTCTGGAACATAAAAGGATATTGTTATTCTTAACAGACATTCTTCTACATGTATAACAAGCAGCATCTTAGAGCAGCTTTTGTCTTTGCCTTCAAAGTTAATTCTTTCAAACATATTGCAATCAACCATCAGAAAAAGGAGCAACACTGACAATAGCTCAAACAAATTCTGCGAGACTTTTAGCCTGTGACAAGCTTTATAAGATAAGCCTTGCCAAAGTACAGGTACAAATGAAATTCTCAAACAAATTCAGAAAGATTGATAAATGAAACAAAGGTGAGAAATCTTTTCTATACTGCATTCAAAAGTGTCTGGATCAAACAACTACCTGTTAAGACTGGAACAGGTAGAAGGTCATATCAGTAGTTGTACCCCTTCTAACTGCAAAAAATAACTAGTTCCAAGGTAAAAAACCTTGGATCTAGCACTACTAGTATTTTGGTGGAAACCCACCAAATTCTTGCAATGTATACGCAGCTAAAGGACACAATTACAGTGATGTTAAGGCATAATTTTGCCGCCTATCTTTCAATGAAACATTAATATTTTATCTTTCAACCCGTGTCTTGCAACCTTCACGTCAAACTGGGGCAGGAGAACTGCACTCAGACTGAAATACTACAGGTATGTAAGTTTTATTCCCATTTTTACTGATGATGGTTGGGAATCAAGAGCTAGCATAGCTTTTACCATGAAAACTGGAAGCAGAACACTTGCTGCAAGGAACAACATTTTTCCTTTGACTTAGCAAAAAATGAAAAAAAAATTGAGATAGACATATTAGACAATACCTCTGTTTCTACAAATCTAATGAAAAGGTTATTCTCCAACAGATTTGTTATTAGCAAGACTTTTTGTCAGTCTGCTTAAATACAAAGCAGCTGATACTTAAGGTCTACTGATCAGGGGGGAAAAAAAGTGTTAATAGGGGTAGTGAGGAACCAAGAGAAGACTGTATCTCTTATCAAACGTTTGGCCACTGATTTTTAATTCACTGGCCCTGAGCTCCTTTTCTTCCATCAGTTGCAGTGGACTGGTGGCAAAAGTGTAGCACAGATCTCCTCCTTGTCATTTCACGCGTGCTTGCAAATCCAGATATTCATCTGTATTTTTGTTCTTGAAGAGTAAATTACATTGCCATTTATAAGGGAGCTGCAAAACAATGACTTATCCTCCCTCCCACTACTGCTTCTCAAATAATCTGCAAGTTATCTGATCTCTTCCTCCTCAGGCAGCATTTTTTAAAGAAAATCTTTCAAAGTTCAGAAGTTAACATACAAATAAAAGTAAAAGAGCAGAGGCTTTAAGGTCTCAGTGAAAATGAGAAAGAAAGAAAGAAACATCATTCAGCAGCACAATGATCACATTTACAAATCTGTGCAATGGTTTTGTCAGTAGATGTTCATCTTTCTGAGTACAAGTTTGCTTGGACACTTTTCCCCTGCACTCTGGATGACCTACTGCAGTCTACGGATAGAATAAACCCAAGCAGAGTCCATCTGTCCTCGTTTTCCTACATGCTTCTGCCAGGAGATATAAACATAATATATGCCTAATAGAGTTTTAAATACATTTATTGAAAATGAAGCTACTTCACATGCAGCATTTCACAGAGTTACCATTATCTCAACTCCTGGAAAAACACAGTAAGGGATAGGCCTGGGGCTGAGTGGCTGTAAATGGCAAGTTCTTGTAGTAGAGCTTTTCTACAAGCCTTCCATTCGTTCATGTTCCTATTACAGAGCACCTGCTTTGAATCCTCACCTTAAAGAACGTAATCTTTTCCTCATTTTTGCCTTCCTCACTTTGCCTCAGCAAAATAAATTCAAAACCAGAGCCTGGAAATTATGGGGAAGAAGGAATATATTTCCTTTTTCTTCCCCCAATAAACTGGGACACAGGGGTTGCTGCCCCTACTCAGAGTCAGGTAGACAGTGCATTTGAAGTCTCCCACCCCTCAGGATGTGCCTGTGATATGGGGCCATTTGTACTCTTAAGTCCCTGGAAAAGTAATCATTGTGCTCCTCAAAACTCTGCAATGAGTTTTCAGAAGAGATATATAAATTTGAACTGCCTCAAACAAACAAGTTATTTGAACCTATGCTTATAATGTCCAGATCTAGAGTGAGCTACTGGACAAAAGGAAGAGCTGCTCCCATCACCTTTGTGGTATTCATACTATGGCATTCATATCCTCTTTCTTTCAACATCATTCCTGTTTAAATCCATCTGTCTGTCTGTCTGTCTGCTCCTCTTCACCCCTTTACATAATTTACTAGCACAAACCATCACATTAAAAAAAACAAAAACATTTTTTCCAACAGGAGAGGGGTTTATTGTTGTTGTTTTAATCTAAACCTCTGTATCTTTCAAGAAACTTACTTGATATTTACCAGAATATTGTTCTAAAAAACATTTTTCCTTCATCATAAACCTTTTATTTTTCTGTATTCACTCTCAAATTACAAGAGATATGGGATAAAATCAAAACAGATCCAGAATTTATATGGCTTTATGTACCTAAAATGAATTATTATATTACTGTATTATTCTAACATAGCAGTCTTTTCCTGAAACACTCAAAACTACTAATCTTCAAGTCAGGCTAAAGCCCCAGTGTGTACCAACAAATGTATAAATTCACAGCTATAAATATAAAAAACCACAAATGTGAAAGGCAAGGCTAACATAAGATAAAACATACATGAACAAAGAGCACAGGTGGTGGGAAGATCACAGTAACAGTACAGCATTCCCTTGGCACACATTTAGCTATAATACTTATACCTTGCCACCAATTTAGCTAACCAGGTGGGAAGTGTATAAACACAGCAAAAGGAAAAATGCTACCATGACACTGATAACACCACAAGAGGCAGTGAAAAGAAACATAAAAATCAATACAAGAATGTTGCAGATGAAGCTGCCATCAATCAAGCTAGATAGACATTGTTCCAATTAATATTATTGCATCATTAAAAAGTGGTTTGCTAAAATCCATGGGAACATATGGATACCTATGAAATTCCAGTGGAAACCAAG
The DNA here is from genome assembly GCF_000737465.1 of Haliaeetus leucocephalus. NCBI lineage: Eukaryota > Metazoa > Chordata > Aves > Accipitriformes > Accipitridae > Haliaeetus > Haliaeetus leucocephalus. The sequence continues at coordinate 181,200 of NW_010972586.1, read as the reverse complement.
CAAGAAAAAACCTTTCTAATCTCTCTGAAATTTCTCGGCAACCCCCATCACTTCTGACGGAAATTTACTAGGTCACATCCACAAACCCAAGCTCTGTTTCACTCAGTGTAGCTAGTGACATCTATATGTGATGTATGACTAATATCATCACTATGTGCTATATGAAAAGGCCTTTTTTCTTAAAAAACTGTTACTGTATTGCATTCTGTAAAAAGAAAATAATACTGAGAGTCAGAGCAAAATTACTCAAATCTCCCCAAGCCTAAGTTATGGAAGAATCATTAGTCTCCTCAAAAGCATCCAAGCCTCTCAGCCAAGTCCTCTGTCAGTGATTTTATGTCACTTTTACTACTATTGTGAAGCAGCAGGACCTCAGAGTATGGCATCCATACTCAACTGAGGAACAGCTGAGGAATGTAGCATTTGCTGAAGAGAGCAAGCGAAACTGACTAACATGTATTATTAATATTCAAACCACAACCATGATAAGCCAGTGAAGAAAATATTTTACTACTTGAAGGTCAACAAGGCCAAAGGACTTCAGGGGACAAATAATTTCACAGAAGAATCAATTGTTGAGGTAGACATAACAGAATAAAACCACTTACACACCCTTTTGTTTAACCTTTCCAAGTGCTTTAGAAATCTCTCCAATTCTTCCCATCTGAGACAGATTTTATGTGCAGATTTTAGAAGAGACTTGCCAAATTCTTCAGTAATTCCAGACACTGAGGTCTCTAGATACTTGAAGTGATTAGTAATAGTTAATACAGATTTCAGTTATTTTATTCAATTCTGCAGCCAGAATTTTATTGACTTCACTGTCTCACTCAGATGAATGAAGTACTACCTACTAGTAAAGATTCCTTTTTTTGTTACAAGTATTGAATTAACAGTGCAGAAATTACTATGAGTCGTTCTTTCTGTTGCCCTGGTTCAGAAAATACCTCTCACAATATCTTCCTAATAGATAATTTCTTGGATATGGATGCTGGCTTTAGCAAATAACCTATAATCTGTGGTATCCTTTCCCCAGTGTTTTCAGAAATATTTCCTGGATACTGCTGTAGAGAAGACAGAACATACTCACTAGCAGTCTCCTCAGTATTAGGGTAATTCCTCTTTCCCACCTTTTCTTAAGCCCCCATTTTATCAATGGATTCACTTAGATATAAAATTAAAACCTGCTCATCTGAACAGTTTTTTTCTTTTCTTTTTCAACTTCCAAATAGTTTTCGCTTTCTGAGCATTAGCCGTCCATGGCTTTACTCACCAGTGAAAGTGTTGTTTTTTAATAGTTCTAGACTTTAAAAATACAGCTGCAACTTACCTAGTCCTTTGGAAGACATTATGGGTAGTAAGTAGTCGTCAGGGAAGGAACTTCTAACTTATGTACTGAGTTATTTGCATAAATTGAAAACTAAAACACTTTTGCCTGACAGTATTACTTTTATAATCAGTAAAAGTACTCATGAGAATACATTAGATATCTCTTCAGAGTACAAGGAAAAGCATCAATAACTCCTGCACAGAAGCACAAGGATAAGCACAAAGGAATTTATTTCAGTGCAAAAGCTGAAGTGTTTCTTTAAAATACTAAGCCCTTGAGAGAGGAAGGAAAATGAACAATTAAACAATAGCAACTTAAAATGCTCTCCTATGAAGCTGAAGACAGAAGTACATTATTTCCCTAGGTTGTAAAAAATAGCCATATAGAGAAAATATTTTTAAACAATATTTAAAAATAAGCTTAAATGTTAATGATCTGGGTCCAGTTATATTCAAAATGAAAGCTACAAGATAACGTAAGTATACAGTACAAGCAATGCCATATAAGTAGACTTATGCAAAATTAATGACATTAAATTAAAACTATATGGAAAGAAACCATACTGCTGCATATTTATGCTGCATCACGTATCCAAATGTCTTTGATGACTTGAAGGAACAAACAGGCTGTAGTAAAGTTCAAATCACAAATAAAAAATAGAAGGGGATTAAGAAGGGATATTGCAAATAATGAATAAAGAAAGACATCCTAAAACACAAAAGTAATCACTTATCCAAAGTGAATTTAGAAGTGTTTTACACCATCAACAAGACCACAAAAATCATAAAAACATGAAATATCTACAGTAGCCACATGAAAATTAATATGGGAATCTTAAAGAGTACAGAAGAGAGGTTTGGCAGAAATAAATTGTGGGCTGATGTCAACAGAACTACATCAGCCTTTCTCAGCAGAATATCTGCTCTTGCATTCTCACACCTCTAACAACTGTACATGTTTCTGTTTTCCACAGACTTGTATTTTTAATAGGGCTTTTTCTAACATTTCAACTTCTAACATTTCAGCTATCAACAAAATCATTAATGCTCAGACTGAGCAAAGCTTTTCTTGAGTATTTTCACCTCCTCAGAGAAGGAATAAGTTATTTGATTGTGCTTTTACTTGATGGTGACAGGCTACTTACTTGATTGGAAGTCAGAAAGATTCCTCATTCAACCTGCAGTTGAAATTCTTTCCCACTAATTGTTGCATTATCATGCTGAACAAATTGTCATAACTTACACTCAAGGACAAGTCTCAAACCTGTTGTTACAATAGCACAGCTAGGACTGATTCCTTATGGGTCAGGTGACTGCTTGCTCTAATTTTATAATGGTATTCTTAAATGGTTCAAGAGAGACTGTCATAATTAGACTCAGTCCCTCTCAAACAACAACTGGCCTTTTAAAGGGGACCAAAAAGATAAGACAGATATGCTTATTACCTTTTTTAGTAATATTGAAGAAGACACTGCATTTCACACTAGAAAATACTCTACAGGCAGGAGTTTCTTCTAGGAGATCAGTATTGCTAGGGAACGATTATGTAAGCCACATCGACTACTAGTAAAAACAGAAAAGTCAGGCTATTTTTCATTCCTGTATCATTTATCTGCATCATAAACCTTTCTTCACTTTAAATATGAAGGAACTATATCTTTGTTTGTCTTTTTAAACTAAACGCATAGCAGTGAAAAAGAAATGTTCATGGAGAAAAATAATTATCTAATGGAAATAAAAGAGCAAGAGAGGAAACACACTTTAAGCTAAATTATACAAGGATAAAATCTGTCCTTTCATAAACATCCAATAGACTCCCTGCACAAACACATTCTGGAAATGATCTATCAAATGCTGATGTGCATGAGGAATTCCTACTGGATACAACGATTGCTACATGAAAACCACTTACCTCTCTGAAAAAAAAAAAAAAAAAAAAAAAAAAAAACACCACAGAATTGAGATGTAATGCTTAAACACAGAAAAAAGAAAATAAGCTATAATGAGCATTGGGTCAACATTTCCAACAGTTCTTTAGGAAGTGCCAAAGAAGTGAAGCAGACAGAGCAAATAAAAATGTAGAGAAAGACAAACGCCGTTAACTTGACTTGAACTCCGTCTGCAGAGAGAATACTGTTAGCCTATTTCTGACAGATTATGAGCAGACACCTAGGGCTGCATCCAGTCCACCTCTACAGGCCTAATTAACAGGCTTCAAGTGCTTCTCAGCTGAACCATTTCCCTTTGCTGTGGCCAATACCTGGCTATATAATCTATTAGAAACAACTTAATTGTTTTTAGAAGCAGCTGAAGAAAACATTTCCTTCATCCGTAGATGTGTAAGTTGGTTGTAGCCATACTGGACCTTAAACCACAGCTATATACAGAGAAACCATTTGACTTGTTCAATATTTTGCCCTATCTTTCTAAGGTTTTTTTGTCATTTTTTTTAACAAGGGCCAAGTGCTCTGATTTAATTCAAAGTATTTTTAATACGTATTTGGCATCGAATGTGTTCTTTTGAAACAGTGAGTCACAGTTAATATACCCATTCAGAAAAATTTATTGACAGGTGTTCATTCTCATTTCTGTGATTTTGCAGGACTTTGTATATCTAATCAATGGGCCTTTTAAAAATTATGTATGAAGACACTGGCATGTATTCATCTTATTCATGGCAAAGAGGTCACAGGCCAGACACCACAATTCCAAACACCTGAGTACAGTTTGCAGCTGTGTATCAGCACTGAGCACTTTCCTTCCTCCCCTACATTTTATATCAGCCACATAAACACCCTCCAAAATCAACAGGTTGACTTTTCAGTTTGATTTCTGCAGAGTTGGATGATACATCATGAATATGTAATTACCAAGATTCAGCAGACGAATACAATCACTAAATATTTCTCTCCACTTGAGCGTACCTTCCACTGGAGGGAGCAAGCTGAAACAATATGCTGCAGGTTTCCACGCTTCTCCATATGAACTGAGCAAGCATCCTGTTGTGACAGCAGCTGCTGCTCTCCGCCATAATGGATGTAGGCTTGGAAACATCCTTAGGAGGCAGGACTACATCCGTGGTCCCTAGAATTTTTAAATCTTCAAAAGCACATTCCCATGCTCTAACAAAGGCCTATCATGAGTCTTTTGAAAACCTATTGCTGTCCCCTGGCCATCGAAGAACAGATCACCTTTACAGTTGCTCTGCAGTTGTGCTCACACTGAGCACCTGCATCAGTTCCAGTACATTTATAGGTGTTGAAATGAGACCTAGACTTCAGCAATCAGATGACCTAAAAAGTAACACTAAGATGCTTTTTATTAAAAATTGCCAAGGAGTTGACATGTTAAAGTGCAGTGTTATGTCTCAAACACAGGGTAGCCCTATCACAAAGCTAATTAGAGACACAGGACCAGAGCAACACACATCCACTGCCCCTGGAGCTAGCTCTCCTGCTGCTGTCTTAGGCTTTTTCCAGGACTGGCTCCACTGGAGCTCCACATTGGAACTCCTCCATCACTAGTTCTGTTATATGGTAACAATATCTTTCATTTCCACCTGGTAACCTCAGTTGGCTTGACAACATGTTAAGTTTATCTTCCAAATTCTCCTAAAATAAACAGTCTTCCAGGCCTTGCTGAATCTTTAGTTTCCTTTGGAAAACTCCCAGGACACAAGTAATGCTGAATGAGGGGTGGTGAAGTCTGTGTTTGCTGGAGGACACTATAAAAAACAGCAGCTTGACTTACATTACAGAATTCAGGAAACAATGCGTACAAATCCATGGAGAAGATTTTTTTTTTAAATTTCTTTTTATTAATTGCATTTTCATTTGGTCACTTCACACTTTTTGCTTGCAGAAGCAGGGATTACATTTCAAATGTTAGCTGACCTGACCAAAATCAGGTGGCCACAAGATCCCAAAAGCTGCTTTTGACAGCAGTAGTAAGCCCCCAGCATCACAACACAGTCCTTAATTTCAGTCATGTTTACTTAATTGGTTGCTCTGAGCAAAACACTTTTTTTTCAACTCCTTTGAGAAAGGGGCTCATAAAAACATGGTTTAAAAAATGGTATAGCCATCTTACAAAAGATGGTAAGGGTAAAAGCATCAGGGAGAATAGGCTGGAAGGTACCAAGACAATGCACTCCGTAGAGCAAAAAAGAAATGTTTATAGAAAGACAGATACCTGCAAATTGTCATTTGTCTTAAATTGACCAAAATTTGACCAGGACTAAACAATGCAAATTGTCTCTGCCATACCTTACTGTATATGTTGCAGCAAAGCAGCTTAGCCTTTCCTCCATGTGTGCTGCTATGTTTACATAACCAATTCTGACTCGGTTATTTAATGACATGAAATACAAACATTTCTTTATCAACTCATTTTGCAAAATATTCTGCCTAATTAATCTCTCCCCACCACCACCTTTTACTTTCTCTCCGTTTTTAACCACGAGGTTTCACAGCTAACATTACAAGAAGATGACAAGGGCAATTATCATTAAAACAGAGCAGAACAAAGCTATGGTAATGAGAACTACAGTTCATTCACTGAGGTTCTGGTAGTGATGAAAGGAGTAAACTGAGCCTACCTTTCTTTTATAGATAACAAAGCAATTACAACATGTAAAGTAATACAGAGAAAATAATAATTTACTGAAAAACTGAGAGAACAGCAGGCTCTGAAAAATACAAAGGAAAACAACTTGTATAAAAGATAATTCACTATATCAAAAATTTTTATGAATTGGTGACATATAAAAAGTGCTGGGATGTATAGCAAGTAAAACCACTACTTCAAAAGGAAATCCTGTTAATTGGAAAAAAAAAAGATAAAAAAAAAAAAAAACAACCACAGGAAAAAAAAGTACAGGTGCTTTATTGAACCCTGCAAAGGGATAACATGTTTTGGTATCACACTATTTCTCCACAGAAAGCAAAGGGTTGTTTGAGGATCTAGGGGAAAGACCATGATTCAGGGGCAACTCATATACACTGGGAGGAAAAGACACATAACTAGCACTTTGGGCACTTTGGCAGGCTGGTGCATCTCAGTATAAATTAGAGATACCATTACACCTGCTCTATAGCTGGCACTCAGGACCTGTCAGAAAGGTAAATTAAAGTTGCTTCTTTCATCGTGCTCCACAGTGCTTTTGAACCAAGCACAGGAATGGAAAACTTCACAGTGTGTGAGTCGGTAATCTCAGACAGGGCTCAGATATTGCCCCTCCTGAACACCAGCCACCCACAGGCACCTCCACCAGGGGAGATGCTGGCAATAAAAATTGGTTTCACATTCACATCACATAACCTTGTCTTCTGATTCCAGCAACTTGGTGCTTCTCGGGAACAGCAAGCAAATAACTGAAAGCGTTAGTTAGAAGCTTCTGCACAAGAAATTCACTTGGATTAATCTGAAAGCCATGAAACAGCACACTAAAGCCCAGGATTTCCTAGGCTTGGCTGCCATGTTTTGGCAGCCCAGAATGACTTAAGAGTAAATTAAGAACATGCAAGAAGAAATCTGAGGCTCAAAAAGGACATGTAACAGCCTCAGACTTGTGCAGCAAGTAAACAGAACCTCAGGTCCTTCTTGTGTAGAGTCAGTCTAGTGCCCTGTTCTGCAACCTCTTCAATCATATTTGTGGCAATCTCTCTTAAAGTTTCAATGTCTGTTAAAAGAAGACACCATTCAGTTGCCTTCTGCTGGGTTTGAATTGCCCAATTTTTCTACATGGAATTTCCTAAGGATTCAAAGCAGGGCAGTGGTACCTTCCACAGAAGGTGGATGCCACAGATGAGTATCTTCCTTACCTCCCTGGCACACAATTCAGCAGGAACAGCTACAGACTGGAAAGCAGCATTAACACCATATGCCAGGCTAAGGAGCTGAGGCTTTATGCAGTACTCCAGCAGATTAGGAGCAGGAATAAGTGCCAAGTGACCTGGGTTCCCACCCTCTTTCTGAACTTGTTTTATTGCAGAACATAACCTCTATGAGTCTCAATTCTCCCACTTGAAAAAGTGAGATAATTACACCTCTGTACCTCACAGGGACTCTGTGAAGCTTAAATTAATAATGTTTGCCAAGTGCTATGTAAGTGCAAAAAATTATTAAGGTCACTCAGCATCAAAAAGGGGATCAGAGTCCAAGGTTTTATGGCTCTTGGCCCCATATATAATCCACAAGACTTTCCACTCAAGCAGTTGCATTAAATAAATCCAGCACTTCAATTCTTTACTATTTAGTATGTGAAATGTCCTAGGCAGCAGTTCATTCCCAAACTGATTTTTACAAAACACATAAATTTTTACAAAGCAAAATTATGGGGTTTTGAGCTGCTTAACTACTCACTGAGACATTTTCTATGAGGTTGAAGAAGAATTTTCCTCCAGCAGTTCTATCTCACAAGCAAATCATTTTTTCTAAAATATTAAAAAAAGAATAAACCTGATTAAAAAAAGATAAATGTTATAAACATCTAATAAATGGAACTTTGTTTATTTACAAAGCCATCTTAGGAATATATAATTTTTTTCCCCTTTCTTTTTACGGTCAGAAAAATGATGCTTTTTATTGGGTGAAAAAAGAGTACAAGTTTTTCTGTCTTTATATTCATAGAAGACCTTGCTCTTACAAAAAAAAAAAAAAAAAAAAAAAAAAAAAAAAAAAAAAAAAATTAACTTCAAAGTATGCCATTATAAAGAGGATTTAAATGTAGTATAAATATACCCTTAATAAACTCTCGGCCCATTGGTTTGGAAGACTCTTGGGAAAACATAAAGAACAAGAATAATTTGTCAGATCAAACTGGCTCACAACTAAGGGGAGGTACTGTAGGTAGCTTTACTACTACAAGACAACATGATGGAACCAGTTGCTGTTTCCAAATGCTTTCTTATCCAGATATATGCAATGAAGAGTAATTGTTCTCTTCAATACAGTTTAAGAACTGGCAAAATACTTCTTAATATCCCTTCCGGTCCCACTAAGAATTGTCTCCAAAACATATTTAGTTCTTTTCTTTCCTGGGGCTGGGTAGGGGAGAGAAATCTTCAGCACACTTAAAAAATCTCTCCTTGAAAACAGATAATAATTTAAAGCAGTATCTCTCTGTAATATGTTCTCCATCCCACAGGAATCCAGTATAATTTACAAATGTCAGATGCCCAGCAGAAAATTTCCCCAGGCTAAATTGATTACATATTTTAGCATTTATGTTAAAGAAATAGAAAGCATGCCTTGAAGTTCATAGATGAGATTACCTTCAGAACTGCACCCAGACTCTGCAATATTCAGACTCAGGCTTTATTCTAACCTCCTTGTCTGCAATGAAACAATACATGACAGTGATTTTAAAATAAAAGACATCTTTTCTGGTTGGTTGGTTGGTTGGTTGGTTTGGGCAGGCCAGGATGAGGTTTGAGCATTACTGTACCCACCCCTCAATGGCTACAGTTTTAATTCTTGATGTTATGAGGTCTTAAAAATTGACAAAAGCTAAGATTGACATTGCACAGGACAATGATATTTGCTCAGAACTGAAGTCATGAAAAAAATCACACCAGTAGTGCTAAAGTATATGCAGACTTCTTTTAGACAGGGCATCTTTTTGTGAAAATCTCTGATCACATTGTAAGATGTAGTTTTACATTCCTTTCATTTGCAAAATAAAATACTCCATCTGGAAAACAATACTGTTACTAGTACTAGTGAGCCTCAATGTTTATTTTTAAAGAAAAAATGCACAGAAATAAGGATCATTATGTTACCCCAGACCTTGCTATTTCACCAATAATTTTATAAATGCATTGATAGCTGCTGGTGGAAAACAGTAGTTAATTGGAAAAGAGGATGTAAAAACACACACATCTTGGCTTGAGCCAAGTAAAGTTTTTTCACTTCAGAACAGGAAGGAAAGCTTTGCCAGACTTCTAGCCAGATTTTCCTTGCCGATGGAATATAAAGTAGTACTATTATTTATGAAGCTGGAGGGAAGGGCTCTGATTTGAAGTGAAACATTTCATCCATCTTTGAAACAAACAGTCTTTCTGATGAAGACATTAATTTGAATTTGTTTTGCCTTGCTGGAGTAAAAACATTAGAAGGAGCATCTCATATATTTCTGGTTATGAACAATAAACATGATACAAACATGTTTAATTTCACATTTCTGTTTGCTTTGTAAGCCATGTCGGAAAGTTCTTAACTATAAAACCCTCTCCATCCTTAGCCTTTATTTTCCTGACTGACAGTGAATTAACTATTTCCCACAATGTACCTATCCCTTAAGAGGCAGAATGACCTGTTTCTGAAGTGGTGAGAGGGAAGAACCATTTAAGGTCTATCTGATTAATCAGGTGGTTTACAGGGAATATATTTCATTAGCTGAAGAGATGGAATGAAATTCAAAACTACTTATCGTACTTTTTTTTTCCTGAACATCTCTGATTTCATTCCCAAACAAGCATATTTCAATGCTGCAAGGTGAATGTAAATTATTGTGATAATGTCACAATAAAATAAAAGTTACATGCTTGAAACCAGCTTGGTGAAGATAAAAGGAAGTGCCACATACAGCAATGCCTGACATGTTGTGCACATCACTCTATTAGTCCCAGGGAGACTGTATGTTTAAAAGAGAGAACGTTTCAGTTTCAATGCATTGTCTGGTTCCTGTCTCCTTCCACATTCCGTATGTCAACTCTGTAACTATTACTTGAGCTAATCTAAAAGAAATAACCTACCTATTCAGGAGAAGTCTGAACATTTCACTTAAGATTACATTTCTTCCTCTCCATGTCAAGAGCGATAAGCAAAACCCAATACTCTGAGCAAAGAAATGATAATTCAAAGAGAAAGAAAATACTCTTGACATTTTAACAATAACAAGTTATTAATATAATTCACTTCGGTTGAAAGAAAGTGGAATACATTTACAATGCAACTGAATAAAGGTTAAGTGTATTTTGTGTTTTGCTCTGCATTAAATATAAATATCTGTCATATCAAATGCTAGACTAGTTGTAAGCACCCTCTTAAAATCTATGTTTCTAGCAGAAGGGAAAGCAATTTGAAATACCCTTTTTACAAACGACAAAATCTACATCAGGTAGACCTCATATGGAACAGCTCAAGAAAAACTAACATAGCTATTCTAGCAGTTATCCACACACTGGGAACTTTGCAATCTCCTTAATACAATTGGTACTATTAAGATACAATACCCTTGCAGCAGCTCACTTAGGACAAGTTTCCCCAAATGAAGTAGTGTAAAGCAGACCTGTGTCTTACTTTTTCTTGCTGGTTTTGATGTTATCCCTTCTATACTCCCCTCTATGAAAACTCTATATTTTTACATGAGAAAATATTTAACCATGAAAAACATCACTGTAGATTTATTCATAAGAATTTTGTTAAAAGGTACATGCAGCAGTTATCTAATGTATTATAAAACCAGAAGATGAAACATAAACAGATTCAGTAACAAACCAAATGTCATCTTCTCCCTCTTTAATTTGTAAGAGCAATCTGTCTGAAGAAAGCATTGGCTTCTCTACATTTGGAGTCAAAGATTGAAGACACAGGGCTCTGTTCACTTTCACCAGTGGTTTCTTGTCTCTTTCCTGGGATACTTCCAAGCCAGCATTTGAAATGCCGTTTTTTTCTATAACACTCAGGTCAAATACCAGTCTCCCAAAGGTAAGGGAAGCAATGGGCCTTAGGCGGCCTCCCCTCAATGCTTTCTTTTTTAATTGGCCACGAATGCTATAACACTTCCATTCTCATGTTAGGACATATGACATGTCATCACTAGCAACAATCTCATTATTTTGAAAAAAAAAAAACAAATGCTCTAGCTTTTGGGGATTATACACCATTCAGGATTTGGGGCTTCAAAAGGCCACTTAAGAAGCATATTGCAGACAGTAAAGTCCTTCAGTCAAGGACCAAACTCTGCTTGCTGCTATTTGCTTTACAACAGTCAGAAATATGTACAAGGTTGCCTACATGGATAGCAGCTCCCATACATCTATTGCCTATACCCTAATCAGCCACTAACAAATTAGTGGGTGTAACAGATGTCTTTCTCTAGCATGCCTTCCTTCACAAGCTCAAAAGGTATGTTGCAGAGGTGGTGTGGAAAGTATGCTTTACAGAAGGTGGGAACCCTCAGAGTCAGAACAAGAAAGGAGACTTGAAAGACTTTCGTGTGCAGCAGTGTTCTTCAACTGAAAGGAATTAAATGGAGAAAGCTGAGGAAGGAAATAAACAACAGGGAATAACATGAAAGGATACAGAGGGGGGAAAAAATAGAGTTAACGAGAAGTTCAGCTGCAAATCCATGCAGTATAAAAGTATACAAAGGTAATTAGAAAAATGTGTTTAGTCTGTGAATGGAACATGCAGCTTATTTTGAACTGTGTTTTTTGCATTAGAAAGACCATTCTAACATCAATAACAGATACACATGTTTACTTACTCTACTGTTATAAGCAAATATATCTGTGCAATGAGTTGAAGGTTATATTTAAGAAGGTAAGGAATGCAGCCAGATCTCACTAAGGACAGATGTATTTTGTGTGCTGCAGCTCTGAGCAAAGCAGAAACTTGTAACACTGCTGACATTTGCAAGGTTTTAAAAGTCACCGGTTCTGTTCAGAAAACATCTGCAGAAGCCAGCTGCACATGGACAATGCCAAAGAGTAAGGAGAAAACAAGCCAATAAATTTTTCCTTTTAAATCTAAGATGACAGGCTCAAAGGCTGCTGAACAGCCACTTTTTGCTGGGAGAAAGACACATAAAACTTCTGCAATGAGAGTAAAAGAGGAGGGTGGAATGAATACAGAATTCTACTAATGTAAATGGAAAGTATACACAGAGGGAAAGCAACCGCAGGTTGAAATGCAACAAGGCAATTAAAATAGACACCAACTTAGAGAAACACTTTGCAGCTCCCTATCTGCCTCTGCTGCTCCCTCTGAAGTGAAAAACAAAGATCAAAAGCAAACCTAGCTCACTTCCCTACCACAGGACAGGCTCCCCATAAGAACAGCAGCTTTCCTGCATGGATGGCACAGAAGTACTTGTACAGCAGGAAGTACGCAAGAGAAGGGAGCATGAAAAGGTCTGCTTAGATATTCCTCACTCTTCAGGGACACCTCCATAGGGAATGTCTTCCATACTTATTTGCCTGACCTCAAGGTTGGTATTACGCTCTGGATTTGTTAAAAGTCCTATGACTTAAAAAATAATCAAACAGTAACTGATGTTAAGCGGTTGCAGCTGAGGCAGCATATTTTATTTTGGATTTGCCTACAAAGAAAGTGAAGGTAAAATACAGCAAGGTAGTAGTTTAAGTCTTGCCATGAAGATTAAGGGAATGACCTCAATTTCCCCCCAATTCGGCTGGGTGCTCTGGCCTTTGGGCTAGTTAGCTACACCACAGTCACCCTGTGAAGTCACTTTCAACTCCATTGAACACTTTTGGCTGAAAAAAAAAAATATCTTTAGGAATAAAGTATTTCTTTAAAAAACAGTAAATAAAAAGCTCTAATTAAAAGTGGACACCTTTAGTTATTGCAAAACAATAGGCAGGGCTCTACCATGGTTTCTCATTCTATGGAAACCAAGTTTTCATAGAACTGTGAGAGGTAAACAATTACTTAGTAAAACTAATTTTAAATACTTTTTTCTTCAAATAAGCATTTTTAAAACAATTGCAAGAACATATTACTTAAAATATGTTTGCTGTTCACAGAATCTTCCAGTGTATGGCCTTAACACCTTCTTGAAACACCTTCCTACAGGTACCTCACTTCCAATTCAAGACTCATTTTGGGGAAAGGACAACTGCATTCCATTCTAAAATCACTTAAAGGTAAAGGTCTACCTAGTGTTTTGCTGAGTGAGAGAAAACAGGAGGGAATCACTGTGCATAACTAGTGACAGGAAAGAGATCCAAGAAAGGTGTTTCTGACTCAGAAAATGGCTAAAGTGTTTCCTGCTTCTTCATCAACTGAACGGTTTGAAAGTCCTGAATTAAGCCTGCTGTACCAAAGCAGTGACATTGAGTTTATAAGCATTTTGACTGATGCAACTAAAAGTGACAGTAACAAAAAAAACCCTGGTAACCAGAAGAGAAAGGCTACTACTAACTCCTAAAAGAATTACGAAGATGAAAATTCTGTTTCATCAAAATTTTGGCATTTTCCTTACACAGAAAGAACAGGAATAAGAGAACACAGAAAAAAAAATGTTCAGACTTTCATAAACTGAACTTGTATCTAAAAATGCATTTTCCAGTTTAGAACCTTTCCGTTCCTTTTTTTAAGGAGTGGCAAGGGACCCAGAGGATGGAAAGCCAGAGGGCTGAACTATTTTTGTATTGTCAAAACAACATATTTTCTTGAAACCATGTTTATATGAAAACCTTCTAAAGCTAGCCATTCAAACTCAGATATACCAAATTTGCTTTCAGAAATGAGAGGACAGCTTTTTGGCTATAAGTATTGTAATTGATCATTTTGTCTTTAACAGCTCACAAATACTTGACCATGTTAATGATATTCTTTTGGGGTTACTAGAAGAATCCTACCAGCTGTCTGTGGGTTTACGTAAGGGTTGAATCAGTGATATCAGATTATAGTAAAGAGAGTGGCCAAGAAGTGAGCATAGAACAAGAATGAAATCTGTTTCTTATTGTAGCTCTTTGTAAACCATCTGTTGACTTTTGTTTGACAAGTTACCTCTGAGGCATGCTAGAGCCAAACCATGAATACTACAAGCTTGTTGGTTTTTTTCAAATCACTAAAAGCCCAAACAACTGTACTGAAAGCTTTTCATAATGCAGTAAAGATGTTCTACGTGAGTCACTATTAACCAAAGACAACACACAGCCACTAATGACTTTAACACTAATTGGAGTTATCTATTATCATCATCAAGCATAGTGGTATCTTATCTGTTAGGAGGTAACCTGCATAGGTTCACCCAGGAAGCATTCAAGAAAAACACTCTGGGTTCTCCCAGAAAAATTGACTGTACTTTTACATTTTAGGGTGTCCATACCAAAGTTAGAATGTGATAACTCAGGCTAGCATATCATTGCTCACTTTAAACTGGGGTAATTGAGCAGTTGTGTCAGGACAGTATTAACAGCTGGCCAAAAAGTGAGCTGCAGACATGCCTTCCTACACAGGGAGCAAGTTTGTACTTTGCCACATGACATTACAGCTAACTTCGCCAAAGGTGGCTAATTTTAAATTAGCATGGTGTCTACAAGACATGCAGCCACACTTCTGACTACTCTAGAAATGTACCCTACAAGAACACACAAACTTAAAACAGTCATGAAGGTAGACAATGTAATTGCTTACCTTAAAAAAAAAAGATAGAGAAAAATTGGATTACTAATATCACGACGCATATACCTTCTCTCCTTGAAAAAAATCTTATCAGGGACATCAAAGAGAATGTAGATCAACACAGTAGCTGTGGGATACTAAAATTAGTGGGTACAATAGCTGGCACTTTTAGCAATAGTTTTTTTGTAAGTTTCTGCAGAGGGCAGTTTTGTGTAAGACAGGAAACTAGAAAGTAGGAGAGTTGCAGTAATTAAAATAGATTTGCCATTTTACTGTATTTTTCATTTCAACTTCATACTGCACTTTTTCCTTCTCATTCCTTTCACTTCATATCCATTTCCCTTGTTAATGGATATATTAATGGGGTACAAATACCCCATAATCTGTGAATAGTCTGGTAAAACTGGAGTAAAATAACAATGGGGCAACTAGTTGTTCATACTGAACTTCACAGCAACACTGTTTAAGAGACAAAAAGATCTATGTAAAAATTCACAGACTAAATGATTTGCATACCAAATTAAATTGTATGGTGTATTTCCAATATTGGAAACAAGCTAAGGTGCCTCATGAACCATCAATGATTTCTGAATGGTCCCCCAGAGGTAAATAAATCAAAACAGTCCTTTCAAATGGAAGACAAGTTTTACTATATCACTGAATGCTGGTAGCATGTACAAATGGAAGGGTAATTAATATTAAGAATCTTATTTTGTCTCCAAAGCAGAGAATCACTTTTTAGCCAATAAAGCACTTATAAAATAATATTCATTTAAAACAATGATATATAACCTCACATATTCTAAATTTTTCTTTCATTTGATAATTACTATGTCATACTACTTGTTCTAGGTTTTTGTTTGTGCAGACATTCACACCAAAAATAAAGTCTTTGATTACCTCAAATAGCATTTTTTTAAAGTGGAGAAAATATACTTTTTTTTTTTTTCATTAATAACCCTTCACACCCAGGAAACCGATTGCTATGTACATAACTGACAAGGCGTTTGTTGCTTTTGTTTTTAGGGTCGGGTGTATTTTTATTCTGTGGGTGTTTCAGACTTGAAAATTGAACTTGTACAAAAAGCCATGAGGCTCTCCAAAGGATAGAATTTCTCTTCATACTGTGACGCAGCAGGTTCATATTCTACTTATAATACTAAATCTTGCATTGATACAGTATGATAAAATACCGAAGTAAATTGTAATATCTGTTAGAAACAGGTATAGGGCCTGATGCTTCATTATTTTTTAGACAATTTACATAATTCAGCATAAAGGCAGATAACATAAAACAATTGAATACTCAGCTTGGGGAAAGAGAGTAGTGATAGCTGTGATGTATTACAGTTACCTCAGGTCAATAATTCATAGGGTGGGGACAGTAGAAGCCTTAACTTCATAAAATTGTGGTAAGTCCTGAGCTAGCCATTGCCACCCAGATCTTGAGAGAGTCATGGGCTGTTCCCTGAAACATCAGTACTCAGTAACAAATGGATGTTAGAGATGACTAAAACAAACAAACAAAAAAAACCCAAAAAAAACAGGTAGTGAACAAAACCAGAGAAGAGCACAATGCCTCAGTGAAAATCCACGGGGCAGCAATGTTTTGATGCTGCATGTAATTCTGGACTTATGTCGAAAAGGACTAAGCTAGAAAGAGCAACACAGATGATCAAAGATAGACCAAGATACCTGCCCAAGGAGTTACTAAATAGATCAGGTCTCTTCCATCTGGAGAAAAGACGACTAAGTGGGAAAGGGTTTGCTAGGAGGGACCTATAAAATTACAAGTTGCTTGGAGAAATGAAAGTGAACAGACTTTCCTTAACCTTTCACATTGCAAGAGATGACAAAGCAAATGAAACAACCAAGGTGTTGCCTGCGCCCCATGCCCCTTTCCACCCCCCACCCTCCCTAAAAGGCTGTTCTTCACACAAGGTCCAGTCAAGCTTTGGAAATCCTTGCTACAGAGCACTGTGGCTGTTAGGTGCTTACAGGTATTCATGAAACAACTGGGCAACTTGACAGGAGAGGAAAAGACCACCAGGCTATTGAATAAAAGGACAGAAAACCCTGAGCTACAGGTTACTGGAAACTGAGACCTTGTTTTGGAGGAGGTATCCTCACTGTCCTGCTGCCCTGTGGTGTCCTCTATGCCCCGCAGGCACCTTGAGGCTTCTGCTCCCAACTCTTGGCCTGCCAGGCTTTGGTCTCAGTCTAGAACAACCATTCACATGATTTTATAGAATAAACCAGTCAGACATCAACTGTATACCCCAAGGTGTTGAGGCTGGTTTTAGGGTATGATACAATTCTATTTACTCAACAGCTACAGTAACTTAGGCAGGAGACATTATAAAAAATTTAAGGCAATACAGCCGAAGTCTTAAATCATATGACTGCCCCCAGCTGAGGAGCTGAGCAAGTCATAGTTCAGACTTCTCAAGGTATGAAATCCTTTACATGAGAGGCTGCCTTTCTTCTGGGGCTTTTTGAAGTTAATAGATACTGCTCACAACTTCACCACTTTCAACTCAACCTTTTTTGTTGAATTGGCTGTTATTTAGTTTCTGTACTTTATACTGTTCCATCTCAGATTAGCAATCTCTGCCCATATAATTACTTTCAGCGTCCTAATGTAATGGGTGGAGTTCATTACTGCAGGTACCACAGTAATTCAACCATGATTTCCTAGCAGTTCCCAAGAGGGTTCCAAGTGCAGAAACATACATTTTAAAAAGTTTCTTTAAAATGCTTAAAATGTATTTTATGAGAGAAATGGTGCACAGGTTGAGAAGACTGGCACAGTGTCACAGTCTGTCAGGAAGGAAAGAAAGAGAGAAAGGGAGAATGGGAAGGAGGAAAGGAAAGGCAGAGGGAGGGAGGGAGGGAGGGAGGACCTGCTAGGTTAACTGAAAAGCAAGCAAAACTTCAGAACATTATAAGAAATACATAAACTACCTCAGAGGTCTCCTGTTAAAAGGTTATATATTAAGAAGTGGATTCAAAACCACCGTGTTTTGGAGCCCTACGTGAACAAACCCCGTAGCTCTTGTTTTCTCTTGATATCTGATGGGTTAATACTGCAATTTATCAAAATCCTGAAGAACATACTCCCTTAAAGAGCAAAGACTTAATCTACAAGAACAAAAATAACTAAAAGAACCTGCACTCTTAAAAGGAGAATTTCCTCTTACTCCTGACTTATTAACTAGCAATAAAGTGTTCAAACTCTTGAAAAATCAGAAAATATCTGTTTTCCTGCTTTCCAAAACAAGCCCCAGTATTAAAGAATTTAATATGTTGAAGTCTACAGTCAAAATAACTTTCTTAGCCCATTTTGGTCAAATTCCCAATAAAAATCAAGACATCTCATTTTTCTTTCTTTCTCCTAGCCAGTCATTTTGGAATCTGTCAATGACAGGTGCTGTAGCCATCCTTCAGCCCTAGTTAAGCACCATTAGTTATATGGATTTAATAGATAACCTATTCAAAAGCAATGTGTTGAAAACATTCTTCCAAACCATTGGCTGGTAATGAAATATCAGCTCTTTCACATTAAGTTACATTATATTATGGTGTTGCTTCACCTCTTCACAACGTAATTCTCTGCTGAGAGATCAAGGATGCTGCCAATCCCTTGCCCTTTAATCAAATCTGAAAGCTCAAATGTTTTGTCTGGCTTCTACTTGTTAGTTTGGCCTTGCACACAGTCTTATTTAACTCGTGTGGTTTCTGTAAAGTCTGATAGGATGTCTTGGTGTGATTATGGCTCCTATTTGTGCTGAAGTTATTACTGCAGTATTATAAAATGTGTTGTCAACTGGGAATTAGCAAACCAGCTAAGATAAAATAACTGAAATCCTGCACCTTCATTAAAACTGGATTCAAGCTGTGATTATCAAAGAGGAGGAAGTGTGGGCTTGCAGCTAATGCCACAGCTATATGCTAAAGTCTTCAATTCCTGGTGGTCTCAAAGGTTTCTTGCTTGATCTGGAGGTATGCCTCTTAGGACCATGAGATTGCAAGCACTTGCTGATAAAGCATCTAGTCACATTTGCAAAGATTTCTCAAAAGGTCCTTGCATATCACTGACTTTCAAAATTATGCAAGCATGAAAGCTAGCATTTTTAAAAACTTCAGCACACATATATCTGCACCTCCAGAAGCCTGTGTACCTTGGAAACATTGAAAGTTGTGTGTTCTCACCAGTTTTCATCTTTTTAATTTGGGATAGCATTGTCAAATCACTGCACTGTTCAGAAGATAATTTTGCCTGTGAGCCACCCTGATGGTCAGGGTGGCTTATGGTCTTATGGTCATAAGACACAGATGCTCTGCACAGCCATCTTCTAGCAAAAGTGTAGAAAAGATCTCAATACAAAGCAGTTAGTTTTTTCATTATCCTGTATGATAAACTTCTGGCACTACTGTTGTGAGATTTCCTGTAAAAGGAAAGAGATATAGCTAGGAAAGCCTCTTTTTTTTTTTTTTTTTTTTTTAAAATCTCCTTTCCTATTTCAGATACAAAGGTGGAAAGATCAAACACATTACTAATAAAGCACATTTCTCCCTCAGGACCCCTTTCCCAGAATTCCACCAGTGGAAATCCTGGATTAACTGCTTTTATAGTAGTCTAAAATCCATCAGCCCATAAAGCAAATGGTTCAAACACAATTATTACTGTACTGTTTGCAAAATATTAGGTTGTTTCAGAAATTTCTATATGCCAGCGGACCCTTTAGGTAAAAGGGATCCATGCACCACATGAGAGAAACAGTGTTTCCCTGCAGCATTGTGCTAATAGGACTGCCATGGAGGTAGTTGTTAAACACTAATGAATGAAAAGGGGAAAGAGAATGATAATATCACCTCCAAAAAGGTCTGAAAGAGATATCAAAGGCACCTGAACCAATGGTGTGAATTGACTGAAAAAGCGAAATCCAAACAAAGCTCATAAGCCACTTTCAATTTTGGACCTTTCTTTAGGGTTTGTCAAAGAATTGAAGGAAGAATAAGGACACGGAAATTGAATGAAAGAAAAATGGCCATTTTAAAGAGAAAAGTCTAATCTTTACTGCATTTTGGTTTGAAATTATAAAGGTGAAAACCCCCAAATTTTTCCCTGTTGGGCAAGAAGTCACAATTATTTTATATACCCAGATTTCACTGCTTTTTCCAATGAAAACAATGGGTAGTTTCTGTCTCTTCATTAACATTAGTGAAGAAAAGTAGCATTAGAAATAGCAGAATCTGATGAATAAAGCTTACTGATTTTATTGCAACATAACTTAGGACATTCCTTTTCAAAAAAATTAATTTTTATAAATTTATTACATAAGACTGAAACACTCTAAAATTCTTAAGGAAAATTAGCAGAGTTCTCCTAAAAGCATCTCTTTTTATTTTCAAGAGGAATGAGCAGTTCTGTAATAAAAGCAACTCAATCAGCATGTTCCCCTATTCTGTTTTGTATTCAAGGCACAGCATTCAAAACTAAATTCAACTTCTAATTCCACGCTAAAAGTATGGCTTCCAGTAGAGGCAAGTCTCTCAATTAATTTCAACAGTCAGAATTCTATTATGTTCAGATGCAAGAGCTTCTTGGTATACTGAGTAACTTCTGAAGAGATTACAGAAGGCTCTACACCAAACTGCTAACTGATCAGTTGAAAACTCTTGAGTGAAAGAGATGAGTTGGGTAACTTTATAGTTATTGAGTGCTATTTTTCTAGAACTGAGAGTCCTTCAGCTTTAGTGCACCTTTCGGTAGCAAAACAGAAAGCAAACACCATTGTGGCTTTTCCCAGTTATAAGGCCTGACTGTGATTTCACAACAAGATAAAGCAAGAATAAGTCTGATCTACATTTACAAACATTAAAAATTGGCATGTACAGATTTGAAGAATGTTCTGTAGAGCTTTCATCCACTGATAACTGCTTTCCGTATTTGGCACTGATGGCCTGAGCTCTGTATTACATTAATGACTGTTTTGTTAGTGTGTAATTTTATGGTTTCATACTTTTTAAAAATCTTTCTGTCCATAATCAAGCACAAGTCTGGATTTGCTTTTGATTCAAAAAGGTAAGATCATCGTTATTGGTAAGTATACTATATTGTTTTAAATTTTTTCACTGTATTTGAGTATCTGTCTTACACAGTACCTTGCAGGTTATGAATATTCAAGAGATCTTCTCCTGCTAAGCAATTTCAATTAATCTGTCTCTCACATCATAATCAGAGAAATGGTTTGCATTTTTGACAGGAAATGGACAGAGTCCCAGAAATCCATTGCCTGCCAGAATTTAAAATTCCCAGGGTTCAGAGAAGAAATCATGCAGGATTTACTACCAATGCTACAATCAGGTTGCAATAAATGTTACTTTGAATTAGATGTGCTTTAATTTACCATGACTTCTGCATCTCTAAGCACCCTGTTGGAGTTCTGCTCTTAATATTAACTGAAGCACATAGTTCTTCTGTTACTCATTAATGGCCCTATTCAACAGAAATTGAATTTCCACATCTGCCAAGCACTGGAAGATCCTAAGGCTGGGTACCCACAGAGCCTAATGCTGATGCAACTGATAGAATTTCCTTCCCAGACAGTGAGACCTTTCTCCAGGGCTGCCATACCATCTCAGATGCCCTTCCATAGTCCACTCATCTAGATCCAAGAAGAACCATATCCAGGTAATGGACTGAACTGTTTCTGGAAGTGTTAACACAACTCTCCCTTTCAAAAGGTATCCTCTGGACATTACAGGGCTTTCCAGGTATTTCAAGTCACAACTGTGCTACAAATCTGGCATGAAAATATTTAATTAAACTCTATGAAAGTTGTTGAAAGCACACTTTTTAATTGAGCTGAGAACAGGTAATAGGAAAGCATGCATTTTCGATGCTCTCACTCTTCCATTTTGTCAAAGGACATCTAAATTTGGTTCTTATTGTTTCCACAATATGTTTCTCAGGACACAGGATTCCTACTTTACTAGAAAGTCTCCTGAACTCAGAAAATGCTGAAGTTCTCACAGCTACTTCATTTCAATAGCCATTTTATGTTAGATGATTAATGTGGGGACATGGAACCAAAACTTGTTTCTGTATACTAAGATTTCTGATGATGCAAGTGATTTCTGCTAAATATAGGAGCTTAAGATAAATCCGTTAGTAATATTTGTTTCTCCTGTAACCTAATCTTCACTAAAATTATTAAAACTTCAATGAAAGCATTTTATTATAGCACTTGTCAAAAAAATGGCATTTCTGTAATGTAGCTCTTCATGTCTTTTCTTACTTTGTGAGTCAACCAGCTTATGTTGGGGTTGCAGAAAGGTATTAAAGACCAGCTGAGCAGCATAATATATGGAGGTGGAATACCATAGTAAAAGTAGCACCACCAAGAAAGCCTTTCCAGCCTTTGCAACCTGTTTTCTACCTGAAAAAGATGTCTTGAGCCTATATCCAGACAATTCTCAACCTGTCATCTGCAGGTCTTTTACAGCCCCTGCCTACTACAAGGAGGGAGGACCTACAGTAGAAGTGGTTTATTTCCATGCTAATAATTAGTGGAGGAAAGCCCAATTTTTTTCTCAAAATTCCAGGGTCTCAATATTGTCAAAATGATATGCAAAGTTCCTATTATGTCTGAGATGAGAAATTGATTGGATTTATACAGTTTTACCCTGTTGCTACTCTGATTCTCTCTTTACTCCAGATACATGTAACATTCCAATGACTTTCCAAATTCATGCCAGGAATGTACATTTAGATAATTACAGATAATTAAAATTAGTATCTATAGGTTAAAAATTCAAAGTTATAAAATGTAATAAAATAAACTAAAGACAAGATAAACACACCAGAATAGCTGATACTCTGCCAGCATGAAAATTCATTATATTCAGTGACACTTACTTTAAGCTCCAGGACTCATCTCCTATATTTCCAGAATCTAAACCAATGTTAGTCTGCAGATCATAGAAAGCATGACTTTACAAATAGTCTTTGCAATTAACATGAATGAAAGGTTAGCAGCACTGGGTATACTTTTTTTAATTCAAGTATAACAAAAATCAATATAATTTAACAGAAATTGCTACTAAGCTTCATGTTAAATAAATATATATATATACTTTTTTTAAGTTGTATTTTGACCTTTTCTAGGCAACCCTTACATGTCTTTCATATTAAACAAAGAAGTTAAACTAAGTCAGTGAATTCAGCTGTAGGAAAAAAGCAGACTATCTACCACCATACCTTTCAGACAGGGAGTCCTTCGTGAGCATCACAAGACATACATACCTTTGCCATTTTCATGACATTTTATTGTGCAACACCTGGCATAATATAGTCTCAATTACATAGGTCCATAAAGATAGCACTATCGCTATTGATAATAAATGTTCATGCTTCTCATTCCGCACTCTCAGATGGGGTCATACAACGTACTGCACTGTACACTGTCCGGCTGTTTTTTATACTGGACTATAGAAGCATAGAATATCTCAAGTTGGAAAAGACCCATAAGGGTCATTTTGTCCAACTCCCTGCTCCTTGCAGGACTACCTAAAAATAAACCATATGACTAAAAGTGTCATCCAGACGGTCCTTGAACTTGGACAGGCTCGGTGCTGTGACCACTTCCCTGGGGAGCCTGTTCCAGTGACCAGCCACCGTCTCAGTGAAGAACCTTTCTCTCTGAGGCCTCTCTACCCTTGAGGGAGTCCACAGCTCCTCCTAATTTAGCATCACTGGCAAACTTACTTAATATACTTTCGATTCCTGCATCCAGATAATTTATAAAAAAGGTAAAGAGCACTGGCCCTAAAATTGAGCCCTGTGGAGCTATCATCACATCTTTCTTGATTTTTCCATCAAATTTTAGTTTCTCTTGCTGTACTTCTATCTAGGTTGCTTTCTTGCTTTGGGGATTTTAAAATTTTCTTTAGGCATTTGTGAAACATTTTTAAATTAAAGAGAAACTTAAATAGGATAGTTCTAGTTACACAGAATTCTGACTCTTTGGGATAAAATTTCAAGAAAAAGCAATTAAATGCTCTAAAAATGTTCATTATTCTACCCAGAGACCTGGGTTCAAATTGGCAGTCCGCTTGCACTACATGGTAGGTATGCAGAGAAACTGTTTTGCAGAAAGTGAAGAAAACAGAGTGAAGAAGCTTTAGTTTGTGCTTCTTTGCCAAACAAGGATCAAATATACCTGACAAATATGTCTCTAAAAATTATCTGAAAGACTGCCAGCAATGGAAAATCCATAACATCACCTAAGTAATGTATTCCAGTGTCCTTACCATTGGAAAGGCTTTTCGCTGATTTCTACCTTGACCTTTCTTCCTTCTTGCAATCTGAGCGCATCAGCACTCTCCTCTCCACAGAAGGGAGAATAAGTCATTCTATTTCTTTTAGCAAGCACCCTTCTAATTATATAAATAATTGATTCTCAGTGCTTTTCCAACCTTTTCTTTTATAAACATTTACAGGCTTTTCAATTTTCTCATAGGTCATATTTGCTAGAGTACTGTTCTTTTCTGATTCATCTCAATTTATCTATGCCTCCCATTAAGCACCTAAAACCAGATGTTTCTCTGGTAAGGGCTCAGATGTGCTCCTCAAGAAGCAATACCATGACCCACTCATGTTTCTTTTGGTATGAGTTAATAACCAACACTTCTATAAGGGCACCCACCCTATACTTGTGGAGTTCCTATGTCAATGTGTTAGCTTGTCCTCTCTTGAGTTTCATCTTATTTTTTCCCCAGACCACCTTTATCATCCTTCTCTCCTACAGGTAGTCACCTCCAAATGTAAATAAGAAGAGTTTTTCATTTTCATTAAAAACTGAACAGCCTTAGATCCCTTATGGGACCACGATCGATACATATCCCTGCTTCAACAGTGAATCTGTGGTAACAGATTCTCTAAATGCTGCTGCATACTACTACAAAATTTTCAGTCAAGATGGTGGGTTTTAGGCTACAATATTAACCAGTGTCAAAAGCTGGTGGTATTTACTTATCTCTGCTATCCAAACTGCTTGTCACCTTGCTATAATTTGTTTCCACATATTTTGTTCTCAATAAATCCAGGTTAGTTAATACTCTTTTCCTTGTTATTTTTCAGATGCTTAGAATTCTGGGAATTGAAGTAGTTTGTTGGTCCATACTTCTTGGATCTCTTCTCTACCTCTTTCTATGTAAAATTTAATACTAGGCACTATGCTTGCCATTTCTAGCACTCCTCCTCCATCATTTCTCAAAGGCAACTTCCAACCATTCTGGAATTGCTTCAGCTAGGTCACTAAGCATACTATTATGAAGTTTATCAGACCAGATAATTTGAAAACAACTGATTTATCTAAGTGCTCTCTAATCTGTTCTTTCTGCAGTTCAGATTGAACCTTTTGTCATTGGTATTAACTGTGTTAACCATCTGCTCCTGACTGAGTTTTTTGTAAAGACTAAATGCAGCAAGGCCTGTATAGCATTTGATGTTTTTCAGTTTGGGAAGGGAAAGGGTTTCCTTTTGCCTTCGACATCCTTTTACTAATAATAGACTTGTGGAAATTACAATTAACTTATTTAAAAATGCTTTATTTTTACCCTTGGTATTTCCTGCTACTTAACCTCATTCTGTGCCTTAACTTTCTGACTTTGTTACTACATATTCACATTACACTTCTCTTCCATCAAACTACTAATTAGATAACCAAGTTTAGATTTTGTGTTCAGTCCTCTCTTGAAGTCAGTAAAGCTGCCATGACTTGGCCTTATTTATTCTATCTCTCTCTCCTGTGGCATCTCTCTGTAGGCTTTCCTCCCATGTGACATTAAATAATGATTCTGAGAGTTCATTGAAATGTGTTTTCTGGAAGTTCAAAATCTTTATTCTGCTTTCTCCCTTCTTCTGAAGGATAATAAAATCCTACTTCAGTTTCACTCCCTTTCAGTTCACAACCTCAGGCAGTTCTAGAGTTGATTGCCCCCTCTCTCTCTGCTTGCTGCCTCCAACTTCTTTCACAACAGAAAGCTTTCACCTGTCAATTTCTGTATTTTGTTGGACTACCTGGGTCTTTACTTGAATTTGTTAAGATCTTCCATTGAACACTGAGTTTTTCACTTGGTGGTGTCTACATTTTGCTTTGGGTTTGTTATCTGATTAAATATTTTCATGTAAACAGACAAATTCACCTAGACTTCTACCATATAAGTCCACACCTTTTATCATAGATTTTGAACAAGTCTAACTGCATAGGTACTGAAAACCACAGGGCAAGCATATTGTGTTCTCTGTGTTCAGGATCACACTTTTTTTTTTCCTGAACAAGCTATACACTTGTATATTAGCATTCCAGTAATGAGTAATTCCACAAAACCTGTTATACTAGTTAAGTGCTGTTCCTGATTGTGTATTAAGATTTACAGCTTCTCCTGTTTATAGTCCACATTGTTTCATTTATGTACTGACATGCAAGATGTTATTTTTATTAGCTTTCATGAATAAACTCAGTTTGTCATCTTGTCTAGAAGACTGTTTATGATCATCCATGGTTTCTTCTCACATCCTGTTTCTTGATCTTCACTAAGGTAGAAAGTCAAAGTGCAGAGGTGCTTCCTCCCTCTTTTTAGGTAAATTCATTCTTGTCCAGTATGCCATGAAACCACTGCAAAACATTTTATACTTATCTTCAAAAAAGGCCAGTGTAGTCAATGTTACTCAAACATCTGAGTTCAAATTACATGGGGTTTGATGGGTGGGGGTTTTTTCGTTTCATTTTTTAAACAAAGCCAGGAGAACTGAAAGGAATACCTATATTTACCTTCCAAGTGAACATAAGTGAACATTGAACCTTATTTCTCTACTCAGTTATGAGAAGGTGCTCCAGAAGCTTATTTCTTTTTTGCTAAAATCAGTAAAATCTGAAAGTAATCTTCCTCTTTGATTGGATTATCCCGTAGTTGCCCATTTCAAGACCTGTTAACCCTTCTTTGAAGCAGCTGGTTACTGAGATTGTTGAATACAGAGTACTAGACTAGCTAGGACTCTGACATAGCAATCTGCATGACTCTTTTCTGAGTGATCGATCCTCTTCAGCTTTTTTCATCCATTTTTTCACTAGGGGCCCAGCTGCTGCTCCTAATACTGGATCCCAGGCAAATTATTTATTGTACCTTCATCATTTTTAGACAGAACCCTGAAGAAGTGAAATAGTGAGCAGATGAGTACCTAAGTACTATTCTTTTGATATGTAGGCACCAATGAAATCCCACTGCATCGAAGACTGGCAACTATGCATCAGCACAGCTGATAGCACTTCTCATACCTGACAGCTACCCAGATGCCAGTGACAGGAGGGGGAGATGATAGGCACACCATGAACCAGTAGCAGATGAAGAAACCAAGACACATGAAAAGCAGTTGAGACTGCAGGAAACACAGATAAAAACATCAAGTACCGCATATGCTTACCATAAATCACACAGAAGACACACATCAAATCAACCAATATCTCAAGGCCTTGCAGAGTCCCTAAAGCACAGGAAAGGTGTCAATGTCTGCATTACTGAGGTGATCAAAGTATTTGATGAAGATGACAAGGATGACAATGAATAATAAGAACAAGAAGCAAACTACTTCAGAGAACATTGGCTAGTGTAAAGTTTCTATACACTAATTCAGATTATGAAATCTTGACTCCTCTGACAGCTCTAGGGAAGTATACAAGAATTGTTTACTATGAACATCACCATACCTACACATTTAACAAAAACCCAAACATATCAATGCTTCCTGTAACAACTGAGCATAATATAAGTCATCTCTTAGTGTATCCATTTCTGGCTTATCTAGTCTGAAGAAAACTAAATTTCTAGATCGGTGCCTATGACCCTTGAATGCAGCTGTTTTTCTGAATTCCTCCTTTAACCTGATTTACAGGTTGTGTTAGGCCAAACAGCACCTGGACAATACAGGCTCAGTAGCTGACAAATTCTAAAACCAAAAGGTTTGCTTTTTCTCATAAAAATTTTAAAGCCCGTTCATTCTCAAGAGCAAGCAGTAACAGATGTTACAGATGATAGGAAAAGAAGTCTTTGTCCAAAAGAGCACAGGAATAGCTCTGTGACAAAATCCAGCTCATATGTGTACCATCAAAACTAGACGATTGAGTTTTAAGAGAGTGTTTTCAGAAGTCTGATGAGCTGGTTTATGTATTGCTCTTTGTGCTTTATTCCTTCTGCCCAGCCCAAGATATTACCCCTAGAAGACCTGTGGCAGAAAAGAAAGAAGAAACCTATTTTGCTTTTTAAAAACAGAGTATCTTATTCCATTCTTATGTATTACTAGTTGCATTGCTAACTGGTTTCTCTATTGGAAGAATCAGGATGGTGTCCAACTTACAGGAGTAACAATGGCCAGCCTGCATGAAAAAAATCCATGCTGGAGCCAACAAAGTGTAAACAGGGGTAGGAGGCATCTCCTGTAATGGATTTTGTGGCTATTAATATCAGGTCTAACTCCCTGTGCTGACTTGTGAGGTTTGCCTGCACTTTACACAATCAACATATGGAACAACATTGATCTTACCTATTTTCAACAAATACAGAGCATCAGGCTTCACAACATAAGCTGACTGCATCGGTGTTAAACTCCATGTGCAATAATTATCAGATTAATTAACAGATGTAACGGACAGTGGTGTGTACCCTAGTGAATTTTGGGGGAAGACAAGGGTAGGGGTTGGAGTCTTTCAGCCACTGAAATGGAGCAAGACACAGCGCCTACACCCTAAGGAACTCCCATGTTCCTTGAATGGGAGAGTTGCAACATTCTAGAAATGTAACTCAAAATTTTCAAATGGGCTGTAAACATGCCTTCTCAAAAAAAAAAAAAAAAAGGACTTCCTAAACTTTTTATCTCAAAATAAAAGGAATTAAATCAGTAGCTGCAGCATATTTCATAAGATGCCTCAAGTAAAAAAACTTCTTTATTCTAACAACAGGTTTTAGGATTAGCTGACACTCCACCACAGCCTGTAATTTGCATGACATGTCTACTCGTGTAGATGGAGAAACAAATCAGGCCTACCTCTTTTGTTGCCCGTTCCCATCAAGAACTAAATTTTGTTCTACTTCTCTTAAACCCAAATTGCCCTTCAGTCTCCCAGCTTCTTAATTACATAAGAGTCAATGCAACCCACAGAATTAAATGCAGAGGTATCTAACAGGTAGTCTAGCTTGTAAGCTTTGTGTTGCAGTCTAAATTGGTGAATGCCCACCCATCTTCCTGTGACCTGGAACAAATTCCTGGCTTGCATTCAGTATCAAAATTGTAAAAAACAATGAAACAAAAAAAGTTAGGATTTTCCTTAGGTGCTCTCCTCCACTGTAGATGCAGCTTGAGTAGAGTTACATCTCTGAGCCATAGGAGGAAGTATAACTTGAGGCCAAACACTCACTGAACTCCTATCAAGGACATTCAGGAACTACTGCTATGCAGTAGGTCTGTAAGATTTTCATGCTTTCTGTGCAGACTGTCATCATCATGTTTATTGCCTGTTAGTAACAAGTCCTATAGGCAGGTGAGAACCAAGTGAACTTAGCCATGCAGGCCCACTCTGGTCACCCAGGCTGAGAATGACTACAAATGCCATGGGTTCGTACCACAGGAGTGCCACACAGGAGAGTTTTCCAATACTATCAATGCAGAGCAATTTGCTCTGAAAAGAAAAGGTAAATTTCCTATATATTGTAGGTCATTGCATCAGCTCTTTTTTGTGCAGTAGAGAGGGCTTCCCAATTGAGAATGGATTTCATTAACATCGCACAACAAATGTTAATCATACCTCTTCCATCAGCTTTGTGCCAGTAAAAGAAATTAGTTCATGTCACTGTTCAGAGCTTAAAATGCTTCCTTGTGAAATTATTAACTCTCTTTATAAAAAAATTAATGGCATTTTTAGATCAGTTTATGTCCAAGATGTTTGCTTTTCCAGAGAAGCTATTCTGTGGGATCTATTTTTATGAGAACCTTTTTAATAATTATAGCCAAAGACACTTCAAAACTTGCTTACCTTTCCCCCCCCCCCCAAAAAAAAATAGGGTGATTGACCTCTGTGTAGTTCAAACTGAGCCAGGTACATCTTGATAAAAATGTCAGTAGGTAGTACTTCAGCAGTAGAAAAAAGTACATATTGTGACAGAGCCTAAGGGATTAGGGAGTAGAATTTTTCCCCCACTTGCAGTTTCAATTCTATATCACAGGAAAAATTACTTCTTTTTGTTCTTACTATCTCACTTTGTATTTTTCTTCCAGGAAAAAAAAAAAACAGAAATACCAAGGCTTGCAACTTCCTTTTAAAAAAACAAGAAAAGAAAAAAAAGAGTGCATTGTGATAGTCATCCTACTATGGATTGCTGGTTAAGAGTTTTCTTTTAAATAGATTTTAATTCAGATATCTACAGGAGATTTTGTAAAATCCACTTGAAGTCTGATATCTGTATCTTAAAGAGGAAGCAATCTTGTGGGAGCCTGAAAGTGCAGAGTTTTATTTCCACCCATTAGACAATAATGCTATAATTTACCTTGTCAGCCCAAATCTGCTTTAATAGATGCAATCTTCACACATTGCTCTTCTTGATCTGTCAAAATTACCAGTGTGAAATTAGAAGGGAAAGTGATGTCACTGCAACAATAGTTTGACATCTTATTGTACAGTGGTGTGGATAAGTAAGTGACTTGGCCTGAATAAGCAACACAATCGTAATGAAATATCTTGCCATGTAGTTTGCACACATACATTACCTATCAGGCTCCAACATATAAACAAACCATTTTACAATAAGATGAGAAATTACTGTTGCAATGACATTTTGCTTTCTAAAGAACTTGTCACCAAGAGTGTAACAAACAGAAGGGCAGTAACAACCAAGTCAAAATTCTTCTATTGGTTTGTGATTGCAGCTGTCTATATATGCTTAAGCCCTTGTTCTGGGCATAGTTGTAAGCTGCATTCTCTCAAGTGTCTTATCTGACATCAGGTTTCCCAGTACCTCAGTCTTCCTTCTCTAGGCTGAATGATGGCAGGTGCTGTCAATCAATTATCAACCCTGAAGAGGCACAGCCAGATATGGCAGTGAACAGATTCCCTCTATGATAGAAGGATTCCCTGGAAAGGATGCTGTGCTTCCAGGCAAGCAGAAACCAGCCATGACTTGGCTAAGCTGACTGGCATCTGGCAGAGGATGCAAAACCAGGACAGTCCCATCAGAGTCCATCTCAAAAGCCATACTTGAGAAGCGCAAAGCAAGAGAACCACTAAGAATTGAATGTACCGCTACTGCAGTGCCTCTGGACTGGTTTAACCCCAGCCAGCAACTAAGCACCACGCAGCCGCTCACTCACTCCCCCCCAATCCAGTGGGATGGGGGAGAAAATCAGGAAAAGAAGTAAAACTCCTGGGTTGAGATAAGAACGGTTTAATAGAACAGAAAAGAAGAAATTAATAATGATAACACTAATAAAATGACAACAGTAGTAATAAAAGGATTGAAATGTACAAATGATGCGCAGGGCAATTGCTCACCACCCACCGACCGACACCCAGCCAGTCCCCGAGCGGCGAATCCCTGCCCCCCCACTTCCCAGTTCCTAAACTAGGTGGGACATCACATGGTATGGAATACACCATTGGCCAGTTTGGGTCAGGTGCCCTGGCTGGGCATGAGAAGCTGAAAAATCCTTGACTATAGTCTAAACACTACTGAGCAACAACTGAAAACATCAGTGTTATCAACATTCTTCACATACTGAACTCAAAACATAACACTATACCAGCTATACAGTTAACTCTATCCCAGCTGAAACCAGGACACCTTGTCTTACGGTTTCACCCTGAACTATAAAGTCCAAAGGTACAGAGAAATCCATCACTGATGGCACCCCAAGCTCTCAGTGAGGGACCACTGGAAATATAGCTGGTAACCAGCCTTTGCTGTCTTCCTGCCTTCCAACAGAGGGAGAAGGAGGAAGATAGTGAAGAGCAATGATACTTAAAAAGAAAATAATTTCTACGTGTGGCTTTAGGCCCAGATTCATCCTCTCTGACTAAGTGCTTAACGAAGTCACTAAATCATCCTAGCCTTCCTCTGGAGTCAATATAGGAAAACAGCAGGCAGAATTACCTGCTAGATTAAAGAGGTACCCAAAGGCAACAAGTCACCTACTGTCAACACCTCAGGCAAGAAGGAACTGACTGGGCCAAAACCACTTACTACTTATTTCAAGAAAGTAACACACTCTATTCAGTTTATTAACAGGTGATCTACACAATGATGAATTTAAGCATGTTCTTACAGGCTTTCTTCAACTGTCACCAGAAATAGCTAAAAAGACATGAAACAATTGACTGATATTATGACTATTTCAGCTACATCTACAGGATGGACGTGGACTAAGGTTACTGGAAAGACAAAGGAACATTTGTGCATTTGCAAGCACTGTTCAACTAAGTGTGCCTCTATTAAGTTTTGTTTCTCATCATGAAAAGCTTGAATTTTACATTTGCTTTTCCATTGAGACTTTTACACTGGTTTGGCTAGAATATGTGCTCTCCTATTGCAATAAATTATATTTCCACTCAGAGTTTCAAATTACATTTTAATTATTAAAATTTTAAAAGTAAGCTATTTGATCATAATCTTAACAGTAGATTCCATATTATGTATACATTAAGTGGAATACATGAGTAGTCCTTTGGAGTCAAGTGTGTTTGTTATGTATAATACATAAAACAAGTAGATTAGAATAGCAGTGAACTCAAAGGAGCACTCTATGCAGAATGTGTCCTGACACTATTATTTCTATTCAAGTAAATCTTTGGGGGAAAATTCTGTGTAAGCGGAAGTACATTAGAAAACTATTTCAAGGGAAAGAAACAAAGCTTTTTAAAACTATGCAATTCCACAGCAGATATAGTTGCTGACACATTAAAATTAGGAAAATCTGTAATTGCAGAGCCTTAATAATCATTCATATAGAAATCACCTTCTCACAGTTGCTTTCTGGGAACTGCGATCGGCAGAATTCTTGCATACAGTTAGTGTAACCTTGGAAATGTCTCTGGGTGTTAATTATTATAAAGAGCAATTGCAAAAAGGACAAAGAAGTGTGAACACATTTCTTTAAGAAAGGTGTCCTTAATCTTTTTACTTGAGCTGAATTTCATATGAACTTCCTTCTAGACTTTCTTTGCACTTGACAAAGAAGAAAATTATCCTTTCTGACCTCCATTGTAGGTACTTAAAAAAGGAGATAAAAGAGTTTTGCCAATATGGCTACTCATTCTCCCGACCAAATTGTACCACTTCCTTCCACAGGTCTTGCTACACCCTCAGAGGAATCACAGTGGTTAGTCTCATGCAACATTGCCATCTCGTGATGTAGTGTTTTCATTACACTATGAGCATATTAGACAACACTTTACAAAAAGAAAACTATTCAAGTTGGCTACTTTACTTGCCCATGACTGACCACCTCTGAGTACTCAGTAGGCAAGATAAGGGATTACATGAAAATGGGCAGTGTCCCTTTTAAAAGAAATATTCTTGCATATATATAGTTCCTATCATCCACTACAAAGAAACTGTGTTCTGCAACCGAAAATGCACGTTCACACTGTGAGAAGCTCCAGCTGCATTTGTTGCATCATGCAGACAAGTAAACCTCATCAGAACATTGGAAGAAGTCGCACAGGTTTAAAACGAACAACCATAACTTGCACTACTGTTCTAGCAATGGAAAAGAAAAGAGAAACCACAATCTGAAGAATCAGAGATGCAGTTAAAAAAGAAACAATTGTTGTTATTGCACTAGAACAATTGCTAGAGGCCAGACAAGCAAGTAATCACTTGCGCTTTTTTGCCCCAAAAGAATCTGTGTTGATAAAGTTCATAACTTGACATTAGGCCACTGTACAGAAAAACAAAAAAGTGACATGCATTTTTTCCCCTCTAAGTAAGTCACTAGAATTGAGTGTCAATAATCCATATCAAAAACTTGTCAAGTCTGCAACTACATTTGTTACATACATGAAACGAAGTACACAAAAGTGATAACAAATATGCAGAGTGTATACATACAGTACGAAGCTCATTTTAAAAATCAGTGAGAAAAATGTGAACACTCATACACCTTTAAAAAAAAAAAGGGAAGGGAAGGGAAGGGAAGGGAAGGGAAGGGAAGGGAAGAAAAACCAACAAAGCGTTTGACTTTTTCTTTGATCTGGTAAGGAGACTAGGCTCATGTCTGCCAGTGTCCCAGTAACAGTGGACCAATTTCAGCTAATTTTGATGGAAAACCAGAATTCAGAAATAATTAGCTTCTGCAAATGAAAATCAGAGGTCTTCTGAGGAAAGACATGCCTTTCCTATCATTATATGTTTTGTTTCTGGACAGACAACCAGCTAGGATACCAGCAGAGACCAGCTGTAAGCATTACCCTATGCACTGAAAAAAGCAGGGGTGAATGCAGTGCAGGGAGAGAAGAGGAGTTGTGGTCAGGGTAAGCTTAGGAGGGAGATCCTTAGGTTACTTCCACCCTCAGATCAGCTGATCATAGCTGTGTAATACACAGATGTTAATAAAGAAAGTACAATCTTTTATTAAATTCTAGATAACAAACAAGAGTCAGGCTTGGAGAAATGAATCAGTTGAAGTTACAGAACCTTCTAATGGTAGAATTGGAGACCTTCTTTTATGGTCTGGTACAAAGAAACTATTTATACCACCAGACCTTAATATTCCCTGGCTGTGTCTGCAAACCTCTCTTGTTCAGCTTCTCACTGAACAAAGTTACAGGTTTTTATCTGTCAGTCAAGAAGTCAAAACCAGTTTTCAAAACTTGATGCATAAGGTGCATATTTTAACTCCTCAAATGTCAAAGTAATTAAAAAAAAAGAAAAAGAAAAGCTGCCCCGGTGTACTTTCAAAAGGTATCTTTATTCATTGTATATACTTAAAAGCACTTGGAAATGAATATACTTAAAAGCAAGTGGAGAGCCTGCCATGTGCACTCGTGATGTAAGGATATCACAAGCAGTTCTTAGAAGCTTGATATGTCAAAACCTTGAGAAATTTAAGTCAAGCCATGGGTAATAACTCCGTAAGAACATGAAGTGTTCTTGTTGCATCAGTATCTTGTTGCTTTTAGAATTATAAGAGCACATTACAATAGTAACTCAAATGAATAAATTAGAGAGAGGAAGCCACAGAGCTAACGCTGAGAAGCAGCACATCTCTGCAGAAGACCAAATTTGCCTGGACCACAGAATATTACAGGCAGCCTAGGCAGCACAACTTGGGGAAAAGTATTTAGAAAGGGAAATTCCTCAAAAGCTTTCCTGTCTCCATTCTGTGGGATGAAATATGGGCCACATAAAGGTAACACAGCAGCTTGCTTGTGAGCCCAAGAGTGATTTTGGATATTGCCAAACCTGGAGGGAAAGCATCTGTCTGCTGCTGCTTTGCCTTTGACAACTATGACGATATTAGGATGCTTTTTCCCCCAACTCTGGACACAGGAAAAAGTGAGAAGATTCGTGTTTGCACTTTTTACTGCAGCTGAAGATCTTTGCTGATCTGGCCACATTTTGATCCTCTATTTACCGTAGTTTTTGTGTATGCCCAGGCACTGCTGGTTTTGCTGGAAGCAGAGTCACTACTAGAAGCTTATGGTCACTAATGTCAGTAAATTAACTTCAGATGGAGACATTTCTGCTCTTTGCTGAGCAGAAGCTAAATAGGAAAATAAATCACCATGGGTATAATTCTCGATTCATTTGTACATACAACTACTCAGTTTGTTCAGGCAGGTATGTGCTCTGAATGAACAATTTGTGAACTTAATCAAACAGCTGATTTGGGGAAGAGTAAACTTTTTTGTTTGTGATGTTTAGAAGCAGTGTTACAGTGGGACTGACATGGGCACGTGCCAGGCACAGCACTTATGCCTTTGTCTTCTCAGCTTTGCTCTCCCTGTTTAAAACCAAGAAGGGAAGGGGGTTGACAACGGAAAAAATTCAAAACAAAGTGCTTATGGAAAAGAAAAAAGGAAGCTTTTAATTTTTTAAAAGATAGTGAAGGTAAGAGTCTCAGGGAATTCTCTGAGCAAAGATTCTCTTTAAGAGTCAACACATCACGTACAGATCCCAGGAGAAGAGACATTTCATCTCATGTTCAAGGTCACCAAAATCTTCTGAAAATAAATTTTGAATGGGAGGGAGACTGATGACATCAAATAGCAAGGTGTAGAGCAGCACTAAACAAAAGTCTTAGTTAGCTGATACTTTTTATTCTTTTGACGTAACATAAAGACGCTGTACAGAGGGACTAGCAGGTCTCTGTACCAGCCAATGCTCCTTGTGCTAGCAGGGGCCCTCCCGGAATGAATGAAGACACGTCTATTATGTCAACATTGCTATTTAATTCTTAACCCCAATTTTACTTTCCACAATTCACAGATCCATGAAACATAATAGAAGGTGCTATGCACTCTTCTGCCACTGACAGATAGGATAATGTTGGAAAAGCAGCAAGACAGCCATTTAAATGACCCTGCAACAAGCTCTCTGTTTCTTAATTCCTCTCATGATTTTACAGGCTGCTGATACTCAGTTTAAGCATTTTGACATGGCTTTAAAAAAATAGATGACCGTTAAGGAACAAATGCTCAAATACACAATAAAGCAAAAATAAGCCTTTTAAAAATGGCAGATCCATCTCACTGGGTGCAAGAGCCAGCTTCAACTCACACTGCCAGGAGTGCAAGCAAACATTTAAAAGGGATCCTAATTAAGAAAACTGACTGGCACTTGGTCTCAGTGTTGGTCTTTTGGTGTAGGGAGAAATCAATCTAGCACAGAAGACTTGACAGCTGTATAACATAAAAGGGCACTCTGCAAACTGGTGACTAGGTGCAGACTAAACTCTGCATTACACATTCAGAGAAGCCTCTGCCAGCATTAAATCAGAGAAACAGTCAAATATAGGGAGCCTCTGAGCCCACAGACTAGTTGACTTTTGCAGACCCTAAACACAACAATTTACCCTGTGTTTCACCCACAATAAGAGAAGCAAGCTGTTGCTTTTGGTGCAGTGCAAAAGCTTGGTGAGTTAAATACATCCTTCTCCAATAAGCAGGATTTTACGTGGGAGAAATATGAGTGAACAATGAATATTATTTCTCCAAGATTCATCTTCAACAAGCAGAGACATTAACGTGTACAGTATAAAGGGGAAATTTTAATTAGTTTCCGTTCCTTATTTATCTGTGTGCATTTGAAAGACCAAGAGATTATTTACAGAGTAGGAAGTGAAAAGGCATATTCATATATGTGCATACAGAATAAAAGCAAAAGCAACATAAAAATAAAGATGACTTGGATTCAAATCAATCTGCAAGACAGTCACATCATGGTAAAACAGACACCCAGAAGAGACAAATACACAGGGGGGTGCAAAAGCAGCTTTTTTGTGAGGATGTGTTTTATATTACTCAAAAATTGTAACGTATCCCAAAGAAAAATCAAAGAAAAACACCTACCACTTCTTTTATAGTGTCTATATACCATCTATTTAGAATACAGCTTTAGAAAGCTTTGCAATCTCTGGACAGGAATATCATCTTCCCATGGCTGTAAGGAAGTCACATCAGGAGAGAACATCACAGCTTTTTAAAAACCTTGAATAGTTGCCACCCACATGCATAGAAATTTTCTATTATTTTTAACTTAACAGTATATTTGTACCAAACTGCTACAACCAAAAGTAGGGCCTCTGATACTAGTGTCAATGAAAATGTTTGCAGTCAAAGAACACATGACAAGGTTCATTAGAGATACAGAAGAAAAGCTCATGCAGCAAGTCAGTTAAAACAGGGGAAGAAGCTCAGCACTATTTCATTAAAGCTTTTTGCCCTGAAAGACATTAAATTCCATCATGATGTGTCTTTCCTTTACTAAAAGTAGATGCTGCAAAGCACTGGTGAGGAGTCAGCAACTATTCTTGACCCATAGACTAAACCTGCAGTTGCTAGTCTGCTGTGGTAAAGACGCCAGACATGAAAACAGTGACAGAACACTGCATCTGAGGCTTTAACTACAGCCCACATCTATATTGATCTCATTCCTAAAGAAGAGTGACATTTTTAAAAAACAGTTTAACTGATGCTTTCATGTATACATGCATAATACTAACACCTAACAGACCCAGTGAGATCTTTAGTGTACCAGCACTGTAAAAATGCAGCAAACAGATCCTTTCCTAAAAGCTTTCCAATTAACAGATTGGAAAAAAATGAGGAAAAAATTCAAGTCTTCTTTATAGTCAATAGTTGAGATTATTAACTATTATAATCTCAAAAAAACCCAAGCCATTGAATTTCATCCTGCATTACCATCTTCAAGAGTTTCGGATCATCTTTGTTTAGAGGTGACAGTCTCTGAATTGTGTGATGAAGAATTTAACATAGTCTTAAGGAGATAATTTCAGTGCTTAGTTCCAAGGCATTTAAATACGTGTTCTTTATTTCTAGATATCTCTATTGCCAGCCGGTTTTTCACATTCTGCTTTTGTCTTCTTTATCTATCCAAATGGTGCTGATTTTACCTCTTAAGGACTGGGTTGCCAATGCAAGTCCTCTAGTAGGCTAAAATCTATCCCACACAGTGTCCTGCAGGACAGACAAATCCCAGTTAGCAGCACTTGCACTGGTCAATGCCATGGTATGAATTGGCAAGTATATGTTAGCTCAGGTGCAAAAGCAATATAGCTATCACTATGCACTATGTTAAGCTGATCATGGAGGTATATCAACACTGCTTCTAATTCTGGTGATAGCTCGAACACTGCTAGCTTCAGCAGAGATGTACATCTGGAAAGGGGATCTGTGCTGTATTACACTGTGTGAGACAGGCATACAACTTAAGAAACTCCCTTCTTTTAACTAGGTGACAAGAACTGTTCATCATACTGCTAAACAACCCAAATCTTTGTTCCAAAAAATTCAATTCAGTGTGATTTCATTTGGATTTCTGAACTCACACCCACACAAACACCAAGCAGGGTCAAATCTGCTTGTTTAATACTGTAGCATAGGATCTAGTTTGGGCTCTCCTTCTGTATTGGGGGTGGGGCAGGGGGGAGGAAAAGCCATTTAGAAGCCTTTTTATTCTCTTGAAATCCCAAGTACACCACTGCTTTGTTATTAGTTACAGTAAAAGTGATCCATTTGTCAAATGGACACATCTCCCCCTGCAAACAGAGTCCTTACCATCCAATCTCCCACCTAGGGATGTATTGCTGAAACGTCAACCAGCACCTATTCCAAAAGATCAGAAGCCTTGATGAACTGTTTGATGTTCTGTAATCAAATAGGTTTTCACAATGGGCAGGCAGGGAACAGACAATGTGAAAAGGGTTTTAAACATACTCTGAAAGAAAAATTTGCAGATCAATGACAGTGGACAGAAGCTGAAGTTAAAAAGACTTTTGATCACATCCCCTACAGCTTCTATTAGAAATGAACTCAATATATTAAATTTAAATTCAGATAGCCTGAAGAACAGAAGCATATAAATTTGAGGGTTTGGTTTCACCCATTAAGATGGTAAGAGCTCTTTTGCTAAATTCAAAAATAGACTTGCATGCCAGGTTCTGAGGTGTTCAAAACCATAGGCTACACATTTAGGTCTGACCAAGCTGAGACTGAGAAATCCAAAAAAGGCAAAGGAGGGTATGGGAGAGGGCAGCTTTATGCTACCATCTTTCTTCTCACCAAATCCTGATAGCTCAGGATGCCAAAGCTACCACCTCCACCAGTCTCAAAGTGTCACTAGAACCAGCTTTTGCAATCCACTTGCTAGGATAAGTGCTGTCACACAAGAACAAGGACAATTTCATTAAAACAAGCACTATTGCTGCCTGAACTTTGAGGGTAGGCACCAAGGTTCAGGCAGATGCTGCATCCTGTACTCCTCAGGCACATGTCAACCCATGCACCAATCAGCAAGCAAGTCAGTTGTCTCAGGTACAGCTATATGGTAGCAGAAGCAGCACTATTGTTGGCCTCATTTGTCTGCTTAACCATGTTTCCTTCAGAGGCTTTGCTTCTCCTGGATTGGGACTAATTCAGATTCCACTTTAGGGAATTTTTCAGGCCACTTAGTAATTCTTAGCACATGACTATTTCACTCTGTCCTAACTTCAGATGTTGGTATATATTTGCCCCAGAAACACAGTATACTAATTCTGCAAGTCTAATGTTAACTAACCCTTATATTAAAGTCCTAATCACTGAATTAATGTATTAGTCAAAAACCTCAGCTTTCAATTTTATTTTTAAATTTTTGAAGAATACATATCCAGCCCTCGTGGTGGAGTGAAAAAATAATATGTGAAAATGTGTAGAAA
>NW_010972586.1:127012-140995 GCF_000737465.1 Haliaeetus leucocephalus | reverse complement strand
GAAAATGTGTAGAAAAGGCGGGGGGGAAAGAAAAAATAAGACATGACTCCAAAAGGCTTAAATATCAAAAGAGAAAGAACACCAGATGATCATTAAAACCATCTAAGACTAAATAACTGGGGAGGGAGTGCAATTTTAACTCCTTCAAACTGACATAATGATTCCCAAGTTTGAAAAACTGTGTAATAGTTTTTGAAATTATTATATAAACATAACTGTTTAATATATAATCTATATAATGCCATACACTTTAAATGTAGGGGGGGGTTGCCTTGGAAGGGTCTTTTGAGACTAAGTATAAGTTGAAAGATTGGGAGGCTTTTGTTTCTGGAATATGGACAGTATAACTTGGGACAGGGATGAAGTTGTGAGACAAAGGGAGAAGGCAACAAAGACCATTAACATTTTCTTGTAAATGTTGTTTTGACATTTCAGTCGTACTAGAGGAAAGCAGTGAAATTATTCTTCCAGAAGTTGAGAAGGAAAAAAATTCCTTAACTGTGAAATAGGAACTGTTGTCTAGTTATTTCAACACCTACTTATGGTAAGGCTACATAAAGCTGCAGAACACAATTGGAATAAAAATAGGTACACTTCTATCTGCATAGGACACACGGTATTTGTTTATTCATAAAGTTTACTCTCTCCACTTGTCATGAGCAAAGCTTGACAAAATGAGTTTCCTAAAAGACAATTTGCTGGGGGAATTTTGGCAGTTCCCATGTGAGTTTTCTTCAAACCAGTCAGAGAAACATCAGTCAAAAAAAGCATATTGCAACCAGAGAGCTCATTCTTAAAATCTTGAAGCCTTTTTCTAAAGCCAGCTGCCTTCGTTCCCTTGCAGCCTATTTTCATAGCTTTTCCTTAGCAATATCTGTTTAGCCTGCTCTGTGCTAGCCTAAACCAGAGGAAAAAAAAAAAAAAAAAAAAAATTAAAAGAGATGAAAGGCAGAATATTTAGGAGCAGCTTGCTCTGTAATGTTGACAGGAATTGGAGAAAAAACTGAAGTGCTAGATATTAGACAGCTTAGTCACATT
Source organism: Haliaeetus leucocephalus (assembly GCF_000737465.1). Taxonomy (NCBI): domain Eukaryota; kingdom Metazoa; phylum Chordata; class Aves; order Accipitriformes; family Accipitridae; genus Haliaeetus; species Haliaeetus leucocephalus. Next base: position 139,957 of record NW_010972586.1, on the reverse strand, counting down.
CTTTAAGCATGAAAGTGTTAAAAGCAACCAAAGGTTCAATGAATTTGAGATACAAGATGCTGCTTTGTGAAGGACTCATCTCATTCTCTTTTCCAATCCACAAACTCTTGAATCAATCCTACACCAGAATAAAAACAGTTGAGTTACCTGCCTAATTATATAGAGACTTTCCAGAGCTATTAAATTACCATAATGAATGTTTTATTTGGACTATGAAGAAAAAAAGCTGCCTGTCATTGATTTGTTTTCCTCAGGGCACAGCTACTGGACAACCTAATTGAAATATCATCCCCCTTTTCTTTTTTGCAGCTTCACTTAAAACTTCAATAATGCCAAGTCTATATGCAAGCAAAAAACTCTCATGAGTGTGCAATCCTAAAGATAAACAATTTCCTAGACATACTTGAATCTAATGCAAGTCAGCTGTACACTCCCCAAAAGAATCATTAAAAGTATAAGCATCTTTCTTTGGGAAAGACTCAAGGAGATATAGAAGAATACAGTTTGCTCTCTGTACCTGTGGTTAAGTGACTTCAGTCTTTATTTTTTAGTCTCTGCTGCCTAGTGTGAACCTATTTGGCACTCCCCCCCATAAGCACTTTTCAGTACCTGTTCTTTTGAACAGCTTATAACATTGTGTTTAATTAAAGCCTAAGGCCCAACGTTTATAATTTTCTTGATCTTCTGCTTGTTAAAATTCCCTGATTCTTACTTCAAAATAAAGGAATATTTAAAACAACATATGCTGTAATACTAGGACTATATTTTACATCATTTTAAAGCAAAGAAGAGCTCTCTTTCAACACTTCCGTGACAGCTAGGTCCTGCTGACAATTTTAAGATCAGCAACTTGGTATTTAAAAGTGAACTGAGCTTTACATATGAGCCCAAAATCATCCACTTTTGCTATTGGACCACTGCCCTTTAGGTAAAAACATTCAAAACCATTTGAAAGCTCTACAGCTCTACTAATTATTTGCTTCATGTAATTTTATTGTTTTCCTCCTGTATTTTTATTTTTCAGCTTAGTTAAATGTCCAGACGTGTATTAAAACAGTTTAAAAAATATCAGCTTTCAGAATTACAGAATGAAAACATTTGCTATGCAGCTCTGAACACACTCCCCACATCAGCATTGAAAGAGAAAGGTGGACAATAGTGGCCATAAGTATCTCAACAGCCATTTCTTTGAATTATTTAACCATTTCACTTGACCTGCATCCACACTGTTTCTCTCATCTCTGTGTCATCTAATAGAGGAGTCTGCTGCCAGAGGAATACCAGCCGGTTTGTTGGAAAGGGACAAGAGCCAGAAGGACTGCATCTCTCCCCATACGGGGATTTCTCAGGCAAACCTGGGTTGGATTGCACAGGCCCACCAGCCTTGCCAAGCACATGTGGCCACCAATAGCGAGGACTGAAGCTTGCTGGTAGCAATATTTAGACAGCTCAAGAGCCAAACCTGTCCTATCATAGCTTTGGAAACAGACAGGTGAAGCTTTGCCGGGCAGCAGTCCCCACTTTAGCACCAAGTGATAAAATGCGTATGCCCCTGGCAGGCTGACACAGCCATAGTCCAAAAGTTGCACAGGCCTCTGACAGAACAGGGCCAGGATTGCTCCTGCTCGCAGAGACCATGCTACCACGTCAGCTGGGATCCGCTCTTACTCACTTGGTTTTTAGTTAGGTGCATTTACTGTTAACCTCTAAAGGTGTATTGAAAAACACCCCACACTTGACAGACCCTCCAGGCACATGCAAAACCATACAGCTGTCACTGCTCAGTGTATGTGATCTCCACAAACATCACAAAAGTCCTTACACAGCAGTCAGTGCACAGCAATACCCAGTTTGGACCATGCTGTTATACCGTACCATGACTGTAGTCAGCGTGGCAACAAATTTCAGGTGCGGGATTCCACGTGGACTGCAGTGGAAGTGGGTTTGAGCATGCTCTTCCATTTGCCTCTCAGATGCTGGCTCCTCCTAATGTCTCATGTGCCATTCTTCAGATCAAGTAGTACATGCAGTTTCTCTCTTGGTGACAATGAATAGGTCAACAAATAATTGATTTTCCTACTTTTAGCCCATTTTCATGGTAGTTTGGCATCTTTTCAAAATGCAACACAAATGGGTTTTTTTTTCCCCTGGGCATGACATTTTTCACTTGACTTGCATATTGTTCTTCTGTGGGCAGCTGTAACAAAGGGAAAAAAGAGAGAAGCCTTGGTTCCCAAGTTACTGAAAACCATGGACTAAAACAAATAACACAGTGACTAATTCTTCTACAGCAAAAGAAAAGCTGGATCCTCCCTAAGGACACCAGCTACGTCCCAGAGCACTCTACCTGGCACTCTGTAAATGGCTCTAGCTGATTCTTGCCAGCTTCACATTAATCATGTGGTTACTCACTAAAGAGAACGCAAAAACCTGATCATCCAGATGAAAGTTCCCACCACTCAACAAAGCATCACAGGCTTTTCAATGACTGTTTAAGAATTTTATACAAAACAGAAAAGCTTCAGTATACCTTTTCTTCAGAAGACACCATAGTCAATTTTCTGGAAGTTGAAATGTACGTAAGATATATTGGAGCTATCTTGATACCGTTAAGCAAACCAAGACAGGATCAACAGACTGAAGTGAGAATTCGTCCCAGACAATGTCAATAGCCTACTATAGGTGGTGAGTTAGATAACCCTTCCCCTTCTTCTAGGCAGAGGAGATAAAATTTCATATCCTTGGCCAGCATGTTGATGATTTTTAAGACTATCTCCCACTAAGAACACAGCAGAGAGAAAATCATTATAATGAATTTATTCCCAGTCACAGTTACTTAATGAATCTGAACACCATGGAAGTACACCTCTGGCTCAAGGTTGCTGCCTTCCTCAAGGGGTAGCCCATTGTGGAAATAATGCAAACTTTTATATTAAAATACAATGCAGCTTTACTACTCATCTACACTGGCCCCTAAAAGCTTAGTGATAGAACTCAGATCTCAATCTAAAAATATAATCTTCATACTCCTTTCCCAATCTGATACTGCAATGTTCTTTCAAATAGGCAGAATTGGGAAAAAAAAAAAAAAAAAAAAAAACTAAACTAAAACTCTGCCTTCCCACACCAGCTTAATTCTTTTTCTTCTGTGAACAAGTATCAGGAGTAGGAATCCAGAGCTGCCTCAACAGCTGCAAATCTCTGTTTTACCCATTAAAATATAACCTAGTTCCAGGAACATCTTGATCAAGATGTAAAATTTTGCATGGACAAGATATCAGGACCAAATTTGAAAAGTCTTTTTAACCACTGATGGAGTGCAGAATAAAAACTGACTAGGTTATATCTCACATGCTACAGCTAGAATTCAGAATAACATTATTTTAAAGAATTTTCTACACTCGGATTCCTCTAAATCCACTAAACAAAAAAATTGCTTATAATTCTGACATCAGATTAAAGGATTTCATTTACTGAAAAAAAAAATTAAGGAAGAAAGTAGAAGGATGTTTTAAGTTTAGTTTTAAGGCAAACATATTGTCCTCATTAAACATTAGACAGACTTAAGTACAAGCAGCACAATGCTGGCAAGCTGCAGCTCAGGCTATGCTTCAGTCACATGGTTAATATCATGCAGTGAGAATTTCTTGATGTTTATGGTTAGCTTTAAAGTTCAGAGCAAAGATCTTTCTTAAGGAGGACAGACACTTGAATTGTTAGTTTCTTTTTGACATTGTTCAGAACTTCATTACAAGTGCTGCAGGACAGATTATGGCCCTCATTCAGGAAAAACAAACAAACAAAAAAAAAACCCCGACACTAAAATGTATGCTTACTATTGAACTTGCTCTTACATACTCCCTAACAGGCAATTTTTTCAGAGTCAGTACATTCCATCACACACTTGTTCTTAGCCTGAAGGACTCTAGAAAACAATAATATATGATGGTTTTTGCATAGACGTTTGGAAAAAAAGATAGCATTTAGTTTAGTATTCTCATCAGACAGACTATCATGAATGCTGCTTATAAAGATCTAAGAATGATCACTTAGACATGTTTAAAAACATACCATGGTAGGATCCGCACAGATAACACAACAAAAAAATTTTTGTCTGTCTGAAAAGGAGTCTATACAACATCTATTAACTCTTTTAATCCTCTTTCTTTTTGGTTGTGAAGCTTGTCACAAAGGCACAGCCTTTGTTTTTAATGTATATCGAAAAGATGATCTGAAAGAAACTGTAGTGAGACAATCATTAGCACTACCTGTGTTATAGGGAATACATATCATTCCAGCCAATGACAGTAGCACAGACTAGGACATATTCTAGAGAGGAAAGAACTAGTTAGAGAAAGATTGCAGGGAATAGCTCCTGTCAGACAACTCTCACACACACACACATACACTTTCCCTCATTTAAAATTTATGAAGATGAAGTGCTGCTTTTGTTTCCTGTCTCCAAGATGAGCCCTAATACTCTTGCCAAAAGCAAGCTAACACAGTGTAATTGTTTTTCATCGAAATTGCATGTCCAGCCTGCTTAGTTTTCAAAGAACATTGATGATGATGCTTTGATACCCAACTGCCAAATGACGAAGTACAGGGCACATAGGCAGATGGATATGATGAGAATTTTTAATCATTACATCTCTCAGTCAGCTTACAGAACATGGAAAAATAGGGGGAAACACAGGAGAGAAGAAAAATTTTTTGTAAGAACAAGAAGGTTCCTACTTTCATTAAGAATAACTTAGAAAAACAAATAATGAAAGAAGCATTTCAGAACAAAGATCCCCTGAGGTGTTTTTACTCTGCTATATTCCATACAGCTAAAAGGGCTTTTTGAAAGGTTACAAAATGAAAGAGAATGGTCAGAAAGCACAAAGGCAGCTTTCTTTTTTAACAATGACACAAGCCTTTCTTCTGAGAGAAAAGCAGTTTCAGAGTTTGATCTTCACAGAAGACACTTGTAAATTGCTGAAACCATAAATTAGAATCTAAAGTTATCACCCTTTAACTTTCTCAAGTTCATAGACATACCTGACCTGTATACCTGCACTGATCTCCTATATTTCCTCTTAGACATCCTATTTCATGTCATCTAAACAGATCTGTGAGATGCAGCTTTGAGAAAACAGATCCACATGGAAATATATAAGAAAAGCCATGAACAGTCACATTCTCAAAGTATATCCTCAATGATGGTCAGCCAGTGCAGAAAGTCATGGAGCTTTTACTATTGATCCATATGTTTCGTTCTGTTATCTTGAGCTGGAACAAAAAGCTGGATTTTGTTTATCGTGCTTGTTCCAGTTAATTTAGTACCTTCCCAGGTTAAACTATTGTTCTCTAATTACATTCTCTAAGCTCTACAGAGCAGGGGCCAGGGGCTGTATTGTTTTCCTTGTGCATGTAAAGCATGGGGCTTCAGCAGCTGCATCATTCCTGCTGGCTCTCTGTAACATTATCTTTGTCATACCCAGGCGCTGGTGATTCAAGGAGAAGCACGGCGTCCTGTAACACCTCCTCTACAGGTGGGTAAACGTGCATGAAGAACAGCACTGCGTGGGGGAAAGGATGCAAGAAGGGTGTGTGGCAGCTCAAGATGAACACAACATGGATCTAGACCTCACTGTGAATTACAGAAGGAAAGCAGAGTGGAGCGGAGGTCCCAAGACATATGAAAGCAGATATTTTTTTTTTTTTTTTGCTAAGTTGTAAGAGCTACTGCCATTCTTCTGTTAAATGAAAGCACTAACATCAGTTTCATACTTAATACATACCCTCCTCTACTCTCAAAATTAGTCAAAAGACATTAGTTCTCCTGCTTCTTTCTTTTTCACTCAGACTTTCCATCTACTTACACATACATGTATATTCCTGCTTTAAAAGAGACAAAGATCAAGAAAATAAGACCTTCTACATTTAATGGAAAATGTTCAGAGAGGAATCGACTCAGGGCATAGACACTCAAATCTACACTCACCATCAGTTTACCACCTGAATACCGGCCACTTGTGACTTCTCTTTGTCACAGGTAGCACATTCATGGAATAGGAACAATCACAGTTACTTTGCCATGCAACACAAAGGCACATTGTATTTTAAGTGTTATTTTGACAAAGTGCTTAACGTTTGGCTGTCCAGATATTTCCACTCTCATTAGGGCATAATTCTCCAGGTTGCTAACACACCAACCCTAGACATTTAACCAAATGTTTAAAACACATGCTTAACTTAGCCATATTTATGTCTTTAAATATTGGCCTTTTAGCTCTGACACACTGATTAGCAAGTGTTATCAAGTAAACACTTGCTATTTACAAATTACTAAGTATGTACTTTTACTTCTATAAAGAGCCTTGAACTTTTACACAAGGGCTTTCAGAAAACCTTGAAAAAAAACGCAAAAGATGCCTTCGTTGTTTAATCTTTTCTCTTGTTGAAGGAGAAAGAGCAGTGCAATTAAAAAAATCAGTATGAGACACCAAACAACCTGCTTCAGAAGTAATTGGTGTGCACAGAATGTATCTAGCTAGAGAAGTCCCATAGCCTATTAGCAGGAACATAGATTGTGCATTTACTAAAACCTGTCTGACCCTGGGTGAATAGAGCAAGGAGAAGGGCAGAGCAAATCAGTGACAGCCATAGCCTGAACTTCACATGAGTGCTATTGATCTTATTGACTGGGTCACTGAAGTGCTGCTGTACATTAAGTAGGGAAGAACAACTGAAAATTACATTAATTCAAATTGTTAAATCAATATTTAACAGTATAGTTAGTGGCAGTTGACCTCAGATGCACCTTTAATAAAACAAAAGTGAACTATAACAGCCAGAGTCATCGGCAACCCAGTAACCTGAATTAGCATGAAAGATGTGTTTTAAAGTCATGTATAAATGTAGACATTCCCGTACAAATATAGACATTCCTTGCAGCTACTTCATTTCTCGTAGCAAGAAAAAGGTTCCTGCCACAACATTGTGTTACACATACAGAAACGATAAACCATTTTCTCTTCACCTTGTGCAGTTTGTTTTAAATGGTCACTCAGATAACCACTGACATAGAATTGGAAGAAATGACAAATCTGAATATTTCACTGCCACGTGTCTTTGCTGATATGTTTGTGGTACTATTTTTAATCATGTTTTAGAAGAAGAATGAAAACAAACAGTAACAATATTAGGACAGGACTCTGCCACTGACAGGCTTGTCTGACTGGTTTTAACCACTCCGCATCTAGGGCATTCCTCTCTCAGACGAATGCTCTGCATCCTCATCTGAGCCTCAGGGATTGTCTCCATGGAATGATTCTGGGGAGAAAAAAGAAAGTTTTAAAATCAGTTTTTCGGTCAAGTTAACACTCCAAAAATACAGAGCAGTAAAACAAATAGAAAGCAGATTTAGGTCACTGTACTTGAATCTTCCAGTAACAGTATCCCAGGATGTACCCAAGCTGCTGCTGACCTGGCAAACGAGATTCCTGAGGCATCGCCTATGCAGCCAGGCTACTGGATCATAGTGCACAGCACATGATTCAGAGAAATCTGGCCTCATTCACAGATTAATAGCATTGGATTATTATGTCCATCAGAAACACCTTCATCCATTCCAACTAAATAATAACCATTACTAAACCAGACCTCTTTCCATCAGCAATATCACTAAGTTAATAGCTTGGAAATCTAGATTCAGCTCCTTCCTTTTTCACAGGCATCTTTCATTGCTAGCAAAGTATGTCAGATGTCTTTTCTTCCACTCAATTCTGCCTATAGAGCAGAATGATAACAATACTAAAACAGAGAGGGTGAGGTTTCTTCTTGAGACTACATATTTCATAGCCATAAAAACAATTTCGATTTTAAGTACTCCTAATCAAAGGGAGACTAAAGAACTGTGGGATTTTATCTTGTCAGGCTTAAATCTTTGATTATTCTAGGATCTCTAGACGTGTAAAGCTTTGGGGATATCATTTCTTCCCACAGGCTGAAGCCTAAACATCATGAAACACTTTAAGTAATATTATCCACTACACTTATTTAAGACAATCATCTTCACCATTTTCATTTTTTGGGTGGGGAAAGGAGGAGATTAGGCTTTCTGAATCAACTGTGAAAGGCCATAATCACCTGCCATTTTATTGCTTGGTGATTCAGAGCCACAAGGTCCTTCTGCAATCTTTTACAAGCAGCCTTCCTCCTTACCAGAGTGAATATCTTCAATGCAATGCAAGCAAAAGGTAACACACTTAAGTGAAGCATAAAGTGACAGTTCCTGAGCTGACTGTTTCTAGTCACAAAGGATTCTGTGATTAAACTAGATGGTTTTATGAAAATATCAGTTCAACACCCACTTCCTTGACACAGGATGATTTCTGTGCTGAAAGTTTACAAGAGTTCAGAAGGGAAAAAAAAAAAAAAAAAGGAAGAAAAAAAGGCTATAATATTCATCCACCAGGAAGCATTAAAACAAGATATTTCTCCTAGTTCACATAACTCCAGAACTAGAAGCATTATTGTAGTTATTGTACTATTGCATGCTTGCTCTATAACTCCTACATAAACATTCACTACTAGCCACTAACAGAAATATGACTTAGACCCCAAAATTTCACCCAGCCAGGCAATTCCTTATTTCTCCTTTCTCTGAAATAGGAAAAGCATGGTATTTCCAATTTTATGAGTGAAGCACAGATGACAAGTTATTTCCCCAGCATATATCAAGGTAGTAACAGAGCTAAGAAAAGCATTTTTTATTCCCTGACCAGCACCAGTGACCAAATAAACATCCTATATCTGAAGGCAATAAAATACCTCACCAAACTGTAATGAAATTCCACAGATCAGTAAGATGAACTCATTTAAATAAAACTTAGCCCTCCAGAAATCTCCTTCAATTGCCATCTAATTCTTTAATCCCTTGACAAAAACCTAGGTCCTCTGCCACCAACTTTCTAACAGTTTTCTATATTGCAAAAATCTTGTTTAATTATTCACATTTAAAATACCCTTATCTCTCTACACCGCAATATTTCTGAGATTTACAGTTTTAAGCAAGAAAATAAAGAAATAAGGAGGTTCTAAAATGACAACCAACTGAAGTAACAGAGTAAGTCTGCTGACATTAAACACCACAAGTTATCTTCAGTTTACTATTTGCATGTCAAGGCAGCATTGTCCAGCTGATGTATCTAGAAAAACGCTGGGCAAAACTGATCAAAGTCGTATTTAGCTATTGGAAAACAAGAATAATAACTTCCCACCACAGTTGAAAATGGCACATTTTATGAGGCTTGAGATCATTGCAGTATATACTGGGACATCAGTTTAGTTGCTTTTTAATGACCAGAGCCACAACTCCTCAAATGCAGCAAGAGTTAGCATTTACTGAATCAAATTTGCTGTTATTAATATTCTCTTAAATGCCAAAAAAACCCAAACAAACAGGAATGACTGCTAGGAAAACAATAGAGTTATACTGCTGCAATCCACCATGCACTCCTTAAGAATATTAACTGTGTATTAAGATAAGAACTTTACCTTTTCTCTGACACTATTTCCATTTACTTTAGTAGCTACTGTGGAACAGAGAAAAATTGCATCCAACTATGTTTATTTTGATGCCACAATTTCCCAAGCTCTCCTAACAGAAAAACACACTTTCTTAACATAGTTAACTTCTCTACTCAGTATGACTAATATGATTTTAGAAATACCTGATTAACTAAATATTAGATTTTCAAAATCTGGCACAGAAGTTAATGAGAAATTTTCTTTTATACTGGTATAGCTGCTAAATTTTTGAAAACATCCACTGTGGCTTAGTTATTTTAATTCTAAATACTCACTAAGTATTTTTTAGTCATTATTTTCATCTGCATGGTTTGGAAAACTTTTACTTCTCCTTTGAAGATTTAAGTCAGAAATCTAGCAAGTAATGCAGGCATCATGTTTTCATAATACCTGGGTCCAGGAGGCTCTTGATCAACAGAGTAACTGTGAATCAAGGAATAATAAGTTCCTCTGAAGTGAATTTTTAATTACTGCAGTGCCTTAATGCAGTTCACTGGGCCATGAATGTCATCCAGGATGTATTTTCTAACAAACAAACAGCTTTGTTTTCCTTTAATGCACCTTTCAGTTAAAAACAGATGATATTTTGTAATTACTAAAGCTAGAATGGTACAGGCATATCCCTAGTGACTACACTTAAGTTATTATTCACTGTAAAACATCTAGGAGGTCTAGAGAGTGTATTTATTACTTGGGTGAATTTGTTCAGGTGTTACTTCTCTTCTGTTAACTGAATTTTGGAAATGACATATTTACTTCCCTTTTATTTCATCAACAAATGGATTTCACTGCCAAAATAACCTCTTCTAATCAAAGAATATGTTTAAATAACACTAGGAAAATAGCCTACTCTTTGCCAAAAGGATGCTGACCATTTGTCATTCTGTCATTCAAGGAAAGTTCCTATTTACAATCACTAAACGATTTCGAACCAACCTGATGCACTCCCCAAAACACCCCACATGACACACTCAATGACTTTCGTTTAACATCAGTTGTACAGCTCCTTGACTGCAATACTGATGCCATAAAAAAGATTCAGCTTAAGGAAATGTTATTTAAAGTTTCTCAGTAATAAGTTATAATTAATACTTCCTGTCAATTTTAAAATAGCTAGTCACCCAGCAGCATACCATGCTCAGTATACTCACAAGTGACCTGCATTTGTCTTTTCATGTATATTTCTTCGCAACAGAAATGCTTTATCCATTCAAATGAAGTTATATAAATCACAGTGACTTCCCTTTAACTAGAGGTAATAGTAGACAAAAGTCACATGATAGCTGGAGGCATGATGCAGTGCTCTTGCTGATAGCTTCTCTTTTGCGCAATGTAAGCCTTAGCTAGTTTGACAAGAGCATGCTGCACTTGGAAGTAAGTGTTATTTGGAGGAGAATGAGTTCTTTTCAGTTGTCATTGAAGTGCTGCACCAGGGCTTTGATTTACATAAAACCTGATTATATTTAGTATCTGTTCATGTATCCATGCTAAATCAGCATCGCTTCATCAGCACACAGAGATTACCTTTCTGCCTATATTTCTTCTAAGATCTTACTAAGACTTCTTATTAGAAGGTATCTCACTTCAGTTTAAAAATATGCATGTAATCATACATATAACACTTATGGGTGCTGAGATGTCTCCTAATTTCCTGCCTTTCTCTTCAATTTATTCCCCAATGTGCAATAAATGGCTGTAACTGATATTCGGCTTCTAAAGGACTCTTCTCTGGAAGCTGTTAACGACTCATAAGGTGCACAGAATCTTGGTAAACATATGAAATGATGATCAAAATTATCTGCTTTTTTGAAAAGGATCCAATCTTTGATCTTACAGATGGATTTTTAATAAGTTGTCACATTATCTAGTCATATCTTTATTTTTGTCCAGGTCATCACACAAAGCGCATCACTGGGTTTGTGTGCTAGTGTGTGTTCTGTGTTAGCGTGACTGTGTTAGTCCCTTGCAAAGCTGTTACAGCACTGTGCAACATCATTCCCTCCTGTGCTATCTAGGGGTTTTCTAGCAGGCAAAAAAGAATGATATTAAGAGAATGTCTTCAATTTACAACAAGATGACAGGGAGACCGTAATTTACTTGTCTACTTGATAATTAGAGACATAATTGGGGAGAAAAGATCTCTTACTGGAGAACTTTGAACCCAAGCTACAAACTCATCAGTTCTAAGAAGCTTACCTTGAATGGCTAGGTAAGGGAGAGTAAAAAAGTGTGACTATGTTGTCCAGTAGAGTCACAGACAGGAATCATTATTTCACCCTTATTTAGCCCTATAAAGTCACCTTAATTGCTCTCTGAGAGGCTGCCTCTGCATTGTAAAGGTCAAATAAACAGGATGAGTATGAGTATAAGTACTTACATGCATAGGTATACATAGTCTATGATTAAAATGTGTACGGTAAGAGAGCTCCTCTACAATCATTTTTCCTCTCCTTAAAAATAACTCAATGTGGGCTCCTGTTGCAGCGCAAAGTGACTAAGACAAAGAGCACAGAGCTGCAGGGAGCTGGGAAGGAGAGAATGTATGGAAAACTATTTTACTCAGCTACAAATAATTTGCATTCCTCACCTTTCACAGTCTTGGATGACTGCATTTATTACCTTTTTAAAGAAGCAGATTTGGGCTAAAATGCCCTTTTTGTGTTCTGGAATTATGGATAGAATTTTCTTAATGAATAAGAATACACTGAACTCACTGAATGCAGAAGATATAAAAATAATACACCCTCTCACTACAGTTCACAAGGAAATAAGTATCAAGACTCCTATTCTCTGCTACATCTGTATTATAAGCCAAGAGTAATTCTTCCACATTCAACAGACCCACACCAAGATAAAGCTTTCATGGTTCAGGCTCAGTACCCTTACAGCTGTACTGACTCCCAAACAGTAAGACTCCACTCAGCAGCAGAAAGCAAGCTGGGTTTTGGTAGCAGGACCTATCAGACCCATGTTAGCTCAGTACAGTGAGTGCCCCTGGAAGTCTCACAGCTGTAGCAGTCCTAAAGTAGGATGAAAAGAGGCTATGATCCGTAGGGCAAGGAGAAAGTTGAAAAGAAGACAGGAGCTCAGAAAGGATGAGAATAATTCCTGTGCTTTTAAGTGATGGTTAAGGAAATTTTCCATTCATATTATAAAGCAACTTGTTCTTAAAAGGAGTGTAAAAACAGTAAGGAAGGATGACCTCCTTTGGAAGGACTTGGGCCTGTTGGTAGCAACTGGTTCAAACCAAAATACACACATCTTTACATAAATACTGCAGACCAATGCTTCCCATTGTTGATAAGCTACAGCATGTCAAACTTTTCCTAAAATGGGAATCTTACTCATGTTCTCTTATTTTAATAG
>NW_010972586.1:87812-127002 GCF_000737465.1 Haliaeetus leucocephalus | reverse complement strand
GGCACAAATACTCCAAGCATTAACACACATACTCAATTCACCACAAGCAAGTAACCCCATTTAGTTCAGTTATGGATGCCATGTTAAGTATAAGCATAACTGTTTCCAGGATCCAAGTCTAATCTAAATTACTAACCCATACAAATACCTTAATACACATATGGGATGGTAAAATGCACACACACATACATAGAGTAAATGTTACCCTTTCTCTGTGGGACTCAAAGCCAAGTGCCAGCAAGCAAGGGGGGAAATGGGGATTTGTTTTATCAGACTTTAGGAGAAGAAATTGTTCAACTCTGATGAGAATACCGATTTTAGGTTTTAATTATTATTCTAATGGAGACACTTTCATTTGCAATTACACATTTCCTTTTATGATTTAATAAATCATCACAGTGGGAAATAAATCAGCAGATACTCCTGCTTAAGCTTGAAATTTCTGGTGTAATTTGCATACAAGACATCATCTCAGACAAAACACACTCCTGGTTATAATTTTCACATAGTAAAAATAACTGCAAAAAACTGAAGAGATACAGCAGATACAGATGTTTTGAAAAGATAAGACATAAAGTACGGAAACTTCATGATGATTGTGTGATTTTATATAGCTCAGATGTAGAATAACTTCTTACTGCAACTCATGATCTTAAATGTTTTCTGTGATATTATGTTGACATCGTACTCTTCATTCCTAAAAAAAACCACCCACACAGAAGCCATCATTTCATTAGCAATAACACTGTGCATCCATAGGAAAAATAACTGAAAAATGATAAGTTTAATTAACCAGAGGTATGATTATGCATAATAGGTCAGTTGCATGAAGGACTTACATTGTGTCAAGTACTTAGAGAAAGAACACACATTTTTGTAAGTTTTCGCTTTTTTTTTTAAACAATCATTCACATTTCCATACTTTTTCTTCAAGATCAAAAAATACAGTCACAAAACAGTTAAAAAAACCCTTTGATAACAGTGGTGCTCCTACCACCCTTTATCTTCAGGGTGGAAATCAAACAAGAAGTTGATGATAAAGTATAACATATTATAAAATGTTTATTGAACTCCAGACAAAAAGATGTTGACATTGATTGAGTTTACACTTCTTCCTGATCTTTATGTACTTCCTCAGCTTTATTTTTATTATATATTAGAGAGCTTTCAAGAAAACTGGTTTTTAAACATAAATATATGCAAATAAATTCTCAGAAAAGTATATACTCTTACTGGAATAAACTTCTTTCAGGAAATTAATACAGGAGTTGAACCCTTTATCAGTTTCTTTCTCCACAACAATTGTTTTTATACCTAAAAACAGACTCCCAGAGCATCTTTAAGCGGTATTGTTTCTTTGCTAGAAATGCAAGTAAAACAGAAATGTCTCCAATTTGGAGGAAAGCCCATGACATCTGAGGTGTGCAGCTTGACCCACAAAAACAATCTGAAGAACAATTTTAGTGCCTGTAATAGGAAAAGAAAAAGATCTAGTATTTCAGTTTGCTGGCAGCATAAGATTCATACTGTTATAATCAACAGTTTCCCAATAGGAGGCGCCAAGTAATGACTATACAGAAAAAGGAATAAAGCCTCAATTGTTACAATATCTTTGCTGTTTTTTCTTTTAAGTTTGAAAGCTGAACAAGATTTCACAAATTAGTAATAATCCTCCATATGTGTAAAACTAGGGGAGTACTGAGACAAGAAGCAGGAGGAGAACATAGCTGGATTGCAGATTCTTTTCACCAAAAAGATAGATAAAAAGGGACTCTGGATTAAACAGTTTGAAATACTGCAGATTAAAACAATGTGAAAATTCCACTGAACAAGGAAAAAAGGACAACAAAAGAAAAAATATATCTAACTAGTACACCTGGATCAGACCAGGAAGAAATGCACAGACTATTAAGAGTACCAAGAACACTTTTTACTTACAGAAATGGTGAGAGAAAAACGTTTTTTTACAGCATAGAGCACATAGGAAGAGGAGATGCATTAATCACACAGGAAAAGCAAAAAATAAGGCAAAGGCTGTACAAAAGGAAATGCATAAATGCAAAACTACAGAGATGAACAAGGTGAACAGCTTGAGATGTTGTAAAGAAAATGGAAAATGCCCTGCCTAGTGGGCCGCATGGTAACTGTGTCACTGTGCTAAAGCTTGCAGCAAAGAAAAAGATACATACACTATGAAAGCAAAACAGCATCTTGGAGGAAAGTTTCTGTACTTTATGACTTTAATGCGATGCAAAATAGCACAAATAAATGATTTGTAGAACTCGGATTAGCACCAGATGCAAAGACAAGGCAGCAGCAGGCAAACAGTAAACTGAATGCCAAATAGACAGTGGTGCACCAGTGAACCTGTGAAGCTACAAAAAAGCTATGTAAAAGGGGAAAAATGTTGCAGCCAAAGATAAAATTATTCAGTCTTACAAATGTAGCATTAGGAAAATGCAAATTGTAAGCAAAATTGGGAGGGCGGGGGGGAAGACATTCTAAAATTTTAGGCAGGAGAAAAAGCACATAAACCATAAAATACATAAATAGTCATGCAAGCAAAGCCACCAGAGCTAACAACTTTCTGCCAAGGCCCATAATACCTGCTGGCCTCTCTACAAAGGTGTTACAGATGTTACAGTTTATTATGAAATATTTACAGGACCACAGCATCCTCTCCATAAACACACTAAACCAGATAAAAAAAATACCTTAAGCAATACAGCATCCAGTTCACTGATTACTTTTGTGATATTAGAGAAATGGAAGTAATAGAGAAAACAGAAAAAGAAGGCACTGTGGGTTAACTTCTGTAAGTCATTTGTGCCAAAGAAATATTGGAAAAAGGGGAATAAGGGTCATGAACAGCTTAGTCAGCGTTTGCAAGGTTAAGAAAACATGTGAGTTTAAGCCAGATTTTAAAAGTCACAAAAGAGTGCCCCAAAGAAATCTTTCACTAATTGTCTGAAAAAGTATCATTCTCACTTCCCAAGGTTTGAATGCTAAAAAGTGCCAGAGACAAACACTGCTGACTTTGTATCTAAAACAGTTATGCAGCAGGCCAAAAGGATCTGGACCACCCAGGAAAACAGAAAACAGAGATAAAGCAGATGAACTGGACTAGTTCCATGGCTTCAGAGAGAACAAAAACAAAACAAACAAAAAAAAAAAAAAAAGAAAGAAAAAAAAAGAGGAGGCTGAATACAAACTAAGATTGTAACATTATTTGCATCTGATATTCTAACAATGATCAGCTATTGAATGTCCTGAATTATCAAGATCAGCAACTGAGAAAACTGTCACTGTATGTTAAAGCACTGAAGTCTTTGAGATACAGAATTCCCTGTGAAACACTTTTAAGCTATTTTGGAATAGACAACCAACTCTGGCTGGGTTTGACTTTCAAGTCAAGCCTACTACAGACATCTGCCAAACATGACCAAAGATATTCAGCATACAGCAAAGAGTTGGTGACATATTCCAGGAAACACAGTGCAAGCAGCAAAAGCCAAACGCTTCTTGGAAATTGAGAGCATTCCTGGTTTGTGGGAGAGGGAAGGGGAGTACTTCATTGACTGATGGACCTTGCTAAGGCTCTACAAGCAAGAACAACATGGCAAATGACTAAAACAGAAAGAAATACATATCTGCTTCTCAGCTACTAACCACAAAATCCCATGTTTTACCTTGCAACCCATTAAGTCAAAATATGAACAGCAGTAGGGAACTACCCAGTATGCTTAGATAAACTTCTGCTGATTTGATTTTGATTTGATTTCAATTTAATTTGAAAGAGTGTAGGCACCCACAGCATTCAGGAACTGTTTCATGTTCAGTGAGCCCTGAGGCAGGATCAGGGCATCCCCAGGTGATATGCTCACTGCCCTCACCATCACAAACAAATTATATTAACCATATGCCACTACCTTGGAGGCACAGACATAACTGAAATGAACATATATGTTTCCTGTATTGATTCTGTTGTGAGGATAATAGCCTCTGCCTGAAAGGATTAGGGAAGGTTGATCACAACCACCTTTGTCACAACCATGGTAAAAGCAGGCAGGACCCACAACATAGGCTTCATTCAGACTCTGAGGAAGATGGTGTCCTGCAGATGTTCTCTGCACAAACCAAAGACCAGTGTTTGCAACACTTCAGAAATAGGGTGTTTTTGACAACAGATGAATGTTCAGTAGCAGGACATTAACACCGCTTAGCCAGGAATTCAGTCATATCACTCCATCACAGTACCACAGCCAGCCAAAGCTAGGTCAGCAGCTAAAATTTTAGCCTCTTAATGGCTGCATGAAGCAAATAAATACATCAAGCCACCCTTGAAAGAAATAACTGCACAAGAAATCTCATTAACAATGTCTCAATAAAACATTCAGTGCTGAGATGCAGGCCTTGATATCTGCAGGAGGACACAAAATCAGAGTCAGACATACAAAGTGTACCATAATGGTGACACAAAACCTCCCAGGGACCCTGTGAGGAGAAGATTGTTTTCTCAGGATAAATCATGTACTGGAAAAGAGCTGTGTATGTGAAACAGAAAACTCCATGGGTTTCAGTTTGTTTTGGTTTTGGTTTCAGTGAATGGGTACATGTTTTTCCAAAACCACAAAGCATCCATGAAATACACTGAGAGTCCAAGACCTGATCAGCAACCCAGGCAAAGCATCTGCACTTGTAGGTAGCCAGCATCATTGATGACATCCTCAAAACCCTACATACCCACAAAAGAAGAGCAAGACAATCTACTGAAAGAAGACTCCGACTTCAAATCGCCCACAAAATACAATGCTTCATTCAATGTTAGGATGTAAAAGGAAAAGCTTTCAAATTCAGAGGAGAAAAAGTTAGTTGCCAAATAGAGAGGGGAGGTTGAATGCTGAGTTTAAAAGAATGAGGATAGTGATAACAATGCAAGTTTTACCATAATGAGAAAATACAATATATGTAAGCAAGGTACAGTAGCTGCATTTAGTTGTGTCCTGTTGTATAAACAGGACAAAAGGGATATTACAGTAATCAGCTACCTGAAGAGAGAGTGTGTAGTATGCATGTATAAAATATTAGCACTCAGAGGACATACACAAAAAGCAGAACTGCTGCACTAGCTCCCTACACTCATTTTGCACTTCAGCAGTGAGCACATTCACCTTAAGAGCACTGTTTCTGAAGATAAACACGTTTTGGCTTTCAACACAGCTACTCCAGAGAATCACATCGCACCTTCCAAACCAGTCTACTTATAACGTCCAAAGCGAGGAGGGTGTCGGGGGAGAACGATGAACTTTACAAATGGCAGAAATGAGTGAAGAAAAGGATCCGAGGCTTTCAGCAGGATTTCAAGGCACAGAGCAAGCAGAGAAGCTTGTCTTGTTCAATGCACAGCTGGCAACACATGAAGACTTTGTTTTGTAGAGGAGCTGGTCCAGTAGCACAGTTAAGGTTCAGTTCCTTTTTTAATGCTTAAGTCCACTCATTTTATTTTATATGAAGCATATAGTTAATCCCATAAAAATGACAGCACTGACTTCTAGGACACCAAATTAATTTTTAGAGAAATTGCTGGTAGAGCTCTTTATTTTACAAGTTAAAATGAATTAAGGCTTGGGTTCTTTAAGAAATATAGCATCTATTGATCTTACTTTGTCTCAGACAGGATGAGAACACAATAATTTTGAATGTTCTGTATTAGTTGTTACTAAATAAAATACTTCATTTTTGCAATATCAGAACAAAACAATGATTAATTAAAATGAAATGACAGCTGATGTACTAAGTTTCAGCAACTGAATGTGCTATGGGGTAGTTCAGATAAGTAGTACTCAAAATGAACCACTTTGATTCAACTCATCTCCAGTAATCCTACCAATCTTTCTTCTGTATCAAACACAGATTTATTTAGATGGATCATCCACAACTAGTAAACAAACTGCAAGAACTGCTCACTTAACTACCTTCATGTGAAATACCTTTACTCTGTTTTTTATGTCACCAATCTTAAGTAACTATGACTTTTTTAAAAAAAAAAAGACCTTGCAGTTATGTTGGAGCAAGAAGAATTTACATGATAAAATCATAGAATGGTTTGGGTTGGAAGAGACCTTTAAAGGTCCTCTAGTCCAACTCCCTGCAATGAATAGTGACATCTTCAACTAGATGAGGTTGCTCACAGCTCCGCCCATCCTGATCTTGAATGTTTCCAGGGATGGGGCATCTACCACCTCTCTGGGCAACCAGTTCCAGAGTGTCACCACACTTACCATAAAAAATGTCTTCCTTATATCTAGTTTGAATCTACCCTCTTTTAGTTTAAAACCATTACCCCTTGTCCTATCACTACAGGCCCTATTAAAAAGTCTGTCCCCTTCTTCCTTATAAGCCCCCTTTAAGTATTGAAAGGCCAGATGTCTGCCTTTGTCCAAAGAAGCACTTGCTTCCTTTAAGAAATAGTTTCAGTCATGTTTTCAAGGTTTTCTCTAAAGATTGAGAACTAGAAATATTTTTTAAGATGACAGTTAAAATTTACATGTAACCATGAACCCAGGAACATAAGCTGTAAGTAAAGTAGCATTATGAAACTGGCATGTTTGGGAGGTGTGATACATACTCACATGTGCTAGATTATTTGATTATTTAATCTACATCCATGCCACAATACTGGCATCACAGGGAGAATTTTATCAGCCTGAGGGTTGTTTGGGTTTTGGTGTTTGTTTTTTTGTTTGATACACATGCACCAGGTACTAAACCTCATCATTTTTCATCATCATCTTACAATTTCTTCAACCTCTTATGTATGCAAACTCATTTAAAAAATGAATTTTTATATAAGTCTATTTGCACTTTTGCTGTTACTCAGCATAGAGATAGGAGGGAAAATAACTTCTAGTATATGCAGCTTTACAGCTTCTAAGTATTTTTAAAAATCAACCAAAAAACCCCACTTTCTATCAGCTCACTTCTTTCCCCAGGGAGGGCACATAAATACAAAAATAACCAAGATCTCCATTTATACAAGAAAACACAGAATCAATATAATCAAATGCTAGGGGATGGAAAATGTTAAAGAAACTGTAAAATATTTCCTAGGATCAACTACCCAGAATACAGAAGGTTTTGACAGTTCTGGTGTATAAGCGCAGTCATACAGAATAAAGCACTGGTATCTAAACAATTGATTTGAGTTTAATAAGAAGTGAGACTAATTTGCTATGCACAGACTTAGTAGAAGCATTTCAAAGAACAAATAACCAGAATCCACAGTTCCATGTAATTTATTCCTCATTTTCATTTCTAAGATTTCTAGTGTACCTAGTAATAAAAATTTGAAGTGGATAAGAGAGTAATTAGGTTTTGCGTCAAACTCTGTATGGATTTTCTTTTCCTGACAGTACTAGGAAGCTATGCTGCCAGCGCACAGAATACTATAGATTATGTCTGAGGTCCCCAGTGGTAGGAGAATGAACACTGTATGCCTGATTTAAACAGAAGATCCTTCTCAGTTTTCTAGAACGTAATAAACTGCAGTACAGTGTGGGATATTTATAAAACAATGGACATATAGTGAACAATCCAGGCACAATGGAACTGATTATTCCGTGAGCCAGAGGCCTCTGCAGGCAGCAGGCCTCAAGGACGTGGCGAAGATTAACTGTTGCTACAAATTTGGTGAAGCGAGCACGAAAAGTAGAACAAGGCTAACTGTTGTTACAAAGTTTGATGAAATAAGCACAAAATGCTGAACAAAGTTGGGCATACGTGACTGAAAGCAGGACACAAGACAAGATACAGGCGGGGGGAACCATTCGCGTGATCAGAAGGCCTTATCCTATCAAATTATTGTTTTAGGCGCGTGGACAGTACATGTTAACCAATCAACAGATGGCTTACGCATGAGCAGGAACTAAAATACTTATATAAAACAAGCTATTTGGGCAATAAAGTGGCATCTGCTTTGATCATATTGATTGTGTGCAGTGTCCGTGACTTCCGAGTCGCCAGTACAGCATGGTGGACTTTAGTTTGGCAGAGGAAGTAACAAACACATCCAGGTTTTTTGTGTTAGTGTTTATTGGTTTTCAGCAACAGACTTGCTTAGATACCTCACTGCCAGTAATAATAAATGGTGTATTTAGGCTTTGTTTACATTTATAGCACAATTTTACTTTTAAAGAAATGCAAAAGAAAACATATGCCCCATCACATTAGTCTGTCTTGCTGTTTAACATCAGCTGGAATGATCTTTCAAGAATCTGACTGAAAGCCTGGAGATTCTCTACATGATGTCCCTTTAGTGTCTTGGAAAACATCACAGAATGCCTGCCGTGTAAAAATAGGCCTAATCTTAATTATCTTGTTGTCTATTTCCTGAGCTTAATTAACTTTTCTAAGTGCTTTTCTATACTGCAATGAGGACTAAACCCATTTTGTCTTATTCAGCATTTCATAATTTCTTTTCCCTCAGTTCCTAGGAAAAAGAAAAGCTCTTCACAGTCCTAATTGTTAAGATAAAAGCTATGGTATGAGATTTGAAAGAAAAGCTATGACAAAAAATTTGAGAACATACAGTTGTGCATACAAATAGAAGGGCAGAAATCTGCAAATGTGGAGAGATAATCCATTCTAGCCTCTAAATGAACTGACTTTAAATATTTAATTATTTTTTTAAGTAAATTAAGATTACAGAATTCAAATCGTAGTCATTATAGGTCATCAGGCTGTTTCAGGTGAAGTACAAATTGTCTGCAGTCCACAGTGCTCAAATAAGTTTAGAATAATATAGCAGCTAATTTGCATGGCCAAGCCTTCTCCCTACTGCTCATCCAAATTTTTCTATGATCAGGCCACTTTTATCGCAAGGCAGAACAATGCAATGAAGGTTGAGCACATACTGTAGCATCTCACTTTCCTGCTGCTAGAATTTCACTTTGTTTTTTCAGATTACAAAAGCCATCTGTATACTTTAGAGAAACAAGCACAAAGAGTTTACCTACTCCACTTTTTTCCCATTCAGGAGGCAAAAGGGAAGTTTTATTTAAACTGGCTGTCTAAAAAGCCAATATGATTATTTTAATTAAAAGAATACTTTTTTCCAAGCTCAGACAACCTCCATTAGCTATCACAGGGTATTTACTACATATGACTCTTTTCACCTCTGCCATGCCAGCAAGAAGCAGGGTGGTTTCATTTCTAGACATGATCAGATGAGGACTCTGTGAATGATTAGCTGATATGAGAGGTGTTCAGCCAAGTTGCTTTTTAATAATATTGGAGACACATCAGACAAGTGAAAAGCCAGTAAGTGGATGGCACTCATCCCCTAGTTGAAGGCCTAAGGTCTACTAGATTTTACAGAATATTTGTTTAACTTCTCAGGATTTGATCCTCTCACTATTTGACTGTCAGCACCAGAAGACAGATTCAGATGTAAAAATAAACAACACCAAAGAAAAAGTAATCAGCTCAAGCATCCATCCAGAAAACAGGGAAAGCTATGCTATGTTTTCTGTTGCTGGTTTTCCCATAACACCCACAAACAGCAACCAAATAGCTTAGCAATAACTTCATCAAAGTGAAAAAGAAAGCTTTATGATGGTAAATAACTGTTAAAGTTATCTATACCCCTGTATCATGATGGGATAATTACTCTACCCATTTGGCTCTTCTCCTCCGTTCCCCTGGACACCAACAAAATACCCTTTATACAAGAAAATAATCAACTGCATAAGGAATCAAGAGTGCTGAAGTTCAAATCTTTTCCTTTCCATTTGTATGCATTTGTGTATTTCCCTCTTTTTGATTGATCAAAGCCTCCTGCTTGTGAGCTGAGAAGGCACACAGGGTCACTTTTAGCAGCTATGGACTAGAACCTTACAAATACTGTCATCCCAAGCCCTCTGCTTTTTAGCTGTAACTTTCAGAATGAAGACGGAATAAGGGTATTTGGATGTATTGAATGCCTAGTATACTATCCTTCAGCAGCAGGCAAAGAAATCAAGCACAAACATCATAACCCCATACTGTTACATAGGAACCACAGTGTAGAGCTGAATCAATGCAGCGCACAAGCATGCAATTGTACACTACAGCTGTTACATCTAGCCTACTCCTTGAACTTCATGCTAACCCTTTCTTAACACAGACCAAGGTATGGTTTTATCAGGACATGATAAGAAAGTAATAAATTGAGTTATGGACTAGACTGCTCACAAAAGCAGATAAAAAAAGAGAGAGTCTTAATACAAGCCATTATAATAAGAAAAAAACAACTAGACCTAGTTTTTACTTACTTTTTCCACATTAGCTTCCACAAACTTCATTACCTAAACAATGGATAACATCAGTTATATTTCTCACACTTCATCCATCTATGCAATCACAAATTTCCCTCTTTCCTCTCCCTCCTCCAGATCACTAGGATAGAGGTGAAGAAGGGCAAGGGCTACTTAACAGAACCAACAGCAAGTCCACCTGGGCAAACTCGCCTCAGAAGGAAGCAAACCAGGCTCCCAGGGCTGGCACTGCCCACACACCCAACCCTGACACCTTGGTAGTATACAGAACAGGAGGGCACACCAGGAAGGGAGCAATCAATTGCTATCTACCATTTGTGAGGTGGCCCCAGGGCTGAACGAAAAAACAGCTTTGAGCTCCCTGGTATGCCTGTGTTATTTGTCCATGGGACAGTTTTGACATGTGGCCCGTAAACAGGAAGGTTGGCCATTTTACTTTTCAAGTTTCAAGCACAGTCTAAACTGGAGCAAAGTTTCATCTGACTTCCTCAGAAATGGAAGTGCCTTTCCCTCCAAGACAAACCCGTCTCAGGAATCAGAGCCCAAAACAACCTACTGGTGACCAGTTCTGAAATATCCTGTTAAGCCAGGGCTGTTCACGCTGCTGTGAACCCTGTTGTGTCAATACAGAACCCCCAAAACTTTAATCTTTAGGGCAGCTGAAAAGATTTATTTCTATGTATGTGACAAGCTAGAGTTTAAAGTTTCAACATATGAAGTTTAAAAAAGGACAACAACCTTCCCTTAAGTGGTTTAAGAATTGAATCACAGTTCCACCAGCTTATGGACTTGTAAATTGTTTTCAGCTCATGGAGCAATTGTATTCCCACTAAATTGGAGGGCAGTTTGATTAAAAGATCAAATGAAACATTTCTCAGTTCCTAGCCTTCTAGCACTAGGCTAATGGTGTAAGAAACCATTGCCTAGACAAAAGAGAAGTGCCATAGTCTTCAACCATAAACCTATCACCTTACTGTATTTATTGTTTCTTGAAGTCAGTGACCTGCTCTTTATAAAAAGTGACTGCTGGAGATAGCAGCTGTTCAGTTAGTTTTCTTACAGCATGTCTCCTTAGCATGAGACTGAATTTTAAGACAATCACTGGATTAGCTAGACATACTAATTGAAACTTCTACGTAAGAGTACCAAGAACATTATTTGTTGAAACCATTCAACAGCAAGGGACTCTCTGCAAGTGAATATTAATAGAACTAGTAGCTACTTGTGTTCAGCTGCCTGGAGTGGTTCATATGCTCTGGAACCCAATTCTCATTAGGAGCTGCAGCCAAACATATACACGTGTGTGTAAAGCCACTCAATATACATTTGAAGAGGAGGGAGAGGAAATATGTATATGCCTAGCTATTTTGAAATGAAGAGTCTGACCAACCAGAAAAACTCAATACATGTACTCATATCTTCATATTTACTTGCAGAGAGCAAGAGGTAAATAAATGAAATGGAAGAAAGAGACGCAAAAGTTCAACAAGTTGCTTTTGTACAAAGAGAAAAAGTGGTTGCATTTTAGAAGTGAGAGTGTAGATTTTGTACCCATGCATGCTCATGTATAAAGCAGTATGTACTTTCTGCTGTCTCTCTTTGATATGAAGCAAGTGATTAGGAGTAAACAGACTGAGACACTAACTGTCATGTAGGGTAAATGTTAAAAGAAAGCAAGCTTACCTTATCCCAACTGCACCACCATAGTGTTTTCAACTACTACTTGCCTGTTAAAATGGAATGAAAGGAACAACTAGGGAAACAAACAAGAACTAAAATAAAGCCTAGCAAGTAACCCTTAGTAATAGCACCTCAAAGCTCATTTAATTCAGAGGTTCATTTAAAAAGAAAAAGTTTCTAGCACCAGCTAGAAAAAAAATTTGCTCATGCCTGCATATGCAGTGAGTTTCCAGGTATGCTTTATGAGTGCTAGAAAATACATTAGAGTTTTATTTGATCTAGATAAATGGAAGCAAAAAAATAATTCCTGCATCTGCTGAAGCCACTAACAGCTTATTGATATGTTCAACTGAGCCTCTTCCAGGTTTTCTCTACTTTCATCAGTATATATCCTGGCAGTCAGTAGAAACAACAAAAAAACACAGTATTTCAGAAGGTAGGGAAAAAGCCAATACATAGCTAAAAAAACCCACAGACCAACACTTAAAGCAGCCTTTTTTCCCATGCTTTTGCTTTTTCCTCTCAGTGTGTGTCCTGATGGTTTTCTACAGTTACGGTTTTACAAGAGCTATGGTTCAAATTAATATTAATTTTAACATATTAACATAGGAGCACACCTCTCTTTGCTCTTGCAGTTCACAGATTTCTTCCTGTATTTTACAGGGGTTTGAGGTTACAGGTCCCAGAAGCCATGGAAGCACCACTTAACACACAAACATGATGCACACCACGCATAATACACATGGAAAGCTCCAATGTCCATTCATCAAGTCTGTCTTTCCCGCCGTGCTTCCATTGCTACACAAGTGAATATCCACTCCTTCACTTTACAGATGCCAATACATTTTAGCTTACAGCATTTCCATGTAAAGATACTCCTAAGGTTTTGCAAGAAATTAAAATACTTTCAAAATAGGAAAGAGTTGTTAGAAGGACATGCTTCTATGAAATAAGCATTCTTTCTGAATTCTAACACCTGTGGGTTTTTTAGATAGCTTTGAAACCAGACCATTTGTATATAGGGCAAACTGGTTGATATAAATCAAAGGCAATAAGACTTTTTAACATAGTCAAGATAGATATGTATATACTTATATACACATAAATATACCTATATCTGTATATATCCTGACTACATTAAAAGGTAGCACTGCCTTTGATTTATATCAACTGGTTTGCCATATATTAGACAGTAGCGTCAGAGGGGCTCCTGGAACTCTCATGTTTTAATACTTTTTTTCATCTCTGTACCTTCACTGTGACATTTGCAGCCATAGGGCTGGGTTTACTTCATTTTTGTTCTGGCAATGCACTGGGATTTCCAAACATTGCAAATCATATTTCACAAGTACCATTAGCTTAAGTTAAAATCATGAAGCAGTGAGAGAGCTGAACATCCTATTATTTCTTTTTCATTTTTTGAGTGGAATTTGCAAGAAACATTAATATGTATTTTTCTGCCCTTCTTACCACCACCATTCCTACTTGCATAGTCATTATGAGATAGACATCGCTTTAAACACTATTTGCAAATACAAGAAAATAATTCAGTTGTATATTTCCTCTTTTCCAGTGCAACATTCTTTTGCACTCATGCAGTCACTGTTACAAACAAATCTGCCATGGGGCCCTAAAAGAATGAAAGGGCAACTCTACTAATAATAGTATGTTGCGAGAACTGTGGGGAATAAATACAATGGCACAGAATGCTATTACTTAAGTTATGATTTGATACCTTCTGAAGAATAATTCATATTAATTTTATGTGACATCTAGAACAATACATCTTTTTTCAGAAAGCCAACCAATAAAAAGTGTTGCTTTATAATATCACAAATGTGCATACTTGCTATTATATCCAAATTATGGAAGGGACCAAGTGACTGAAAACTGCTAAATAACAAAAGAGGAAAACAAGAAAGATGACACAGCACAAATCTAATATAAATTCAGCTGGGAAGGTCAGGCTTCATGTTGCTTTCTGTGGGCACTAGCAGTGTCAGCCAGGCACCAGGAGTTGGTGATAATGGGCAATTTCAATGTTTAATGATGGAATGGAGCAGGATATAGGGTAGTTCTTCCCAAGAAAGGGGGCATCCTTTAAATACGAATATGAGACAGCAGCTCAGTTTGGAAGTGACAGAGAATAAAGGTGGAAAGCAACCTGGGTGAGTATAATAATGAAAATTACATTTCTGGTCCTTAGGAAGGAAGGTATGGAAAAAAATTAATAGACTTCAGGAAAGCAGACTTCTATAACCTTACACACATGGTCACTGAGGTCTCATGGGATGGATGTCTGAAAGAAGAGAAGGGAATAAAGAGAGCTGGTAACCTTTAAAGGGCACAGTGCAAGTTATCACAGTGCAATGAAAAGATAAGGAAGGCTTGAAAGACACCAACTTGGCTAATTCAGTTTTTCAGTGCTTTCAAAAAGAAAGCTCAAAGTAGAAATTAGGTTAGCTTATTCTTTAATACCATTAGTGATTTAAACAAACACAAGAAGAAAATCTAGAAAGACCAATCTTTGAAGAGCTAAGGAGAAATTAAACTTATTTGGTAAGTAATTTAATAAGACAACCACCAAAAGAGGTGGTTCAATACACAATAGAGAGGAAGTACTGCTACACAGTTCTCGGTGACTGATGTATTCAATACCAATTTGGCTCCTTCTTCACTCAGGATGTGACCAATGCTTAATGTGACCAGCCCCAGTGACAGAAAGGCAAGAACTCCAGCAGCTGCAGGTTTAAAGAGCATGTTGGATGTTTTCAGCCTGGCAGGGCTGTTGAAAATCACCTTTGAATGCACTGAGGCCAGTGCCTCCATGAACAGTGGAGCCCATATAAATGCACGCTGGGGCTGAGAGGGGAGGAAAGGAACCTGCCTCCTTGTCAGCAATGGGAAGTTTATTTGCTCATTCTACTGTCCTAAAACTAGTGCTTGCAAAAGGCCAAAGAAAGCAGCTCTAGAACGGCTAGCAGTTATCTTTGAGATTTCATAAAGGACCTGGATGAGCTCAGAAAACGGAGCACAGAAAAATCATCTGGTGTCTACCTTTAAAACAGGGAAGAAGGAGGGGAGAACTTGGGACTCAGAGCCCTGTCAGTTTACCTCTGCTACCTAGAGAACAGGAGAACAAGAAAGCTTAAGCACCACAAAGTTAAAAAGTGAATAAGAAAGTGTCCCACAGAGTAGGGCTATTCACAATTCCTCTCTTCCTCTAATAGGGCATAGATTCTCCTGAACAGAGGAGAAATAGTAAGTGTTAATAGCTTGACTTTAAGCCTCAATTATAAAGCTGCTTCAGATTATGTTCTTGTAAGAAATAAGAAAGGAAGTTAAGAGAAAGAAGCATGTAGGACAAGCTAAATAGCAAAATAATTATTGGCAGGTTAGTGACAAGGTGGAACGGGGTATGGAGTGAGGTTTTGCAAAAGTCATCCCAAGCCCAGAACTACTCAGGTTTTCATTACTAACTTGGGTGAAAGAAATAACAGGTATGGTTATTAAATTCATAGGTAATCTCAATCTGGAAGGGACTGAGTTGAAGCACCAGATTAGAATTCAAAATCTTAATTAACTGAATTTTTACTGACTACAGCAGAGGTTAGGCAGTACTTAGTAAGAGCAAATGCAAAGCTCTGCTCTTAGACGTAATCAGCTGCATGTCATAGGATAATAGATAACTGCACACACAGCTGCACTGCAGAAAGATATCTAGGAGTTAACTGGTGCATTTTGTGATCCAAGGTGAAATGCACAATGGAATAAGTTTTATCACCCATGAGAATTTCTTCACTAATATAAGTGACGGAGTTGCCCTCAGCTGGAGAGTCATGCCCAGTTCTGGGAACTAATTCAAGAAAGATGTAAACCAGCTGGAAAAGGCAATGAGAATAATCAGAGGTTTGGAAAACGGGAAAGGCTGAAAGAATTTGAGTTACTCAGTCTAGAGGGATGAAGAGGGATGTGGCAAAAACCCGCTAGAACACGAGCCTTTCATTATCTTTTCTCTCCCCTGTCCTGCTAAGGAGAGGGAGTCATAGAACCACTGGGTGGGCAGCTGGCATCCAGCCAAGGTCAAACCCACCACAACGGTAAGGATGTAGCATACTTCAGACAGGCCTCTTTTCCCTTTTCTTCTGATTCTGAGCGACTTCTGCATCCAAACTTTGTGTTGTATTGCCCTTTAAATCCCATTAGATTGCCAATTTATGGCACATATTTTTTGCAAATCTGTTATTACCTCTGCCTTCAAGAAGTGAATCATGAAAAGCAAGAAAGTAATGATCTAGTTCTCTGTTAGTATTTGTGAGCTTTGCCACTGGATGATGGGACTAAAGAAACAGAAGACAACTGACTGATGTTCAGTGTCTCATTTAAACCTACACATCACTTAAAGCATACAACGTTTTCTCATGCCAAGCCTTTATCTCTGCTAAAGTTATCTCTGCGTATTGCCCACGGTGGTATTTTTGTCACTCGGGCAGACAATTCAAATGTGATACCAGAAATGTGGCAGTAGATGGCGTAATTACACTGTGATCTAGTGGAAATTTCAGCTCCACTCATCTCTTTTGCTTAATCACACTAAATATTTAAATAAAAAATAAAAAATGCTCTATACTCAACACATTTTGCTCTCAAACTGAGGAAGTATGAAGCTGGCTGATCAACCATACAAGCAGAAACAATAGTGGAAAATGGAGCTGTGTTTTCTTGTTAGAGAAAGTTGTGCTCTAGGCCCAAATTTTTCTAACAGTGGTCAGAATCAAGCCAGAATTCAGTGTTTAAATTCCCTTCGTGCAGTTACAGGTGATAAAAGTTTCAGAGAAGAAACCCATCATGTTCTTATGTAGATGTGTAGATTATGTTGCTAACATTACTAACCGTTGCTTTAAGATTATTTTCTTCCATGCAGCTTTTAAGGCAAAGTTGACTGGACATTATAGTTTTGGTGGGTTTTTTAAGGAATCAGAATTACATTTAGAACCAACTGTATATCATAATTTTTCCCTTTATCTTCACAGCTATCATAGGGTTTCAGAAATTTCATATGAAGTTATTTTAAATTACGGTAAAAGCCCTCAGTGCGTTTCAGACTATGATCTCAAAGTGATGAGTAGATATTAAAGCATGTCATTGTAAAAAAATTACAACATAAACAATGCAATATAACAGCTTCAGAGCCACAGGCAGCAGTAAAACTAAGCTTCCACTACCAGTAGGGTTTAGCAGTACCTTAAAGAAAACTGAATTGCATGGTGCTTGTTTCCTTTGCACTTAAGAATGTTTCAAGATGCATGCTGTCTTGCAAAATACTTTGGTCTTTCTAGAGAGCAGAATAAACTCTCCAGTAGACACCAGCATTACCTTGCTCATATGATCCTCATTCACAGAACTGTACCACAGTCTCTCAGAAAGAATTAAAACAAGTGACGAAAGAGATCCTTAAAAAGCTGTAGTGTCAGAGTAGCTAGTATCTTCAACATCTGACATAGCACCTGGAGACAGCAGTGCCCCACAGGCAACACCAATCCCTCTTAGCATCCCACTTCCCCTCCTTGGGATCACCATGTCTCCCCTTTCTTCAGCAATCGTTACTGCTGCCTTTCCTCATTTAGAGAAATAATGCAGAGAGATTGTCTAGAAACTTTTATACAATTTATGCGTAACTTTTGAAGGCTGTAGGCCAATATGACATTCTCGTGGGCAGTTTAGGCAGACAGAAGCATCACCATCCCCTCCCCCTTTCATCATCTCATCTTTCCTAACTCTTGCAGGCAAGCATAATCAGTTTCTAATTTGCACTGAGCACTTGGTTTATTCTCCTGGTGACACACTAGGTACGCACACTTTTCCTATACCAGAAGAGCCTTCTGCAGTCTTCAATGGGTTCTTCCACCAAAAGAGCCTTTTATAGCACCCTTGGACAGAAATACTCACAAAGGAGGAAAGAGCTGGATCCCCTTATGCAAGGCTTTGCCAGGGAGGACTCAAGACTTGAAAAAAGAAAGTATCCTTCCAGTTCCATATACCTGTTCAGGTTTTTTGTTGCTATCACTTGCGATATAAGCAAAGAGGTTCAGGCAGACAAGTTTTGTCTCCCTTGTGCATTGCAGTAGCCTTAATTACACAATCAGATTTCTTTCTATAAGACAATCATCTGACTGATTCAGTGTCCAGGATGCTGATGCTCACTGAATAGAGGGTACTCAGCATTTTCATGTTGTTCTTATTACTCAGTGTGCAGCCTCACAATTTAGCACATTCTTCACAGTTTATCCTGAATACTGTCCTAATTTCTGTGTGAAAGTGCAGTGTTTGTCAACCATCACATTGTCCTAGTGTTCCCTTCCAAATGCTCCATAAGGTAAAGGGGGATTGTGATTCCTTTGCTTTTACCAGTGAGCAATCAAAGCACAGAAGTCAAAGTTAACATTGGGATGACAACTTTTTCCAATCAGCACAGTGTGATTCTTCAAGTTTTCAGAACAGTTTCCATTCACTAAAGTTTTAGCTGTGAAATACCTGTGAACTGGGATACTCAGGGGAGAAATAGCATGCAATTAGTGGGAGTTTGGGCTTGGGCTTGTCCTTTTTGTTTTGTTTAGTGTTTGTTTGTATGAGTTTGCTTTGAGTGACTTACTAAGATTCCAGTAAGACACTGTGCAAGGGGAATTAAATTCTCAAGAACAAGTTTCACCTGCCTTCATTTTAAGACCTCTCTCCTCTACATCAGTCATCAGTGTTCCTGTCCGCATATCTCTCAATATCTACAAACCTCTGACAGCTTGGATCTTATAGGCAAAATATTTATTACTGTCTCATCAACATCATTACTGTTCAGTGTAGAGTGCAAGTGTACTGGCTGTTCAAAATACAGGAAGAGTACTCTGTGAGAGACTGTCCTAGTTTACTTATACAGGAAGATGCAGTATGTCTTGCTGGAAGCTGTAGTATTCCCAAATCATCTTTTTAGAGTGCTTGGGAATAGTGATTCAAAGAAATTGACTCAATAGTTTGATTAACTATTAAGTAGGTATTCTTTATTGGCAGCGCTGGATGCATGGGGGATCGCTCCACCTATCGTGCACACCGTCAGGTCTAATTGTGCAGGTTAAATACATGTTCTATATACATATTCACTAGATTTCCGAGAAATGTTATACATATTCATTAGTTTTCCGGGAAACTATTAGCATATGCAAATGTCCTTTACGCAGGCGCATTGAAGGTCTCTGGTGGTCTTCCATAGTCTTCCTCACTCGTCCGCTATTTGACCCCTCTCAGGTGATTCTGCGCAGTATGGTCTTTTACATGTTTTAATACATCACTGCTCGTTAGTGTTCTTATTATCTAAGTTCTCAGTAGTGGTGTAAAAACCATATGGTTAGTTTAAGCTAAATTATCTACAAGGACGAGAACAAAGGCAGGAGTTCTTATCTTTTCTGGCCCTATCTATTCAAGCAAGGCCTCTACTTGAGCCTTCTCGACAAGATCGTAAATTTATCAAACATTTAATTAAGTTTTGTGATTGTTCATGGTTCCTTCTTGCTCATCACTCCCAAGTACCAGTCTCTGACAGGCTTAATCCTTGACGAGCACTAGTCTTTGGTATGTAAAGTTACAGAGAGACAATCATTAAGCAATTAGCAGTTCGTTCTCTATATCAATAGTACAACTACCCCCAAACTTTATAGCATAAGCCTCTACATTGCACATTAGAAACTATGACAAGGAACAGTTCCCCTGCATTTCTCTCCCAGCCAAAAGCAATTTCAAATGTATATATCCAAACCTGATAAATTCATCAATACTCAAACAATTTGAGATGCCTTGCAACGTGCCTTTGACTTGAGGGCATAATCACAGAGAACAGTGTTACTGCTCCCAGAGAGAAATACTTCAATGTGACATGGTGGCAAGGGACTCTTCAGACCTTGCAGATTCTATTCTCACACTCAAGTCAAATCAAGTTGCATCTTGAGGGGATTTAATTTGGTTTCTAAACAAAACAAGCTGGTTTGGGGAAAATATTTTGCAACAGCAATGCGTCATGTAATTCTTCCTCTCCTTTCTCCTCTCTCCCTGCAGTACACCTTGGAACCGCAGTGAAGCTTCCAAAATAGGACAAATATTCATCATTAGGCTCTCTTCTCCCAGTTATTTCTCCTTTGCAGGTAATAGAAATTTGACAAGTTTGAGTCCACACATAACAGGGAATCTATGGCCTTCTCCCAACCCCTTGCAATACTCTCTGCTGGAGAACCCATTCCATTGCTGGGGTTGGAGAGTGGTTTTGGTTGGTTTCAGTTTGGTTGGGTTTTTTTTTTTTAAGAACTGCAGCCATCTAGATCCTTTTAGCTTTTGTACTTTTATTTCTGTCACTGCCCTGGCTGAGTTCTTCTTTACCATGGGAAGATGTTCTCAGGCTCTGTCTTACAGGTACTATCTCTGAAAGTGATAGCATATTTCCATACATTCTGTATGGTATGTCTAAATATTTTGATGGTTTTAATATTTTGTACCAGCTGTGGAAACTGGTTTGCTGCTAGGTGACTGTAAAAGTGAGATTTGGTAAATAATTATTGGAAATCTTATACTAACACTACAATTGAAACAATAGACAAAAGTATAGCCAAGCAACTAACTAGTAGAGGTAGTGAGACGGGGAACCAAAGAAACCTTAGCAGATATAGTAGATATATGAATGTGGATAGGAATTGTTTAATAAATATCTAGCTTATAATGAAGTTAAAGAAGTTTCAATAGAGGTAGACATGGCCCAAGGGGATGAGAAGTGATGTTTAACAGTTGCATTGTTGAGGCTGGCTGGGACAGGAGATAGTCCCTGATAAGAAGCAGCAGTCAACCCCAAGAACCAGCCAAGACCAGCCTTGTGATTTGGACAAATGCCAAGGGACAACTGAGTCTGCGCAGGGACAGAAGGTTAAGAGTTCACCGTGAAGAAGACATACAGCCTTCATCTTCACGACCACCAGACGACCACCATAAGGAGGCACTGCGCAAGCGCAGTTGAGAGGAGACTATGGAAATGGCTTCCTGGAGCTAATTTTAATATGAAGCGGGGATAGGTAATGCCTATGTATAGGCGTATTGCGAAACGCCAGGTATATGTAACACTTGACTGTATAAACTTGAGGCGAACTGCCGAGTCGGGCGCACACGACTTTGGTGGGACTACCCCCCCGTGCTGCCCAGCGCTGAATGAACATACCTCCTTTACAGTCTCACTGATTGTGGAGTCTGTTTTCCGCACGTTATGATTATGAAGTAATAAGTTTCAATACAGCATTAGGACTTGCTCATGAAGTAGCAGCTAGACTGTTAAAAAACTTCAGGACTGTGGCAAAGACTGTCTCTGTATTTCTGCATGTGTGAAAGGTCCAAAATGAAAAAAATAATGAATGGTGCTTTCCTCTAAGGAGGGTTTAATTTAAACGGTTTATAAGATACAATCAATTCTGTTGGCTTGCTTTCTGAATTTTATCAAATTAAAACATAGAAACCCATGCAAAGAAATGGGGAGCAGGAGTTGCATATCTCCCATTTCTATTGCTCGCAAAATGTACTTCATGTTTTGCTTCCAGTTGCTCCTAAAGAGCAGACACAGGAAGCCTGCTGAAATCTGGGAGTGTCACCTGGGTACAGGGACGGCCCAGGACAGGAGTGCTACTGAAATCACAGAGCCCTTTTCAGGCTAGAGAAGAAATGGGGAGGAACTGGACACCTTGCACAGGAGGGCAGGGGCTTCCCGCCTTTCCACCCCTGGAGCTAGGGATAGCAGCTCTGCAGGCCGCCGGGGCTGCCCTGCCTCCCTTCCGGCACCCGTGGTTTCCCATGTTTGTCCATCCTGGCTGCAGCCTCTGCTCTGGCCATGCCAGGGCCACCGCACACCCAAATCCCAGCCACCCCTCACTGCCCGACTTGTCCATATAGCATTTTGTCATTTGAATACAGATGTGCTTTGACAGATTTTCTTGGACTCCAGATGCTTAATTGACCACACAGGCCTCATCTTGTGGTTGAGATATTTAACAAGGATGTTTTCTCTGGAAGTATCATGATGTAGCAGCAGATTCTGGTATTCTTTAGCCATGAGCAGGATAGGGCCAGAATCAATGAAAAATGTTTAGGAAGCAGCCTTCCCTCCCTCCCTTCCCTGCCAGAGATATAAAGCCATTTTCTAACACAGGGATGAGAATTCTAGGCCTCCAGCTGCATTTATGCCTAGTTATCTAATGGATAATCATATAGGCACACACTAGTTTTCTTCCCGAGCACCTCTTTTTTAAAAAAAAATACATAAATCCCACAAAACTCAGAGCTTAATAAATAATAAAAATGTTTTTCAAAGAAAGAGAACTTAATAAAATTCAGACTCAGATTGCGCACACGTGCACTTCTGTGCATGCATTTCCGAGCCAAGCCAAGTGACAGACACCAAGCATGTTGTGACTCCCACCATAAACATGACTCACCCAAACTATGCTGCCACTAGGCAACTCATTTTTCATAAATCTGCCTAGTTAAATTCGTAATAGCATTATAAGTGGAAGTCAAATAGTTAAGTGTGCCAGGCATGAGTGCTTTCAGTGCAATCGGATCATGATCCTGATGGCAGCCACAGCAAAGAAAGAGGATTAACAAAACTATCAGTTTCAGAAAAGAAGGACGGAGGGGGAAGGATAGAGCAGCTGGGTGGGTGCCTGGTGGCCAGCCAAGGTCAAGCCACCACATCAGTCATGCCTCAGTCATGGTGAGTCTCCGTCATGAAAGAAGATGCTTTTACGGTAGACCAGAAGGGACACATTGCAGCCCAGCACTGAGTGGCCAAAGGGTGCTCAGCCCTGGCATCAATCCCTGCCCTGGGATTCAGAGTACTGCCAGCAAGCAATTCTCTTTCTCTTCCTGCCCTCCTTTCATGTCCTGTTTTTACAGGGGGAATCCCAGGCTGAGGTGAGGTGTCATCTATAAAAAACTAAGTGGAAGCAACTATCTACAAGCATTTGAATGATTTCTCATCACAGTCAACCCTGGATGCTTGATTGTGAATGTGAGCAGGAGGTTGATAGGTGGCATTGCGTGCTGTCCCAGCCTAAGTGACAGTCCTGCCTTAAGGCTGCACAAGGGGAAGGTAAGCCTGAATTTAACCACGAGGTGACTGATGGAAGTAACCCAGAACATGAAGGAGACTGGGCCTTTGTCTCTGCTCAGGGTAGAAGGAAGAACCTTCCCCCCTACGTAACAGATATAGCGGCCTGGGTGTGGACATTGATGAGCACAAGAGCAACAGACAGGATACTGGAGAGGACCATGAAGAAGAAATTTAAATTGTAACTGCTCAGCAGTGGTGATTTGTGACCGGGTAATGACCTGGCATGGAGGGCAAGAAGGCTCAACTGCAGAAGGGGTTACACTGGCTGAAGGCAGTGTTGCCAGAGACAGAAGGACTCCCTGGAAGGGAGTGAAGTTTCCCTTGGTGATGAGCTCAGAAACAGCCCCAGCATTGTCGTGTAGCCATCCCAAGAAATGGGAGTGCTCAGGGGCCACCTCTGGGCAGCAGAGCTGGGCTGGGACGTGGTCCTAAAGCCAGGCTGAGGTGCCCCACGCAACCACCTATGGGATCAGTGCTGGAGAAAAGCATTTCCACAGACAGCTGGAGAGCCCAGAGGGAAACACAGGAGGCCAGAAGGCAGCTCTTCAGGGCACCACATGGCCAAGGCCAAGCAATGTCCGGAGGAGGAGCCACCCCACAAACCCCCCCCACAGGCTGGGCACTGCTGCATCCCCATCTCTGCCCATCACAACTCTTGCTCAAGCAGGTGCTGAAGCAGGAGGTCCAAAGCCACCACTGCAGCAAAGAGGGCAAGGACATTTCTGCATGTGGGAGAGGTGCCCATCTGGGTAACCTCCACAATGGGGCACTTTGATCCCTAATGCTGCAGCCATCCCTCTTTCTGCCTGGCCACCAGCTCTTACAGCCAACAGGACACAGCACTGCCCTGGCATTGCTTACAACATTTCAAGACAGCTGGATTTGCTGCTCAACGCTTGAGTCCAAACACCTGCAGCTCTGGAAATGACAGGTAACAACTGCTATTCAGCAGCTTCTTCTCTTGCTGCTGCAGCATGCCAGGAGACAGGTGCCAGGCTGTGATGTCACCACCATGCAGCACAGCCGTCACGGTGACATTTGAGAAATTCCCTCAGCACCCACAGCCAGCCGGCACCAGTTCATTGGCACTTGCTGTCCGGCAGGACCAAGCCCAGCTGCCCAGGGAAATGCCAACAGCTAAGCACCACTTTGGTCTAACCCTGACAAGAGAGTTTGAAAGGGAGCTGTCTCCAGGAGAAATACCATCTGCTTCTGCTCCAGACAAGCTCGTTGAGTCAGCAGACTCAATTTCTGTCCCTCCAGGATGGCACAGAAGAGCACCTTGTGATGCTGATCTAGCATACCCACAAGGATGAAAAGCATTTCCAAGCATGCAGTGAGGACCACAGCACCAAAAGAGTCCCAGCTTCTCAGGGGAGGAAAAGATAAAAAAAAAAAAACAAAAAACCTTCACTCTTGTATCTCCTTAGGTCAGGGACTTACCAAAGCACCCTTGAAGACAAGGATCTCTTGCAGACTGGCAATTGGACTGGCTGATCCTGCTTTGTCCTGTCCAGCCACCTCTTGTTTATAAGCAGGATAGTATGCTATTTATCTAAGGAGATGTGCATTTCCACTAGGTACATTATTTAAAGAGCTGTGTGTTGTTTGTTCCCCTACATTACACCGATTTCCCCTGTAATACTTGGTTCCACTACTAGGCTGCCTGGCAAGGTTAAATCCCAATAAAATGAGGCTACTCCTTTGCAACTGCACATCTCCCTTTTCTACCTGATTATGCAGAAATTTGAAACCTCAATTTGTAGAGAGCTCAGCTTTCACCTCATCCTCTCAGGTTTCCTCCTGCTTTATAGGCAGTATCATTATCAATTTGATAGGTGGCAGTGATTTGTTACTTATTAGAGGTCCTTGGTAAGCCTCTTTTTTCCATCTCCCAAACTACAAATCCCAGCCTGCAGCTTGAGCCATTTACACCTCCCTCCCGCTGTCCTTGTAATGTTCTGCCTCTCCAATCCAATGGTTCCAATTAACCAAAGGATTAACTAGCACAGGCACTGTTTGGGTGCCCACATACAGGTCAAAAGGTTGGTTACAAATTTAACACTGTAGGCACATTAGCAAAGCATGGGTTCCCTATCACAGAAGAATTATATACACATTATCTCAGGACTACTCACAACTTGACCAAATCCTGTGGGCTACAAAACTGTGAAGGTGTGTTAGCACAGCTGCCACCTCAGCAGCTCTGGCCAGGATCCTCTGCCCAGTCACTGGAGCCCCCTCTGGTGCCTGGGGATCTAGGGTCTCTGCTCAAGCTGGGGGCCATGGCTGCCAGGAGTGAAGCTGAGCACACATCCCACAGACACACACAGAGGACATGGACACGGCCAGTCACAGAAACTGCCACAGTGAAGGTGGTGTGGTCAACAGCACCCACGTGCCGGATTTACATAAAACATACACACACACACCCCCTTCTAGATTCAAAAGCATACACACATTTGTGGATCCCCCAACTACCAGCACGGATCCTGTCCTCTCAGTATCCCTGCAGGGATCTTGGAGTTCTTTTAACCCTGCACCACCTGGTGTATAAGGTGGGGTGTCTAGCATCACTGGAGGATCAGGATACAGGGGTAGGACTGGTGCAGTAGCACCAGGTACTAAGCTTGGGTAGAGAGATTTATGTGCTGCACCTGAAGGTTTAGAAGGAACCTTACATTTATTTTCACCTAATTTTATCTTTTCAATTTGTTCTTCCATTTTTGCATGATTACCTTGTAAGCTAGCTATAGCAGATTTCTGCTGGCAAACATTCACCTCCTCATCCCACAAA
Source organism: Haliaeetus leucocephalus (assembly GCF_000737465.1). Classification (NCBI taxonomy): domain Eukaryota; kingdom Metazoa; phylum Chordata; class Aves; order Accipitriformes; family Accipitridae; genus Haliaeetus; species Haliaeetus leucocephalus. Next base: position 101,027 of record NW_010972586.1, on the reverse strand, counting down.
AAACAAGCATCCATTTGTCTCGGTTTATTGTCTTTGAAGCAATGGCAAAGAGAATTCATCCAGGGCAAAGGTTCCCTCATCTGGAAATTGCAGTTCTGGTGTAGCACAAGTGTAGCCCTTCCACTGGTGGGTGAGTTGGACCAACCACTTGCCCCCATATTTTCCCAATCGTGCACCTTAATTGTGGTACATGGCGCCTAACAGGCTTTTAGGATCCAGACAGGAGGAACCTCAACCCATTTTCCCAACCAGTTTTCACCTTTTCTCAGGAAGGGAGTACAGCACTAAGGCCTGTGCATGGCAAAGAGACAGAAGGAGAGATTTGGGCAGCTGTCATGGTTTAATCCCAGCCAGTAATGAAGCACCACACAGCAGCTCACTCCCTCCCTCTGGGACCCAGTGGGATGGGGGAGAGAAGCAGGGAAAAAAATGTAAAACTTGTTGTTTGAGATAAAGACAGCTTAATAGGATAGAAAGGAAGAAAATAATGATGATGATGATGATGATGATAATAAAGACAATAATAAAAGAATTAGAATATACAAAACAAGTGATGCACGATGCAATTGCTCACCACTTACCTACCGATGCCCAGTTAGTTGCTAAGCAGTGATCTGCTCCCACCAACTTCCCCCACTTCATACGCTGGGCATGACATCACATGGTATGGAATACCCCTTTGGCCAGTTTGGGTCAGCCATCCTGGCTGTCCCCTCCCAACTCCTTGCACCCCTCCAGCCTTCTTGCTGGCTGGGCATGAGAAGCTGAAAAATCCTTGACTTAGCAACTTACACTGCTTAGCAACAACTGAAAACATCACTGTGCTATCAACATTCTTCTCATACTGAATCTAAAACATAACACTGGACCAGCTACTAGAAAGAAAATTAACTCCATCCCAGCTGAAACCAGGACCGCATCCCCAAGTAGACAGAGCTTTGACTCAATCCCCTCAAACTGAAAAGCTTTCAGAGCCTACTCTCATTCAGCTGCTGGACCCTTACAAAACTGAGGGAGCGCAAAGCTACGGCCTGTACACTGCCCAGGGACAGAAGGAGAGGTTCAGCAAAGGGGTAGGAGGGGAGGTTTTGGTGTCCCCAAGAAGACAGAGTTTCAACTTTATCTCCTCAAAACCTGGACCCAAACATGATATGACTCGTAATCACCCATGGAGATGTCTCCAGAGCACGATCTGAGCTTTCAGAAATCTCACACCCAGCCTACTCTCATTCAGCTAAACTGGCCATTTCCTTGGTCTGGACCCACACACTGAGATGACTCGTCATCACCCATGGAGATGCCTGTGGAGCACAACCTTCTTCTGGGATGATTTTCTTCAAAGCTGGGCCCAGTGAAAATGCAGCTATTGCTCTTCTCTTGTGGCCAACTCTTTGCTTGCACCTCTCGAGCAGGTGGGGATCATCTCTCTTGAAGCTGGGGTTGTAGTAGAAGAGCAACTAAAACATGCAAAGGAAGACTTAGTTGCCAGCCTTTGGAGACGGGAAAACACCAGGATAGGAGAACTGGGCCTTGCAATGGCAAAAGACCAGCATGGGTCTTGAAAAGGTCTATTGGCCATTGAAACCTAAAGCTCAGGCTGACCAAAAGGTTATGCTCTGGTTCTGTTAAGTTTTCACCTGAGAAAGAGATGAACCTCTGAGTATTTCCCATCATCCTCTTCCTCTCCTCCATTGCCAAGGTTTATGTGACTGGAAGGTGAAGCTCTTGTGCCACAATCATTCTGAGAGTCGGTTCACATGCAGGGAAAGTGATGCACCTCACTGCGAACAGAAGATGCTGCTGCTTCTTCTGCCAGAAATTCATCGAGTCAGATGTTTCAGAGTCATGTTGCACTTTGGTGGATCTGTAGAGGTGGAGCTGATGAAAAGCTTTTCATGCTGTCAGTTTCAAAAACTCTGCGAGGACCTCTCTGTGCCAGCACTTTCTTTTGGAAGCTTCTTCATCAATCGCAACACAGAGGTCATCGTCAACCCACTGAATAGACTGAAACTGGTGGCTTTGGAGCATTTTCTAGAGCTTCTTTAGAAAGGCAAGGGATGCAAAGTCATCAGCTTCACCAGAGGTCTCCTCTGAAGAAAGGGGAGGGATTCTGTTGGTGCTGTCATCCTCGCTGCATGCTTGGACATGCTCTTCATCCTTGAGGGATGCTAGATCAGCATCACAAGGTGCTCTTCTGTCCCATCCTGGAGGCACAAGAGAAGTTGAGTCTGCTGACTCAACAAGCTCGTCCAGAGCTACAGGACAATGCTGGGGCTCTTTCTGAGCTCATCACCAAGGGAAACTTCACTCCCTTACAGGGAGTCCTTCTGTCTCTGGCATCCCTGCTTCCAGCCATCTTGGGCTGGAAGCAGTTGGGCCTTCTTGCCTTCTATGCCTGAGCAGTTATAATTTGAAATCCCCTTCATACTCCTTCCTTTCATGAGCAGTTATTACTCACACACATTCACCATTGCAAGCCTTTCAAATTCCTCCTTATGCTTCTTGCTCTCGATTTCCATTTCTAAAAACACTTGCTTTGCCTCACTTAGTTTTATTCCCTTTGTTCCCTTCTTCTTTTGTTTACAGCTTAATTTCAGACACGTTCAGATAAGGATCCCTTTCTCTTAAAGATCTAGAGTGTGGTAGAAGGGCCACAGACATCCAGTCCACAACTTGTGGGAGCCCAGGATTGACCACCGTGTGGGCCATGCTGTCCCATCATCCATTCCTGCCTCTAGGTTTTATAATCATTTATAGTCATTAGTGCAAGCATTTCTTCCTTTTCTTCTTCCTTATCCTCTAACATATTCAGTGGTTTTGTTCTGGCCTCTGCTTGCTTTTTGCTGTGCTCTATACTTCTACATACCAATTGGCTACAACATAAGATCAACTGAACTAATACATGCACAAGCACTAAAGTTAATAAACCCAACAAATTGTACCTCAATGCTGTCTTAAGTAGTTTTTTCTAACCATCTTTTTTAGTCTGGGAGACATCCCCACCAGTCAAAAAGGTTTCTCATCAGATGTTTCATGCAGTATCTGAATGTTACCTCAAATTTTATGTTTGTCCATTTCTATTCTCTGATCTAGGTCTGCATCTGTGCAGCAATTGGTGTTAACCAGTATCCAAGTACCTTCCTTGAGTGATGAGCACATAATCAAATGCCATTCTGTTTTGCAAGGCTACCCAAGATGCTCGTTGTACCTCTAACTGTAAGGCTGAAATAGCATTACCCATCTCTTCCATTACAACAGATATACTTAACGATAGCCCTTTATAATTCTGATTATAATGCAGAGTGGTGGAAGCCAGTTGTTCAAATAACAAGTACTTTGCAGAGCATATTTTATCTTTTGTTTGGTATGCTAGGGTAAGTTGTGTCCATCTTTTCAGGAGAGGTCTGGATGTACTGAAACGACAAGAAAAAAACAAAAACATTTTAATGTCTAAGTGCCAGTCCAATGAACAGGCAGTATCTTATGGGCCTTAGAGCTACACACCACTCATAATCTTTCATTTCTTAAGATCTTAGCATATAACAATTCTTACAGGTTAGTATACGACCAGTACTAATATAAACCCAAATGCAAAATCCCGAGTTACAATTTCTAAAAACAATCAGCAGGTTCAGATGATGATAATAGTCTATTTGCAGGGCTGTAGACTATACTTCTGTTGACATTTGATCAAAGGAGGTTCATCCAGATCATCCAGTTCTGCTCTGACAGGTGATATGCTCTGCATTGTGTCTGAAGATGGTGAGACCCTTTCACTCTGGGAAGCATGGATCCATCAAGCAGGTCCTTGCACATGACTGCAGCATTAGTAATTACCAGTACCAATGAGGTCCCTTCCAGAGCAGCTGAAGCACATGTTCTCACTGGTATACCTAAATGTAGACTCAGTCTCCTAATTTCAATGAGTGACAGACTTCAGTGGTGGGTTCTGGTAAAATATCTTTCAGGTCTCTGTGGAAAGTCCTTAAACATTTCATTAATGGCTGACAATATTTCAGAAGAGCAGTATCTGTTAGTTTCATATGTAACTGTAGGGAGTGCTGGGTGAGACAGTCACATGGGTCTGCCCATTAAAATCTCATGAGGTGACAGCCTGTATTTTCTATTCACAGTGCTTCTTATATATACATCACTGGGAGACATAACACTTCCAGACATTTCAGGCCAGTCTCTGCACAAATTTTTGCCAGTTGTGTTTTAAAATGTGAGTTTTTTCCTCTCTGCAGCCCTGCTGGATTGGGGGTGACGGGCACAATGACACCTTCGTTCTATTTGTAGGGCTGCCCAAATTTTTTGCATTACTTGCCTGGTAAAATGGATCCCCTTATTGCTCTCTAGCATTAGGAGAACATTAAAGCAAGGAATTAGTTCTCTCAGCAATATTTTTTTGCAAAAGTTGTTTCATCTGCATGTCTACAAGGACAGGCCTCCATCCTGAGAGCATACCTAAAATGACAAGGACATACTCAAAATTACAGTATTTAGGCTTCTGAATAAGTCAATTTGGAAATTTACAAATGGTCCTCATGGTTTAGGGTGGGCAGCTATACTTGTCTTCTCCTTCTGTCTTCTATTACTTTGCTGAAATAGTGTCCTAACAATATGAAGATTCAAGAATGTGAACAGTACTTTGCTAGCAAGCCTCAGTTGTTTGCACCTCAACTTCTGACAAAATGAAAGTCCATTCCTGATCATTCAAGCTATAGAAATATTTGAATAAATAAAAATGTGTTTGAATTATACAAAACCCTATATTTGTATAGACTATTAAAAAAAAAAGAAATAATCTGTAAAGTTCTTTAACTTTCCTTCTTCAGCATTAGCTGTATCTTTAGATACATCAACATTTTCATGGTGTAGCCATTAGCTCAGTTTAGAATGGCATTTGAAACTGTACATGTGAAATTGCAGAGACAATTGGTCTGTTAAGTACAGCAAGAGCACAACATTTTTTCCTCAAAAGAACAAAAATGACTATACAGAGCCTGAATGAGATATCAAGAATAAAAGCTGAAGCCTCACATGGCAGGCATGCATTTTGATGCTGCACCCCCAAAAAATAAAAGGCAACAATGCAACCTTTGCCATGTACCCTCAGTGTAAGTAATGCAGGCCAGGACAACTTTGCTTTCTTGGCTGCACTCCTTGGACATTTCACCAACAGTCTCTTTAACCTTTTAAAGACTGGGTAGTCTGAACCCTGGAATGAAAGCAAGGCATCATGAATTTCATACACCAGTTGAAGCTGCTCTGAGGATAAGTAAACACAGGCATGTTCAGCTACCAGCTCTACCTAGCTTGGAGGCCTAGATATCCTTGCTATCTAACAGGCCTTGGAGATTACATATCACCATCTGCACACTTTGGATTTAAATTCCATGGTTTGGGAAGAGCTGAAAGGCCAATTTTTCAACAGCACAGAAATGCCTGCATTTTGATGGACTGCCAGATGAGGGAAGAGTTTTGTATTATTAGAATGAAGCCCATTCAAAAAGTAACATGGGAAGCATTACCAAAATTAATAGTTCTTTCTTGTCAATGAGGTTGATTGTTGCAGGGAGCGTGCTGACAGCCTTCTGCCTTCCTGCACACACAGGCTTCATATAATAAAGCATACTATGAAATCAAAACATCTCTGTCTTCCCTAGTGTGCACTAGCGCATCCAACTGTTACCATAACAACAACTAAAGACGCAGGGGATAAGACTTTTTTTCAACACTGAAATACCTGAAGAACTACTTTCCTCAGGAAAAGAATCAAAAGGATACTAAATACTCTCTTCTTCAGTTGCGGTGGGACTGCAAGCTCCTACAAGCTGAAAAGCTGCTTTCAAAGTGTTCCTGTGTAGTTTTGGGAAGCATAAATAGACACACAAATAAAAACAAAAAAAAAAACCCCAAAAAACCCAAAAACAAGAATTAAAACATTTAAAACTGTACAAGTTTACTTGCTTTAAAAAAAACCAGGTTTTTTAGTTACTGAAAAAACAGGTTTTTTTCCTCAGGCACTTCTAACAACCAGCAGTCAAAGTAAGTGCTGTGCATGCTTTCAAGAGGTAAGCTATTAAATGTACACTTTTTCAATGTAATGCAGCCAGAAAATTAATTTGCTATTACAGCTTAACTGCTGTGCAAGCCAGGAACTCCAGATAGGCCTTTAAGTGCATGGCAAACTGAATACATTCTTCATATCCCTAACATAACACTTAAGATCAAGCAAATCAGGATGAGTGTCAAGCATATATAATCTGTTTCATCAGTTAGATAGTTAAAAAAAAAAAAAGTCCACCAAAGCAGTTCAGATTGATTTGAGACCTGCTTCTCCCTCCACAGATGTTATATACAGATAGGTTACAGGCTGAAAAATGCTCTCTTTTTCAAATTGTTGTTATAATTCACTGTCAAACATGTACATTTCTCCTGATGAATACAGCACTTGCTTGTGTCAGTTTTTAAAATACATTTCTAAATATTCCCCACACATTATTCTTTTCAACAAAAGCTGTGAAAAACTTGGAGGAGGAAACCCAGAAGAATAAGGATGCAATTTTGCAATTTAACTGAGGGAAAAAAAACCATACTAATAATCAGATCTGGAAAATTGCAGTGAAGTTTCTTGCAGTCTCAATGCTCTTGCTGTGGTTGAGGTGAAAGGAACCATGCCAAGACACAATGTCCACTAAAATGATGCTTGGTCCCCTATCTGTGTAACTAAACCATGAATTTAGTCCTTATGATGAAACAGAGCTCAAGCACATTCAACCCGTATTTTAGTTTGTGCAGTATTGTTTCTCAAGACCACAAAGCTTGTGCTTATAAGCAAAAGTGTAAAATTTGTAAGGCAAATGTAATTGCAGGCAGTTAGCAACTCTCACAATCCAGAACCCTGACTAATGGACTATGTGGCTATTTGTATGCAAGAGGCAGAGCTACTTGCTACTTAGAGAAGTTGGTCAGAAAAATTCAGTCTCCAAATCAGGAGATGAAGTTAGACACTGCAGAAGTCTTGAAAAGCCATGGGTTCATAAATAGATAGATGTAGATGAAGTAAACTACAAGACTTTGTTGCCTCAAGCCTTTAAAAGACTGATTAACAACTAAGAAGGAGGCGATAGCTTAAAAAAACCTACAACATGAGAAGTGTGGTATGCTTGCTATTCAAGGACTGTTTAGATTATATGTACTCAAGGTAAAGCTCATCTAGTTTAAGATTCTGCTTACAACAGAGGATGTTTAAAGAGTCACAGGCATGCTAATTAAGGACGTACATACTCCTTCCACATTGAGAAAGGAGGGGTTGGCAAGAGAAACAAAGCCCCTGGTGTCCTCAGATGACGCATGATCATAAAAGAACAAAAGGAGTAGGGGTATTCTTCCCCAAACGACCACCGAAGACCACCAGAAACCCCTGCGCAGGCGTAGAAGATGCTGGGATGATTGCTCAAGAGAACAACATGTCATGCTTGCTCAACATAATGAATATGCAACAGTTAGGCAGCACATATGTATTAGATAGGCGTGGTGTTTTAACTGCAGTGTTTAAGTATGGACTGAAAACTTCAGTAGGTGTGCTCGATTTGTGGAAATCTTCCACCTTGCACCCCGCGCAGAATAAAGCAATGTCTCCTCTCTAAACATACTGTGTGTGTTTTGGGAGTTACTTTCTGATTAGGTAACAATATGACGAAATCCAAGATGGACGTTCCATGTGAAACAGGTGAAGAGCTTCACACTATTAGGTATATCGCTACAGGGGGGGAAAGCAACAGAAGTCAGATCTCCCAGAGATCTACATAAAGTAAGCTCTACGTCCTGTTCACATTTCTGTGCACCATCCTAGCAAATGAAGCACTATTGTCAATGGGCCCTCTCCAAGCGCAAGCATGGCAACAATCTTCACACCAACTTTGATCCACTGTCTGATTACTGCATTATGTGCATCTGCAAGGTTGTATCATACAATAGGCAGTCTGGATTAGCGTTCATCATTTTCACAAGTGTATTCCAGAAAGCAGACAAGCTATGAATTACACAGTTATCACAAAGGGTTTGCGACCGGGCATAAATTCCCTAGCATACATAAAAACAAATCTTCCTTCTATATCCAGACTCCAGAGCTAAACCTCCTTTGATTACACTTTTTTTCCCCCATCATATTCAGGACATATTTAAGTCTCACATTTTGCAATTAGATCAGATTAGGATCTAATATGTGTCACTCTCCATAAATCATTTCAGATGTATGATTTAATATACCAAACACCTAATATTTTAAAGCTCTTGCATATGAACTGGATTATAAGAAATACCCTCCCGGAGGATCGGGGAGGAAAAAAAAGCACAAGACAACTAACCTCTGCTGGCTGATGAAGCCAAAGCAGAGCACAGACTCAGCAGTTCTGCAGCTAACTAGCCATCTCAGAACTATACGCTTGCCCAAGTGCCTCCTTCTCCGCCTTCTTCTCTTTTTTTGAAGTGTCAAGCTACTAATTCACAGAAGTTAGTTATTATTCACACAACCACTACACTACACACTGTATGAATTATTCACCATAACTTTTATAGCTGCCCTTAAAATTAACAAACCGCAAACATCCACATCACAAATGAGCTACAGCTTATGTAGGAGGATCTCACTAGTTCTCACGCATACCTGGTAGACACATGTTCTACTCTGTTATCCAATAATCTCAGATGTAGAAAATGCAGTATTGTCACAGAATGTTGACAACGTTGAGTAAAAAGCAGCATAATAAACATGCTTTTTTCTATAGAGAAAATATGTTAGACTTCCTCCAATTTGTAAATTTCTTACTTTCTGTCGTTTTGCATTAACACTAGCAAATAACTCACAGGAAGTAAATTACCAAACACCCGTTTTGACAACTGGCTGCTTTCAGATCTCAACTTTCTCATTTGTTCCATCATTCTTATCCCCCTAAAGTAGTTTTAACTTCTATTCTTGCAAAATAAACTACATTTAGGCATCATTTCATGAGAGTCAGAAGGGCTAATAGATCACAGCGGAAGAAGTTTTCTTTTGAAGAAAGACTGTTGCTGAAAAGCTACGTTAACTATTAATAAGTGCAGTGCAGAGATAATCAAGAGCATTCTCAAATGGGGAATATTTGTAAAGGATGCTCTTTAACTGAAACGTTACCAAAGTAGCTTTTAAAACCAATAAATGAATGGATTATTAAATACCCTGAACTCGCCCCAAGCTGCAGAAAACTCATGCACTAAGTTTTCGCAGTACCGTTTTCAAAACGGACCGCAGGACCTGCAGTTTACCGTTAGCATTAGCCGCCACCCCGAGCAGAGGAGAACTGGTCGGCAGCTGCAGCCCCAGCAGGAGAGGGGCAGGCGGGGGTCCGGGCCTCCGGCGGGCTGCGCGGGGGGGAGACGGAGGAAAGCGCCCGCCTCCCGCGCATGCCGGCAGGGTGCCCGGGACCACCGGGCGGCGCTGGTCGCCCACCCCTATTTAGCGCCTTCCGCTCTGAGCTGGGGGAAAAACACAGGAAAATGCTCACCGGGGGACGGCGACGGGGCGCTTTTTAAAACAAATCAGAGCAAACCAAAACCAAACAAAAAGAAAAAAAAAACAACAACAACAATAATACAAAAAAAACCAAAACAACAATACAAAAAACCAAAACAACAATACAAAAAAAAACCAACCACAAAAATCAACACAACCAAAACAAAACAAAACACACAGACAAAAAATAAAATAGGATAAAGCTTCAGAAGAATATTTTATCAGCTTCCTCCTTGTAACCTGTGTGAGTGGTACTGGCTCCATCGCATCTTTTTCTTGAGGCAAACTTAGATCAGAGAATTAATCTTTGCCCTAGTGTTACAAGCATGGAGAGGCGTTTTCTTTAACTGTTGTTCTCTAAAATAATTCAAGGCTCAGGGTGCTCTAGTGATAATGTACATTATTCAACCAAATACGGAATTATACTGTGGGAGAGTCCTACTTTATTAATTGAAAGAAATAGTCAATATGTTTGAAAATAATTTGCACAGAAAATACAATTGACATTGTAGGTAAAAAATAATACTTTAGATTGTAGCAAACAGAACCTGACCTTTTGTTTCCTGAACTTTTTCCAGTTTATACACTGATAAATGTCACAAGTTCACTACACACAAAGAGAAAGACTATTTTTTCTAGATGGCCTATTCAATTTTGTCTTCATTTGAAAGTCTATGCCCTTTCATACCCCCTGAGGGCATAACGGGGGGGGGGGGAGGGGGGGGGGATTGTATTTTCTGAAAACTAATTTTCTCCTGGAAAAAAAAAGTTACATAAAAAAAAAAAATCATACATACATAGGATTACGAGAGGGGAATAATGGGTTGAGTCGTACAGAAACTTTACTGAAAGGAGGAGGGAGAAAAGTGTGGAAAGTATGAAACCAATAAAGCACAGCAGACTGCATCAGAAAAGACAGGAGTCATAATAAAAAACAGTGGAGATTTAATCATTAGCAGTTTCAACAGAATTTAGAAAATAGGTGTCTTATTGCCGAAGGCCTAAATAGAGTTAGAGGAGAAGAATTCAAGACAGCAATTGCAGATGGTCAGTGAAGAATTACATTAGCATCTACGTTTCCCAGCTTCTAAGGGAAAGCTCAGAAACAAGGCTGAACCCAAAAGTTAGGTTGAGCATATGTTAGACAAAGAGCAAATTGAGTGCTTGCCTTAATAACAATATGCAGAAAGCAATCTGCTGATGAAAACTGCTATTATACATGCAAAGTTACCATCACACCTGAAGAACCTAGTAAAAAACAGTGAGTTTTAACAACATTTTTAAGGACATAGGATTAACGTTATATTAGAATGGTTGATGTAAAACCAAACTTCTTAAACTAAGCAACGATTCTGATTACAAACCAAAGTTGATTCTAAATATGACTGCAGAGGTTTAATTTAATCTTTTAGATATAAAACTGACAAAAATGTTAAAGGTTACCAACAACACTAGCAAGTAAGCAAAAAAAAAAAAAAGTATTTATTGTATTCTCTGCCTTTCCTTAACACAAATCATTTAGTGCCAGATTAGATCACTCAGAAAGCAAATCAATAGGTAATATTTATTATAATTAAAAATTGCTAGTAGTTAAAAATAATGTTAGGAATTTAAAGCTAGATGTTAAAAAGCCTCAGTAGTATTGTCTCCAGTTTTACTGGAACACTGGGCTACATCTCCTGTTTAAGCATAAACAGACTTTGTTCACATACAGTACTATTGAATTATACTACCAATATCAAACTGATAGCTTGGCATAGTAAACTGACCTGCAAATCTATACTTAGGTTTATACACAAAAGATTGTACTGGACACACCAACAACTTATTTGGGCTCCTTATGCTATTAGCTTACTAGGTAGCTTGTTATATTTTTGTTTACTATAGAAGTTATTTTTCAATACAGCATAATACAGAGTAATGGTCTGGATGGAAATTCTAATTCCTCTATTTTTAAATTATAACGTATGTAAACACTGGAAAGTACAAAATGCTTGTTGCATAATGCCATGTCTAATACAGATTTTAAAAGTGCTTCCTTATATTTTCAAGCATGTTTCTGCATATACTAATGATTAATACAAATGTTTTTCTTGCAAGTTGCCAACTTTGTTGCATTGATCTGTTTTATATTTTGTTCACTCTCATTCAAGGGATGGGAAAAGTTGCCATAAGAATACTAAAACAGGTATGTAAAGGAGGTTGCTAAAAACCTAACTCCTGTTACCATCACCAGAGGAAAGCATGCAGAGATGAACGGACCAAAATTACTATGGTTCAGCCTCTTTAAGCAATGCTACCTACTGCAAAGTGAGCCAAACAATAGCTTTACGTAATTCATTTGAAGTATTAGTGACACCAAGGACACAGTCCTGTATTGCTGGTCAAACTGAAGAGCTGAAGTTTTGAAGGCTCTCCCTACCTGACTTGCTTGAGTGACATCGGCAGTATACGCTTTTCAAACCCTCAGCATTAATTGTTAACAGAGACTAGATCAAAATCAGCCGAGTTCCTTTAACCTTCCCCAAATACCCTCACATCTTCAAGTTTCACTTAATGTAATTGTAAAAACAGGTCTACTGTTACTCAGCTCTCAAGGGTGGCATTAACTTCACTAGGTGCTGTTTGTACAATGTTTTAAGCTCCTCATTAGAACATGCATAAGAGGTATTTTAGACTAATGAGGCTCCGTTGTTATAACCTATCACTGCATAATTGCAATTTCTTTATAAGTAGCTGATGTGGTACAAACTCTCTTAAATGGTAAATACTGGCACAGCAATCAGTGTTCACTGATGTGCACTTTAAAACAAAATCCTCCCATTAGGCTGCAGGCTGTACGCCCACTAGTCAGACAAAAAAGATTTTATAAAGAAAAAACAAAACTACACACATGTGACGAACACCTGACCCGTTTGCAAACGACTAGTGCAGCATCCTTCCTTCTCTGAGGCCCCACTACACAGCCTGATCTGCTGACCGGACTCACAGCTGCAGCAGACAGGCTCTACAGCTACCCCTGATTGACAGAGTCCAGCTCACCCCGCCGGTGTTTTGCATCGGCAGCCTTTACCAGCACCCTCAGTTGTGGTATTTCAGCGGCTCCTCTCATGCTAGAAGAGAAGCAGCCCCAGAGGATTCGATATACAGTCTCCTCTCTCACAAGTGCACAGTCACAAGACCTAAACCATGTTATTGCGACTGTGCTCACGGTGGCAGGAGGGACAGATGGGGTCAGTCAACTCAGCAAATGCAACACCTAATGCTCTAGGCAGGACGAGTGTATACAGCAACTCATGCACAACACCTATTGTTGTGTTACAATTATTGTTGTAATTGTGGTGAAGGGACAAGGGGTGGAATGTGTGTAAATTGTCCACTTTTTGTTAGTTTTGTGATGATATTATTTTGATTTTGGTGTGGGGAATTCTTTTTGTTAATGTGAGTGAAGATTTTGTGTGATGAATGTAGATTTTAATGATATTTCTTAAAAATGTGATACACAGAGGCGAGGGGTGGAATGTATTGGTTTTATGTGGCAAGGTTTTGGTAGCGGGGGGTTACAGGGGTGGCTCCTGTAAGAAGCTGCTGGAAGCTTCCCCTGTGTTCGAGAGAGAGCGAGCCCATACCAGCCGGCTCTAAGACAGACCCGCCGC
>NW_010972586.1:68437-87740 GCF_000737465.1 Haliaeetus leucocephalus | reverse complement strand
GAGATGCTCCAGGCGCCGGAGCGAAGATTCACCTGCAGCCCGTGGTGAAGACCCTGGTGAGGCAGGCTGTCCCCGTGTCCCCCTGCAGCCCAGGGAGGTCCATGGGGGGGCAGATATCCACCTGCAGCCCGTGGAGGACCCCACGCCGGAGCAGGTGGGTTCCTGAAGGAGGCTGTGACCCCGTGGGAACCCTGCGCTGGAGCAGGTTCCTGGCAGGACCTGCGGATCTGTGGAGAGAGGAGCCCACGGAGCAGGTTTTCTGGCAGGACTTGTGACCCCGTGGGGGACCCACGCTGGAGCAGTCTGTGCCTGCAGGACTGCACACCGTGGAAAGGACCCATGCTGGAGCAGTTCGTGAAGAACTGCAGCCCGTGGGAATGGCCCACGTTGGAGAAAGTTCGTGGAGGACTCTCTCCCGTGGGTGGGACCCCACGTTGGAGCAGGGGAAGAGTGTGATGAGCCCTCGCCCTGAGGAGGTGAAGCGGCAGAAAATAACATGTGATGACCGTAAACCCCATCCCTGTCCCCCTTGTGCCGCTGGGGGGGGCTTGGTGGAGAAATCCGGGAGTGAAGTTGTGCCCGGGAAGAAGGGAGGGGTGGAGGGAAGGTGTTCTGAGATTTCATTTTATTTCTCATTACCTTACTCTGGCTGATTTGTAATAAATTGAGTTAATTTTCCCAAACTGAGTCTGTTTTGCCCGTGACGGTAATTAGTGAATGATCTCTCCTGTCCTTATCTCGACCCGCAAGCTTTTTGTTATATTTTTCTCTCCCCTGTCCAGCTGAGGATGCGGGAGTGATAGAACGGCTTTGGTGGGCACCTGGCGTCCAGCCAGGGTCAACCCATCACAGCAATGAAAGAAGTCAAGCAAATCAAGGGAAAAACAAAAGCATAAGCAAACAAAACAAGATCCAGGTTGCAAATTGGAAGTCTGCTTCTGAAACAGTTTGTTCCTGAACAATGTAATTTCTGTGCTCTTTGCCCTTCAAGAAGGAAAGGCGCACGGCGTATGTAATTTAAATTGTGTACATAGCTAAATATAATACAATCTTCAAGGGAAAAGAGCTGCATCTAAACTTTAGTTCTCCTTTTGCCCTGACACGGCTCCTTCTAATTGTCATACCTGGGCAAAAAAAGTTTTGTTTTCAACACAGTTGCACAGAGAAAGACAGCAGATTAAAACACTTTTGCATCTGCAGGGATAGAAATTTACCTCTGAAAAGATATTCAAAAGGAGAAAGGCTTTTTTTGAAAAACATGTACTTTTATTTCACTTTCAGGAAGCACTCTGCTGTGCAATCCCATAAGATTAAACTTGTCTCTCCAACTCTTCCTCCTATTGTTTGTGTTAAATACAATAAAAATACACGGTAAAAGGAATGTACAGGGAAGGGAATTTAACAGCCGGCCCCATATTCTGATTGGGACTACATCAGAGCGGTAAGTTGCCATTTTTCATATAAAGAACAGAAAACCAGGTTTGAAGTGCTTAAATTTCCCAGATCTGTTTACTTTCCTCATGGGCTAGTCTAATCACTTCCTGAGAAGATCAAAGCAACCAAATCCATGACTTGTTCAGACTGTCTTTATTGATTACTTCGGGCAAGTTTCTATCAAGTGAGGTTTTTTTCACGCTTCCTACCTACAAATTAAGTTCACTGTTGCAGCACAGGGTTGTCTGACAGGGATCTGATTAGAAGTCTGATGAAGCTTCTGTTCACCTAGGTGGGGGTTTGTATAATGACTCAAATGCCCTTCCCATTTTAACGATTTGCAACACTGACATATTACAGCTGGCCTTGTTGGGAGTTTTATTCCTATTACCTCCTTGTTGTTGTTTTACTGACCACTGTATTACCAGCTGCTATCTCACTGACATTATTACTGTCTCATACATCTTCCTGGTGCTGCTACACTAGCTAAACATTGCTGGAATTCCTATTTTATTCACTAACACTTGTGGCCATGTAGCCCTCGAAAGGGCGTGTCACTGCACAGTCAGCAATGGTATTTTACACTGTGCAGAGCAGTACCTCATTTACCAAGTGAAGTGTTTGTTAAAGCAGAGGTCTAGAGTATAAGCCCACCTTTTAGATGACAGTACTATGGGTAACCAGAAATTTTCAACATTTCACAATGCTTCTTACTGAATTAATTTCTTCCTTTTGTGTCAGCAGCCTCCAGCTCAGTAAGATACTGTCACTTCTCATTCTTAGCAACATTTTACTCCAGGCCCAGCTGTAATCCTCACCATTACCACAGAAAGTTTGAAAACATGACCTTGACAAACTCATCAGGTTCAAATGCATAAATAAAAAGTTGTTGGTTGTTTCTTTTTTATTATCTGGAGGAGAGGCAGTAGAGAGGCGGAGGAGAACTTTACAAAACCCCATCTTCCAAGTCACAGTTGCCTTTCATAAGCCCACCACATCAGACTCTCTCCTCCACCCCAGTGGCTTTCTTCCAAGTTCACTGTGTATGGGTTTGTTTTTTAAAAAAAACTGTTTCCTGCCTGGAAGCAGAGGCTCCCAAGCACAGATATGCCTGAGTACTCCAAGTGGCTAAGTTTCAGCTATGTGGCTCCAGATGTTGAGCATAACGGAGCTCCAGGTGGAGGAAGGTGAGCATTCATACACTGGAGTAAGCACAACAGCATCTACTGAGGTGACCACCATACCAGAGAGCAAAAAAGACATAGTTTTAAGTGCATGTTCCTATGTTGCCGAAAAACTCGGAATAAAGAACTTATCAACACCTATTTAGTGTAGATAAGCAGACACTTCTTTATTAACAGCCGGGTGCGCGGGTGAGTCCTCTCACGAACCACGCACACCTGAACACCAAAATCATACACCTTATATTCAACTTATTCATACATATTCATTAGATTTCCGTGAAATGTTATGCATATTCATTAGATTTCTGGGAAGTTATTAGCATATGTAAATGTCCTTTACGCATTGAAGGTCTCTCGTGGTCTTCTAGAGTCCGCTGGTGGTCTTTCATAGTCTTCCTCACTTGTCCGCTTCTTGACCTTCTTTAGGTGATTCTGTGCAGTTTGGCCCTTGGCAGGTAACTAACTGTTTCTTGGCAGATAACTACCAGTTGCTTCATTTGACTCTTCTCAGTTCCCATTAATCTGAAATTCTGACATCTTATGCATTCTTCTAGGTTATAATATACTCCTACAAATAAACACCATATCCAAATTATCTTAAATCTTAAGCTTGTCATCTAAGTTCTGAATGTTCCTACTAGATGATTTTAACCAATTCCTCTGGCCCTGTTACAGGGCTATACAGAGGATTTCACAGCAGCTGTTGGTTGTTGGTTAAATGTGTAAAATGCAATAGATATATAATTTTTGCTAAAATATTTCTTATAATTCTATATTCCTATTAAAATTGAATATGATTAATTCTAACTAATAACAAATCAATAACAAATCAGTAACACCTACAAGATTACTGAAGAGGTCACTGGCTTCCACAAACATGGACACCACACCATTCAGTTCATTCCTATATACCTCTAGGTGTCATTCTTCTATGCTACATTTTCATCTACCTCTCTCACTGCACCTGAGCAGTTGAAGAAATCTTCTGTCTCTTTGCTCCGTAAATGTATTTGTGATTCTACCAGTTCTGTTCTCATCCAGCATTCAGAGCAGCACAGAAGGAGCCACAGCAATCCTAGGTATCTGCCTGTAGCATCCCACATGCTCAACAAAGTACTGGTGTAAGTTTAAGCAGAAACAGGCACAATTCAAAATACTCTGCACACAAACTGAGTGTATCTCACTGTTGCAGACTGAGCATATGGTGGAACATATCAAACACAAGTTCAAGAAGAAAATCAAGAAATCTAAGATTAAAAAGAGGAACAGAATATAGGAAACCAGATATAAAACTTACCTAAAAATGTCCAAACCAATTTTTTAGTGAATTAGATCTGACGCATATTTCATTCCAGAATTATCTGTGGAAAGGTGAACTTTTCAAATGTACAATTCGGAGAAAAAAATACCAGTTTTTTGCACAGGCCTGGTCCAGGCAGCAAAAAAGAAAAGAAAACAAAACAAAAACAAAAAACTGGAGGCAATCCTAACCATGAAAGACAATGTCAGCTCTGAATCAGAGCAGCTGCTTCTTTATATACCATAGAAAACAAAAATTATGCAAGCCAAACCCATAAAGCAAGAACTCGGTGCTTTAGGCTACCAGTTAAGTGTTGCCCTGCCCGCCCTCTCCCCCCCTCAGTTATTCTAGGGATCATAACAGACCAATTATGCACAGTCTTATTCCAATTTACAGGCCTGTAAATTCTGAGACTCAGGACAAACTGATGAAACACCCACTCATCCATTCCCCTGCTCTTTATTATAAAATCTATAGGGTTTTGTGGCTGTACTCCAACCAAGATGTAAACTCTTATAAGACTGTACATAAAAACATTCACTACCATCTCAGATCACTATGACATTCTGCTACAAGTACGGCAGCTGATTTATTGTTGATTTTGATTCACTCTAGGGTAATACAATTGAATGTTTTGTTCAGAATATATTTCCAGGCACCTCTTTACCTTTTTTATTTAATAACGTCTCCCTTCATCATCACTTCAGCTTGTACTCTTTATGCAGTTTCTTAGCAGTTATGTATTACAAGGCACAAAGGCTTTTCTAGCATAAATGAAAGCTCTCACTCAGAAATTCATCACTTTTTTCTTCCTATCCGATAACATGAGATCATTTTAGTAAAGACACAAGGACTTAAAATAGATGCAACACAACTGTTATTGCTAATATATTTCCCGGTATCTCTTTCCTCAGAAAAAATACTTCAGGGATTGAGAAAGCAAAAATAAACTACAATTTCTTTTCCTGGAGTAACTCACTTGGAAAAAAAATCACAGCAGTCATGAAGATAAAAGAAGAAAAGAGAATTGTAAATTTTTCAGGACAAATTCTAACCTTTCAGTGATGGCCACTGCAGACAGAATAAAATTGTATGAGGTTCAAGGACACCAACTATTTTTTTTCCCCTCTGTCTGCCTATCAGAAACAGTTGCAACAGAGCTAGGCTCCACAAGATACAGTCTAGCAGGTAAGCGATAACAGAGTGTCAGTGACAAAGGTCAGAATTAAAGGGCATAGTTTGATAATTGAGAAAAATAAGGATACACTTGGCCAAATATGCATATGGAGTTGAACAGAGGTAGATTGCAGGAAGAGAAACAAGAAATAAAGGGGAAATCCTGTTTTCATGATATGAGACAGCAAGAGACAGAGTCAAAAAATGTATTCAAGCTTACAAGCCACGGAGCTACCAATTTCTTCAGAACATGAACAATGCTCTGGGGAGAAGTCTGTGTACAGCAGATAACCATATCATCAGGAGTATCAACTTCTCCCCTACACCTGATCCACTGCATCAGAAAGAGAAAAGATATTGATGTCTGTTAACTACTGCTAAGAGATGTGAAGCAAGCAGCTAAGGAAAGTAACTAGAGTATCTGCCACACGCCTCTATAGGTGAAATTTCTGTAGGTATCTAAACCTCCTCTGGAAAATTTTATGGATACCAGGAATCAGAAAGACAGGGAGTGATTGACTGCTTTAAAAATTTGCACAGTGATTATAAACTACAAGGTTTGCATACGCTTGCATCCAAATAGGGCAATCCCAACGTTGATCATACAGCTTCCAATAAAAATAGCATGAATTCAAATCTTACCTTTTATACAGGCACCATCACATCAGCCCTTTTGGGCTTCTAACTGCAAACTACCATATCCTCCTTTTCCAGCCCCAAAACAATCTCCAAGACATCTCAAGATCACAGTTGTGCAGAGGCCCTAGAAATCAATAGTAAACTCAGTTTGCCTGAGTCTGATAAGGAGAGGAAAGCTCCTTCCCTTGGTCATATGATGACATAACTACCACCACTGTACCTTTCTGCTCCCGCCAGAAGTGCATATTGTAGGCCTGCTCCTCTTCTTTCCATCAATCCAGGCAGTTACTGATGCAACACTCAAGAAAGGTAAGCCCCCTTAATAAGCAGCAGCAGTAAGAGACTCACGGCACTGTCACACACGCCTGTTTTGTTTCACATGGCCATACATAACACCAGTGTCACTGCAACAAAGTTCATATGGTGGGCTTGGCAGTGTTAGGTTTACAGTTACACTTGATGATCTTAAAGGTTTTTTCCAACCTAAATGATTCTATGATTCTATGTAGTCATGCCTGAGCTAGTCCTAAATTAGCTCAGTAATACCAGCTGTGTAGCTACAAGAGCAAATGCTCAAACTCACCAGCTAAGTACCTGACCTGGTTAGTACAGGACTAGCATGGGCAAACATAGAGCCCTTCAATGCAGGCATACATTGATGTGGTCATATAATTGCAGGCTGGAAAGCACAGACTTACCCTGTGGTAGCATACAATGGCATACAGTAGTTTGGGGGGGCACAGTGCTCTGTAACAGAACTTCACTGTTTTGTGGACAACAGCAAAGATGTGAAAAATTGAAGGAAGGAAATCACGTCATGACTGCTCCTTACTAAAAATGTTCCTGCAATTACCCATTCAGGGAAAAATTCAATTGTCTTCTCTCTGTATGCTCTTTAACACACAGAAGGAACACAGTTGCCATGCTGAATTTTAATGAAGGGTTTTCATTACATTGTACTGTACAAATAGATTATTTTCAAAGATAAATATTTCATATTAATGATTTAGGAGCTCACTATATCACTTAAGTTTTCTAATCAGTTTTAAGGATGTTTGTTTCTTCAAAAAGAAAAAAGACTTCCCATCCAAAGTGGATAGATGTGAACAACACAACAGAGTCAAGGCCAATTCTCCTTGTGACTAGAGGAGGAAAATAACTTTTGTTTACTGCATTTGTTGAAGGTTATATCATTTGTTTTATGGAGGAGGAATAAAGTACAGAGACTTTGCCTAGCCAGTCAGCCCTGTGTTTGTAGTCTGTGATCACACATGATCAAGTGGAATCAAAGTAACAAAGAGGCCTAGGTAGCAGGAAACCAAAGATGTATAGCATAGCTACTGAATGAGGCATTAATTCAGAACATTTAATTCAGGAAAAACAAGAAGTCCAACTCAATTTCCAAGCAGCTTAAATACTGCTCCTAAGTACAAGTGTTCAATTTTTCCCTTTCATAGGGAATACCTAAGATGATGAAGAGAGTGAATTTTGTTCCTTTTCTGCCTTTCTTCTTTCAAGACTTCTCACATTTATTCAGAATTTTCACTTCCAAGGAAATTGCTGTTTTGGCTTTACTTTTGCTTCTTAGCTATTATGCTAATCCTGTATTTTAATAGTTACTGTTTCTCTTGTTGGTTCTGACATTTATAGATTTCATTACAGTTTGCTTAATACTGATCACAAAACAAATTTTGTATTTAAAAAAGCAAAGACCAGGTATGTAGTCATGCAAACAAACCAGAGACAAAAAAAAACCAAACAAACCAACAAACATGGAGAAAGACATCATCCTTTGACTAGATGTCTTTGAGCTTATGAATAAAACCTGGGAACAGTCGAAATGCATTTGTATTGTTTCACAATCTGTTTATAGATGCTGAGAATAGAAAGAGAGCTGTACATTCCACGTTTGTTCAGTCTCACGGACAAAGCCTTACTACCATGCAGGCCCTAAATGAAGTTTAAGAGAATTTCTGGCGACCTTGGTGTGCTAATTCAGTACTATAAGAGGACTTGCAATCTAAAGGAACATTGCTTATCATTTCCTTGACTAACCTAATCATTATAGTCATCTTCAACAAACAGAAAACTGTGTAAGTTTGTAGTTAATGTTTGCCAATTCCTATGGAAAAAATGGTTAGGCAAACTGGTTTTGTTCAGTTGGCGTTTTGTGCATTGAGAATTAGAAGATTATCTGTATTGAAGCTGAACTGAAATTACTTGACTTTATAGCAGCTACATGCACGTATGTGCACTAATTTGTCACTGGAGAAGTGCAATATAATAATTTTGACTTGTCAGAACAGGTGGATATAGTCACTTCTGAAAGACATTCAATACAATTATGTTATTGAAACTTGCGTAATTAGAGACAGGTAGATAATTCACAAAGTAGAATTTATGACAGACCATATAACAGGTTTTGGTACAAACCTGCCCATGAAACATCATTTGAAATAGAGTTTCTGTTTTACATTCTTTCTTTTTCTTAATTCATCAGAACAAGTTATTGCTATTAATAATGACATTCCAAAGACACACTGCACCTAGATTTGATGACTTTTGTTTCCAAGTAAACCTATGAAGTGCTGCCAATAAAAAAGAACACGCCCCCTATGATGTCACATCAATATGTTACTCATTAACTGATTTTAAAAACTAGCCTGAGCTGGAGTCATACCAAGACTGCACTTCCTATAGCACTGAAAAGCCGTGCGTTTCATAGGATCGCTCTAGAATTGAACTTACCTAACTCTGCAGTTGGCTCCATTAAAATGATGAGAAAAGGGAATTCCTTGGAGGACTCCGTTTTTCATTCTGAAAGTCAGAACAGCTTCCGAAAGTCAAGTAATGACACCCCAGTCAGCCCTACAGATTGTTTCGGATCAGTATTTATAAGGTAAATCCTGATATGTTTGAGTGTTCTGTATGTACTTGATGCCGGGGGGGGGGACACGGCAGCAACACAGGAGGTCACTGGGACAAATATACCAGTGAAAATACCCTGATGGGGAAGCTTAATATGAGAAGGCAATGCATGCAGAGCTGATAATTTCACTCGTGTTACTGATTGCACTGGGAAGGGGAGCGCTACTGCAAGGAGAAATTTGTAACAGCGGACAGGAGGGCGTTCTCTCTTTCCTTATCTATTATACTGAAGTAGGGCTTTTAATGTATATAGCACTGTACACTACTAAACTCAAGTCTTAAAATTACCTCTGTGAGGTCATGCTGTCATGGTTTAACCCCAGCCAGCAACTAAGCACCACGCAGCCGCTCACTCACTTCCCCCCCTCCACCCAGTGGGATGGGGGAGAAAATCAGAAGGAAGAAGGTAAAACTTGTGGATTGATATCAGAACAGTTTAATAGAACAGAAAGGAATAAGCTAATAGTCATAATAACAATAATAAAATTACAATAATAATAAAAGGATTGGAATATACAAAACAAGTGATGCACAACGCAATTGCTCACCACTTGCCGACCGATGCCCAGTTAGTTCCCGAGCAGCAATCCCCCCCAGGCCAACTCCCCCCAGTTTATACACTGAGCATGACATCGCATGGTATGGAATATTTCTTTGGCCAGTCTGGGTCAGCTGCCCTGACTGTGTCTCCTCCCAACTTCTTGTGCCCCTCCAGCCTTCTTGCTGGCTGGCCATCAGAAGCTGAAGAATCCTTGACTTAATATAAACACTAGTTAGCAACAACTGAAAACATCAGTGTGTTATCAACATTATTCTCATACTGAATCCAAAACATAACACTGTACCAGCTACTAGAAAGAAAATTAACTCTATCCCAGCCAAAACCAGGACATATTCAATACTTTCTATAGTATTTGAGTGGATCTCTGTCCAAAACAAATGTAGGCTTTATTAGAACAGGGAATTTAAGAAAATATTTTCATGTGTGTTTTGGCCTATATGAAACTTTACAATGATTATTAAATCAAGTTTCAGGAGAAAAGCTACCATAATCACACGGAGTACTCACAGAAGTTGAACGCTTGCATGAATGAATACTACTAAAGTGTTTGCTGATAGAACAACTGCAAACAATTTTTAAGGGGAAATCTGTTTTCTTACTTTGAAGGGTAGACTTGTTGGAGTGCAGACTCACACTGAGGTAGAATTCATCTCAATGAAGAGTTCTGGACAAATCATGCACATTTTAGACAGCACAGATGAAGGAGGGAAGGCAGTGTCAGAGGGTTACTGGCACTTACCACTTATCCTTCCCCATCTACTGCAGGAAAGAGACAAGTAAACATCCATAGTATTTATGTCAACCCATTATGAATAAAATAGCTTTAAAAAGCTATTCAAAGTAGCTTTAGACATTTATTGGTTCTTAACCAACTTGAAAATTCTTTACCAAGCGCTGTCCTTAATATCTGCTCAGTGCCCAGCCACCCTGAAGAGTGATTTGGAAGGAGCACTTCTAACTAGTCTTTGTGTGGCTGAATTATGTTTCTTTGTAGCTGTGCACAAATTCTCTATATGGGGTGACAGGTCATATCATTAATTGGGTCACAAGTATAAATAAGTCTGCTGGCCTCATTTTTCCTCTTTTGAAATGTTATTAGGGCTTTTTAATATTATATCTGCATAACGTCCCTTCTTCCAACTCGAATGTCAAAGAGATAATGTCCAACAGTTTGAAAAGAGAGTAAGGAATCAGGAATTTTAAGTTTTAATTAGAGCTCTCAAAGGATCTTACCTAGAACTAATCACTTAGAGCCCGTTTTTTTTTAAAAATCCACATGTGTTTTTGTATGCCTCTCTTGATCTCATTTTCTGATTAGGCATGAGACATGAGTACATACAGTGGCGTATGGAGGGTTCAACACAAGTAGGTGATGTTTAACCACTTCTAATTCGGGCAATAAAAGTTCTCCCTCTTCTCTGTCCAGCCCAGAACACTGAGCAGACAGATTTACCTCCTTTTTTATTTACCACCAGATAACCAGTACACAAAAAGCTACCATATATGCTCTGATAGGAACACGATCAGCCCTTACAAATAACAGAGTCCTTTGACTCAGATTTCTCAATAATCAACCTGCCTGCCAAGTAGCAAGTGGCAGAGGCAGGCCTTCTAGAAATTCAGTTTACTCAACTGCTGTTTCAGTAAGGAGGGTAATATGATCATAAAGCCCTGCTGTGAAACTACACTTCTATCAATAGCAAAGATGGAATAGCAGGCTGCAAATACTAGATAATCTAATAAGAATAATGCATGATTGTACACAATAAGCTAGTAGCTGGACTGAGCTCTCACCAAACTTGCTTTTCATGTGTTTGTCATAGTCATGACACACTTATCCAGACTGAGTCACATGAAAAATCCGGGAAAATGCTTGTGGGAAAAAGAAATACAGGCTCTGCATTTTTAGGTACTATTTTCAATACAGTCTTATTTACTTAGAGCATATTTCCAATATATGAAGATGCATCCACAGAGAAAATTTACTATATTAATGATTGTTCTTGTTCAACCTGATTATTCATGCCTGATGACAAAAACTGAATATATGCCTAAGTTTTTATATACATCTGTTTTCACCTCACTGTAATTGGCACCATGTGGATGGGCACAAATTCGCCAGAATCCACGGGGTTATTAACATTTCAGACAGGGGAGCTCACAGTTTATCACCATGGCAGCATGTTATTCCTGACACAGAGCAAAACTGATTTCAGAAGCAAATTAAGACTCTGGAGCTATAGCTGAGCTGTCAGCCATGCATAATAGATCAGAGATTTGTATTGATAAAAGTATTGGCCACATGTGTATGCAGCATTTTATCAGCATCAATGTATAGAGTTGTTCTGACTTTAGAACAAAACATTTTGCAGCAGTCCAGGTCAAAATATTTGCAAAAACAATAGGGATCTCCATCATACCTTTAGAGCCCATCCCTATAATGTGAGTCAATGCCCTGCATCCAGATCTCTTCAACTTTAGAAAAATCTGAAGCCTTGTGATTTTGTCCAATCTTCAGAATGACCCTGAAAAAATATATTGAGTACAAGAGAATAAGATTTTTAAGCAATTTATATCAGGACTACTGACCACCAGCTCTGTGAATGTCATACTGCTATGTATGTTAGCATCAACCCTAGCAATAATCACATGCAGGTTGTATACCAAATGCTTATGTTAAAAAAAAAAAAAAAAAGTGAAGATTCAGCATTTGTCAGCAATTTTGATATTAGGTAAAAATTATAAATAAGTAAAAAAAAATCAGAAAAAATTACAACATGGAGAGGTATGTTTTCTAAAGGCAAAGCCATGGAAATGGGAGCCAAAAGGATCCTTGACTCTAATCCTGGCTTGGCAGTTCATTTGGTGCATTGCAATGTGTACATCAATTAAAACAGAATCATAGAATGGTTTGGGTTCAAAGCAACCTTAAAGACTGTCTAGTTCCAACACCCCTGCCATGGGGAAACACAATACTTGCGTTTTCAATCTGTGAACTGGCATTAATATTTACTTATCTTTTGCATATAGCAGAGTAACAGAAAAACTGTGTTAACAACTTGTAACAAAAAGATTGTTTTGCGGCATTTGGGTTTTTGTTTGGACACAAAAAAGGATCCATACATTCAGGTTTTCTCTCTGAAGATTTTTGGATGGGAATGTGAACTTTTCTAAGGAAATCTACTTCTGCGTTGGAATTATACCCCTCAGAAACATCCAACGCACTGCTGTAAGGCTGAGACTTAGTTCAGACTAATCCAAGCAGTCATGTTAAAGAGATAAGCACATACCTACCATCTTCTAAAAGGTGCGTTGTCTTTATAGCTCAATTATGAGCACCTGAAACACTGGCAACCACTTTACTGCTCAATGCACCTGGGATTTGGCATTCACCCTATGTGGCCTTGCTATGCAAGACATATTTATGTTTGCGGTTTTTTTTCTCCAGAGTAATATAGCTCCTAGTTCTCACGAGACAAAACAGTAAATCTATCTGGCTCAGTAGAATAGCTTATTATTCACAACCCCATCTGATGTAAAGACTGTGAGAGAACTGATAGCACAATTCATTCTTTCACATTATCTTGTGTCCCTCACTTTAATCTCCCTCTCCCCGGGCTAAGAACAATCCTTTCCGAAGCTCCTGGAAAGTCTGGGTGCTATTTTTTCTTGTGGAATAATCAATTTATCCTCAAAGAAGCTGTGCTAACTTTCACTTTCTTACATACTTAACATACCATGCTGCTGCTCTTCAGAGACTGCCAGATGACTAAAGGTTCCTCTCAGCAAAATGATCACCATATTTAGATATACCGTGAATGTTTGCACGCATGTATGCATATCTGGCTCAAAGAGGTATCCATGTGCATTCCTTTATGATACACAGATTCAATAACTACATACCAGCATGCACATTATTCATTAGGCGCACATAATCTGTTTAATGTCTTAAACATACTGTTGCACCTGGATTGAAATTTTTGTCCATGTTAGCTGTATACAGAGATGTCACACTTGGATGTCACCCAGGATTTCCTTTGGATATTTATAAGCAGAGGATGACAAATCAAGCAAGGCTGATCCACCACAGTAGAACAAGCAATATTTGTATTTATCTTTTCCTGCCTAGCTGGCCAATATATTAAATGACGGTTATAAATGGAGAAAAAAGGATTTCACTGCCATGGGATTTGGTACTTTCATTATAAATTACAAGATCTAGGCATCACAGCATTCTAACAATGCAATCCATGAGGCATCCAGGGCAATATATTGCTTGGGAAATGTGCCATGACTGCTTTTTTTCTCATGAACCAAGAGGAGACACTGATCTGTGTTTTTCAGCGAAGTGCCAACTGGCTGAGTGCCATCTCATTGGTAGCAGAACTGAACTATTACATGTCACAAGTTTGCTTTTTTTCAGAATATAAGCAAGTCGCCATGAACAATTTGGAGAAAGATGAATGTTCCTTTACTTCACCAGCTCCACTGTGTTTTGCCATTAACCCTCCTTCCTGTACTGTTCTTTTGATCAGTGTAAGATACATCACTAAGACTCACAGTATGCAGCTTGTCCTCTGTGACTCTACACAGTAAGTTGTGTGAAGGTCATTGGTATCAAAATGGCAGTAAATGTGCTGATGGAGTACATGTACAATGTGTTACACATTCACTAGGAGTGTGGCTGACACCACATTACTAACACCCCAGAAGTTTTATGTGAGAATTTCTCTCCTTTTTCCTGCTGGGTGCTACAGTACATAATTATAGTGTAGTCTACTTACTTCATCCAATTGCTTCAGTATTCAGCCACAAGGAACAGCCTCAGCGTGCCTCACCATTTGTGGTGAGAAACGCTCTAACTAGCTCTCAGCCCAGCTTACTTCATATGCCCTATGCACTTCCCCGTCCAAAGGGGAGTTCAACCAATACAGTAATCTAGGCTCCTTTAAACAAAAACCAAGAACAGATAGGCAGATATGACTTCTAGCAAACTGCTCAGAAGAAACCAATCACCTGATATAGGTCTCTATAAAGCAATCTCACACTTTTAAAAACAAATAAGTTACTAAACTCTTAATCCAGGCAAGGAATGAGGATCAATTGGCCAAAACTGCTTTTCACTCCTTACAAAATTGCACCACCCACCGTGTTCCGGCCCTAGTCATCTTTTAGAGACTATTTACAACCTTGGTTTACTCCATTTATTTTGGGCATACTTCAAGTATGCTGAGTGACTTGCAGATGTTTCTGAACATTCCTCCTTGAGGCAGGAGTATCACCAACACGAGATCGGATCAGGTATGGCTTTGTCTAGCTGGGTCTTGTAACGTCCACAGACAGAGTCTACAAGTTCTCTGGGCAACTTCTTCCAATGCTGCACCACTCTTACAGTACACTTTTTGTCTTTCCTAGTCTGTACCTCCCAAGCTGTAAGCCATTTCACTCTGGTTTGTGGCTGACTTGCATATATTCTAGAAATCAACACTTCTGAGTTTCAACATCTTTCCAAATGTCTATAGCTTGTGT
The DNA here is from genome assembly GCF_000737465.1 of Haliaeetus leucocephalus. NCBI lineage: Eukaryota > Metazoa > Chordata > Aves > Accipitriformes > Accipitridae > Haliaeetus > Haliaeetus leucocephalus. The sequence continues at coordinate 72,988 of NW_010972586.1, read as the reverse complement.
CTCATACTATCACAGCTCCTTTTTCTATGGTATCTAACATAAGACTGCCTTCCTATCATGTTTCAACAGAGTACTATAAGGACTTATTTAGCAGGTCTCTCATCACTTAATGGCTTCCAAGGCATTTGAGTTGCTTTCACAGAATCCTACCAGTGCAGAATATCATACAGAAAACTGAAGACAAGACATATAATGACCTATAATCCAAAAGTACCTGTATTCACAAACTGTTAAGGCTGTATCTCTTTGTACCTTTTCACACCTGCAAAGAAGCACAGAAGAATTGTCTACTGAGGAGAAGTGTGTTCATAGTATACAGAATGCCAGAAATCATTGTACTAATTTTCTACTTTGTTCCTTCCCAGGGAAGTTTCCTCACATTCAGTCATGCTGATACTTGCCATATAAGCTGAGAAATACTTTATGAACAGCCTTGATGACTGTACTGAAATAAAACCCCAAGACACACAAATACTGTTGATTAAGACAATCCCTAATCCTTTGTATTTCCAGCTAGATTGTCTTTTTTTTTTTTATCATTCATTGGCAATATCCTATCCAAGAATCTCTAGGCATGGGTAGCAGTCCTACTGCTTTTTACACTGACCTTTCCAGTGTGTCTCACTGGGCTCCTTTACTCTTCTTTTTCTCATGTCATTCAAGCTAGGATTCATAATTATTCTGATAAATTAAAGAAGCAGTCTGAAAAGAAGACCAGAGTGAAATTCAAAAAGGATATGCAGAAGGTCATACTTAGTCAAATCTAACAATCAGCTGCTAATGTACTAGAGGAGAACAACATCTCAGTTGTCCTTTGTAAAAGGTTCACCAGGTCACAGTGGTTCAACAATTAAACTTGAGCCAGCCTCACTCTGCTGTGAAACACATAAACAATTTACTATGAAATATAAACAGTGGTAGTGTATATAGTACAGATGAAGTAATCTTTTAATCTTGCCTCCATTCAGCCTTTGTAAGGCTTCTGGTGTCCAGCTTGGGGCACTGCACTTCAGAAAAGATCTGAACCTATTAGAGAGAGTTCATAGGAAAAAAAGAAGTGCAGAAAATGCAATTTATACCTTTTATCTGAGGCTAAAAAGAAGAAGAAAATGGGGGAAAATGGGAGACAGTTTTTCATGTTCTTCATATTGAATACATTAAGAAGCAATGGCTTTAAATTTCAGCAAGAAGGATTCAGGATCACTCTAGAGATTAGGGAGGACTTCCCGTGGATGACAGCAAACACTGGAATTGATTGCCTGGATACATTACTGACGTTTAGGAACAACTTAGACAAGTGTCTTGTCAGGGATGACCCAGGAATAGCAGGCCTTGCTTTGGGATAGGGAATGAACTTGATGACTCAGTGAGTCTCTCCCCATTCTGCTTTTCTGTGATTTCATATATCTTAAGTCTTTTTTTACCATGAAAGTTCTTCCTATTCTTTCATCTCTAGTTTTTCATCTTTTGCTGTGTTATACATAACATTGATATCGAAACCTGATTATTGAAAACCCTCAACCCTCTCTGAGGCTTAATGTAGTCTCTTCAGAGCAGGAACATGTCAATTTTTGCCTACATGGCATCACCAGTACTGCAGGTATTAAACAGTGATCAGTAATTTTATAGTACACTAATTTCTCTTTCTCTCTGCAATCTGCACTTGACCAATTAGACAAAAACACAGTCCAGATTTTCACACAACAATGGGTCTCTGTGGGTGACAGTTTGGTCTTCACATACTTGCTTTACTGTACCTGTATATATGAGCAATTATAACTGTACAGTAAAAGGTCCTTTGTGGTTTTTTGCATATGTAAGACTTGCTACAGCATACCAAAATAAAAGCATAAGGTTTTCAAGTATATTCCACCCACACGAACAGCTGCACAGTTGACCGTTTTATATAGGGCACTCCTCACTACATATTACTGAGAATCCTGGCATTCAGGACTTCTATCACTCGTGAGTGTGTCCTTTCAATCTAGAGCTCCTGCACCATCCACAGTTTGACAAAGCTTGGCCACAGAGTTTCTTTTTCAAATTCTCAAAAAACCATGAGCTATAGTCATTGCTTATTACTGCCACTGTCTAAGAAGGCATGTATTGACAATTTGCCAGAACCAAGTCTCTTACAAAAGTGAAGATATCATGATATGGAATAAAGTATTTAGTAAGGATTCATTTTTACTGTCTAGGCTGCTGGCATCAATTTATTTGAATGTAAGCTTCTTCTACAGTAAACACCTTGACTAATTAAAACAGAGCTTTGCATACCTTGAAAATGGAGCCAGATGACACTAAAACAGAGACCGAGCTCCAGAAACCAAGCAGCTCTTTTCCAGTTTGTGCACCACTGTGGTAGAGGCAGAAACCTCTGGAGATGAGTGAACAAAACAGTCTGTGGTAGCATTTATCTCCTGTAGCTAAATCTGCCAAAGACTGAAAATCTAAGCACTGAAAAGGCAGCTGATTTTACTTGTTCAAATATCTAAAAGTCAGATTCTCACCTACTGTAAACCAGCATTGTTCTGCTGGAGTGGGTAGAGCTACGCAAGAGTTATTCAACCGCAAGTCTGCCTTCAGCCTCAAAATTAGGACTAAAATAGCAACTGATACCTTTCTAGTGCAATGAAAGGCCTCCAAAAATGAGATGAAGGGTAGGCAGTCACTTTTCCTACTGATTCCAGACATACTGTACCTGCCTTGGTAGTGCACGCTGATATGAGAACAATTCCCAGGGAACCCAAAAACTCATACAAGCTGCTGCACTCCAGCAAAGGGTCCTGGGTCCAAATGGACATAGGATGCCAATGCTGCCTTCCCTGGCTCTTTCAGTTCCAGCTCTACTCACAGCCCAGACAGCTGAACTGGGGCCTATTCTGTTATCGCTTGGATAAATGGGATGCCACTAAACAGCCACAGGTTGCGTCTGGCATAAGGGGGTGCGAGAGGCTCTGCAATGCAGTGCCAAACCTGCTCAGGTGCTCCACAGGGGAGCATAAGTCAGCAATCAAAGTCTCACAGGTGCAGGACTTAACAGGTCTGAATAATCCTTCTTGTAAATTACATCTCATTTCTTTTCCACATGCACCTTGTTTTTCATGTTAAATAATACATAAACATTAGTTAATGTCTCCCAGAAATAGAGCCATTTTAACTGTCTTCCCTTTTATGCAGCTTGGCAGATAGTCTTCAAATTTTCTTGGACTGGAGCTAATTAAACCCACCTGGTCTAGCTAAGACCATACAGCAATCGCACATTTTCTACAGGATCTGTGTGCCCAAGCAGCTGTGGCAGTCGTGAGCTTTTTCACCATTAACACCTCTTTCTTTTTACTGATTTCCTGAATAAATTGCAACAGTACCTAATACTTAGTTCTTGCACCTTCAAAATACAGCATAAGTATCAGGCAATCCTAACAATACTGTCAATCCAATCAATCACTGGAAGGTCATTGATTTGCTTCATACATCTTTTAATCTGAAATGTAAGTTAATATCTATCTCCTACCCTGATGCCCACTAGCAGAGACCACTCTCCTCTTACCTCTTGTGAACAGTCCTGCAGTTAGGAAGAAAATATATTCTGTCATTAATTCTATCAATATATCCTAACACATTAAACCATGAAAATAGACCTTTTTGTAGAGATGTTACATTGAACTCTCATCCCAAGGTTGGCCTTCGTTAGATTGCATCATTATAGCCACAGACTCCGTCTTTGCTTTCTGAAAATATTAGCTCACCAAAGCGAACCCCAACTTGGATATTAACCAGGTAACGAAAACATTTTTCATCTGCATGTTGACAGCTTGTGTCTGCCCAGCCAGATGACTGGTGCCAAAAGCTGCCATTTAACCTCTCTGAGGGCATGCACCTTCCCTGACAGCCCCCCCAGCCCAAGCCACAGGAAGGCTCTGCTCGCTCTGGTTTTTGCACATGAGATCATTTCCTCCGCAGCCAAACCAGCGTGGGGTGCTGCTGAAGAGAGAGGAAACAAAAAAACCACCTGAGGCAGCCCCAGATGGAGGGATCAGCCAGTCACCGCAGCAGTTGGTGTTAGTACAGCTGTCTGGATGCCGGCATCGGCATTTGGACTACCGCCTGCTCCAGAGGGACGCTGGGGGCGCGTGCTGACAGAAACCTGTGGAAAGCCGTTTTCCACGAGTTACTGCCGGCCTGCAAACTCTCTCCCAGGCCTGGCCAGGCAGCCTCGCGGGCCGCGCCGTACGCCGCCCGGCCCGGCCGCCTTTTCGCCCCCTTCCCTCCTCAGACCGCGTGCGGGCGTGTGAAACCGCATCTCCCGTCCCCCCGTATGAAACATGACGGACGCCTTTTGTTCGAGCCAGCGGGAGGCAGCGTCTCACGCCACAACGTCCCGACTGAGGAACTCAAGGCGCGTAGCGGATCGGCCACGCGGGGAGCGCCTCAGTCCCTTCGCGGCCGCAACCGGGGCCCACCTTCCGCCGCGGCCCGCGGCGGCAGCCAGCCCCCGGACGGGCGGAACCGGTTTTTAGCGGCTTCCCGCCGCGGGCCCGTGCTCCGGCT
>NW_010972586.1:68053-68255 GCF_000737465.1 Haliaeetus leucocephalus | reverse complement strand
GGTGGGGGGGGTGTCGGGGCTCCGCGGGTCTGAGGGGAGGGAAGGGGCGCCGGGCCGCCTGGCGGCGCCCACCCTGCCTGCGCTCACCCATTCTCGTCCGCGCTCTCCTTCTCCACCTCGACGGCCTCGTCCAGCTCCTCGCTGTCCGACGAGCTGTACTCGGGGTGCGCCCGCTTCATGGCGGCGGCGGCGGCGGCGGCGG
>NW_010972586.1:0-68009 GCF_000737465.1 Haliaeetus leucocephalus | reverse complement strand
CGGCGGCGCCGTGGGGGCTTCCCTGTTCTGGGCGTTGGCTTTGGTTTGAAGTTCGTGGGGAAGAGTCGCCTAGGGGTCTCCGCTTCCAGGCTTAAGTGAAGCACGAACATCTGTCTCTGCTCAGCCGAGGTCTGCGCGCTTCGGGAGGCGGCCCCGAGCGCAGCGTTAAACTCTGAAGTCGTACTTTTGGGAGCAAGGCGTAGAAATACTGCTTCTGGTTATTTCGTGCAACAGGCTGGAATCTTTGTCTGCCGTGGCACAGAAATCCAGCAGCTGTGCTTTTTCACTTACAGTAATGTGCATGGGCTCCAGCAGGAAGCTGTGATTCTCTCCTCTGGGTGCCAAGAAAACCCAGAACTTTGTCAAAAGTTCACAAACTTTGATACAGGCAAGATGCAGGAAAATGGGAGTTCAGTCTGACTTGTGTACCCGACAGAGATGGGACAGGCCGCTCCGGCAAGGCGGTGGGCGCTTGCCTGCCTTGGCGTGGTTGCCCAGCAGGGCCATACCCATAGCCAGCCTCCTTCTGCTTTTTAACCTGAGAGGTACTGTAAAAAATTGAGCAGACGAAGAGATCAAAAATACTTCATCTTCCTCGGGAGGAAGAGGAGGCCTTGCTGGCTGGCAAAGGCTGCTTAGGCTAATTGATGGAAGATAGGGAAGTCGGGGGCTTCCCCTTCCGGGGGTGGGAGGATTCCCTGCACTCCCCTGAGGCCACTGACCTTCCCAGCCTCTGATGGTGGCTGGGGCTGTCAGGGGTTAAAGGCTGCATCTCCTGCATTGGGCTTTGGCTTCCTGTGCAGGTCTCAAGTTGTTTAGGTGCTTGTATGCCATGGTAATGACCAACATGTGAAAATTTTGCTAGAATCTGTCTAGTTCCATACCAGGCTCCCAATTCACGTGGAACTTGACAGTCCTAAGGATGCTGTTTGAGAAGTTAAGCACCTGCGAAACTAGAAACTAAAAAAATCTGGGTCTTTCTCCTCAAAAGGAAAAAAAAAAGTTACTTTCTCCTAATCTGGGATGATTCCCCTCCCCAAAGAACTTTTCTTCACAAAGATTTAATCTTAAACAGCCTCCAGGAGAAAGGAGAGCAAGTTTCCCCAACTGTTGTATCCCTGGTCTCTTAAGCAGGTGTATTCCCAAAGTATATGTTGCAATGAAATCTGTTGCCAGAAATAACTTGCTTATTAGAGAGCACTGGGAATCAAAGTGTCTTCTAAGTGTCCTTTATCCTGTATGGTGTAGTCACATCAGTGACTTCACATTACAAATGAGGTGTAATTCCCCAGCCTTCTCTAGAGCCTTCTGACTTCAAGCCTTGGGTTCTGATCCCCCACACAGAATTATGCCAATGAACCTAATGAAGTTCTTCAGGTATGCAAGATCTGTGTCTGATTTTTCTCTCAAGAACAGGACTAGGAGTCTAAATATATAGAAAGCTTGATGTCAGAGACGTTGTACGTGCACCAACTAACTAACTGACCCTCTGTTTTGTCCCCAGGTGTTTAGTCGTCCAGTGCTGAATTGGCTACAGTTGTAGAAGTGAGGTCGGTCTTAACCAGTGTGACAAATGGAGATGTCTCACTTGCTATGACTCTCCTTTTTTTAGCTGTCAATTTTTGCTGATCAGTAGAAAGTAGGTGTCATGCAGGGGAAAGCTAGGTGGTCTGTTATGCTCCAAGCTACAGTGTTCAGCAATACTAGTCTGGGCAGCAGGAGGTGAAAAGACTGGAGTAGGCAAAAAAGTTGAAGTGCTTTGTCTTAAACTAAAAAATCGTTTACGCATTTGCTGGCTGGAAACAAAGTTGGAATTTATTTGCCAATCCCATTTAACTGGTAGCTGGACCCTTCTGAGAAACTGTCATGTTCATTTGACTGTGAGTTAAGCTCAGAAGCCAAGTAACTTTGGTTTGACTAATGTGAAGCTACAGGGAGGACAAGAACAGAATCTTGGTTTTGATTTAGTTAGAAGTGAACTTGCTAAAAGTTGGATTGCTGGATTTGTTTTTAGAAAAATTCATAAATAAGTGTGTGTGGTTGTGGTGCAGTTTCATTCCCTTCATGTACTTCCAGGGAACAATATGCAATCAACAGTGCTTATGCTGACCTTTGTTTGAAAAACGTCCTAGCAGAGTTACAGAGGCTTAGGGAATCTCTTAGTGTTTTCCAAAGCTCAGGGGAGAGAGATTTATGTTTGTACTGTAATCTTTACTTCCTGGAGGTATGCTTAAATTCTTGTTCAGTTTAGAGATGGACTTTATAGCTCGATGTGCTTCTGCTGCTACCATAGAGGTGTCCCTGGGGGATAGGTGCTTCTGAAAGATTGAAGCTGTAGAAGTGTTTTGGGTTTCAGTTTTCTTGTTGTTGTTGTATTGTTTTTTCTTAATCATCTCAAGATGAGATCTGAGAAGATTATGTTTATCTGCCAGTGATTCAGGAACTTTATACAGAAGGTTAAGTACATTCGTATTGATTTAGAAAATGGGCTTCTCTGGCATGTTTAGCAATAGTTATATCTTTGCAAAGTTTGCAAAACATCTCTGCGGGTTGTACAGTCCCAGAGGTAACACTGTGTGGAAGGTGCGCAATGCTATTACACAGACCCAAAATAGTCATGTGCCAAAAGTTTGTCATTACGTGGAGTTTCTCCCAAGCAAATCAGAAGTTCCTGGACAGAAAACGCCTTCCAGGTGGTGTTCCCTGACCATTACATCCTGAGGTGGCCTCAGGCCAAAAAGGAATTAACATCTGCATTGTATTTAGAGGGTATATATTTTTCTGATTTGAAAGTGGGGTGTGTTATGTTTGCAGTGGCACTGGATCTGCCTCAGAAGCCGTCAGTCCCACTGCAGGGACAGCTTGTGGAACAGATGTTGTATTGTTGAAAACAGATTGTGGTACGTTAAGGAGAAATGGCAGAGGTGTAGTAACAAGCAGTTCATATTCCATGTCTGCATCCTTCTGCTTTCACACATACTTGCTTCTGTTGAAGTCAATATGGCATTTTCTGGTTTCCACAGATAGTATTTAGCCTAGTATGATTAAACCTGTCTGTATTAGGGCATATGTGCTGAGTTACTGTATGGTAAGATACGGCTAACATTAAGTGGCACATTCTGTCCCCCTACAGTTACAGCATAAGGTAATGTCCAGTTACTGAGTGTAACTTAAAGAAATAAGGTGACTAGGACTTAAGACTCTGAAAGGTATGGAGAGGGGGTTTTTTTTGAGCAAAAATACATTGCAGATACTGGGGAAAGTATGCTACTGAAAGCAGTGGAAAATGCTTACAGGCAGATTACGTACTTCCGGGAAAAGAGAGAATGTGATTTTTATGGTTTGTTTGTCTGATGTATTATGCTGCCATAACAGATGTTTCCTAATAATTGTTACTCAGTTGATAAGTTAAAAGACAATTAATTGACTGACCTCTGCATACTCATAACTCACTTTTTTCCCCTAAACTCTTACTGGAGAGAAACACAAAATGCAGAGAAGAAAAGGGAGGTTATTTATTACTGATTCAAAGTTTTATTTCAGCTTTGATCCAGGTTAACTCCTTTTCAGCAGCCAAACTTCTACTGTTTTTTTGTGAGGGCAAAAAGGCATAGGTATGTGCCTATGTTATTCATGTTCTGTAATTTCAGTGGATGAAGATATTAACACATATTAAGTATCATATTTTTTAATTCTTGCCCGGTAGTTCTTCCCTATTTTTATAGCAAAAGTTGTAATGTGTGATCTGAAAAGAAGGATAGGCTTGCGAAGTGAAACATTTAAATTTGAGGTGTGACAGAAAAGAGTTTTCCAATCTGGATTACCTCCATTTGTTCATGATGATGTTTTTTAATTGCTCCTATTTTTTTCCTTTTTTGTGTCATTCTTACTTTGTTCACTGTATATAAATGCTTAAGTTATAAAAGCAGCTTTTTAAAAATAATTGTGCCATGTGTAAATGCACGATATGAATCTGAACAGCCTTTTCTTTGTACCAAAGTGCCTCATTGGCTAATCTGAAATACTCCCAATGTGCTACCTTTATTGGCTGTATGCAGTCTGTGAGAAATGCTTGTTAGGCAACATAATATTACAGATAAGCTTTAGGCAGCAGGATTTGTTGCCGGTATTTGACACATGATGCATAACTGTAGTATCAGAGTATTGTCTTCTTACCACCATCTCCATAAATGTTGCAGTCATGTGGTTGGAAATTATGTGCTTATCTAATGATACCACTGCTGGGACTAATGAGCTTCATGCTCTGTATATAGCTGTTGCCAAGTCCATATATATCCTTTCCACTTAACCTTTGTAGACTTGGGTTACTGTTATACCAGAGAGATCTTGTGTTTGGTCTAGCAATCTTTACAGACCTCTTCTGTAGTACTTAATTTAACCAAAATTCATAGGTAGCTGTCTGGATCCAGCTAGGCTGATCAGCAAAAGTCTTTTCAAATATTGTTATCACAGAGCAAATAATTTCTCTGCAGATAATAGGAATACAGTAGGACAAGTTGTCTTTCCCTGTTTCTCTGCTTTTCCTTGAAAAGAAACTTCTTGCTTTATCTAGAAGATCTCTGAGCTACCCAAAATTACAGAGTGATTATGTTTTCTTGCCAGAAAGCTGTAAACAAATGTTTAAAACATCCATTTTTCCTTCCAGATAATGCAAGGTTCAGTGGGAGATTCCAGGAGGACATGGGCAACTGCTCCCTGCCAGCCCACTGTATAGGCCCTTGTCTCCTCTTTGTAAAATGGTGTAATGTGCTGTCTCATGCTGGGGTGGTTGTTACAGTAATGGAATTACATACTGAGAGGTGGGACACATGAATAAAAGGGAGAACCAGGGGTTGTAGCGTACGTACAAGGGGAACACAGTTGCCTCTTCTTCATTCCCTGGTAACTGAGCTTCAGTGCCATACCGAAGTATTCACTTCTTTTAACTGAACTTCTACATGGCTTTGAGTGGTTTCTGCCTCCATCCTTGAAAAATAGCAGTCCAAGGTGAGGGAGGTAATAAGCTTCCAGAAAGAAAGCAGCAGGAAATAATGTGCAGAGTGCAGATACGCAACAGGGAAAGAAACTCAGCAGGTTAGAAGATGTAAAGGCAGACTGAAGCCACCTTCTTCTGCAGATATATGGGGGAAGCCTTCCAGTTACTTTACTGTGAAACAACAGTTCCTGACGTCCCTCCAAAAACCAGCCATACCTAGGCATGTCCTCTACAAAGAGCCATTCCTGTAGGTGCATCAGTGGTTTAGCCCTCTGGGAATCTTAGTTTAGGCTGTTTAGGACAGATAGACCACCTAGGCAAAAGACTTTTGGTGGTAATTTTGTAGCTACTGTTTATGCTACACTAGCTCAAGAAGAGCCATTTACCTTTGTTCAGCCTTTTTCTGGACAAGAAGGAGTGTTACAATACAGAAGTCCAGTAAATAACAAAATTATATATATGCCTATATGATTTTGTGAAATTTTACAATACATGTAGATATGCTATGGCCAGCATAGGAGAGAGTGGGTGTTGCCATGGAGGACAGTGTGTGGCCAGTGGAAAGGCTCATGCTGAAGAAGGAGGCTCACAGAGCATTCAGACTCAGTGTCCTGGTGACACAGAAAATATAAAGTCAAGCTGGCACTAGTAGGGATCTGGCCACCACATGTCACATCTGATTCTAATAAGAACGTCTTTTTCCAAGACTTCAGAAGGAAAATGGTTCCTTATATACAGTGTGGCAGTCAAAGGCACTGTTGTGATGATTAGCATCAGTTAGACCCATTGTTGGAAGCGAGTATTTCCTACTGTGAAATAATAGCTTTTGTATTAGATTCTCTACATTGTTCTGGTCTTTTCCGTGAACACACAGGTGGGCCTGTAAGAAAAATTGTAGGTCACAAAGATAATTATGGGAAATTCAGCATTGCCAGACACTTGGTGAAGAGTGAGCCTCCAACAGAGATTTCACTTTGATCTGCTTCCATCCTTGATGGAAGGTGTGACGAAACAGGGTAGATGAAAATGAATATCTAATTGTGTCCATCTCAGTTAGTGTTTTGCATTAGGCCTTGTTGGGCACTATTCTTGATGGGGAACCCACAAAAAACATTGTACTCGGGCATCCCTTGAAATACGTACTTTTAAATTTTCTCTGCTCAATTAGTGTCAGCTTTGAAACAGAGAAATCTCATTAAAGAGTGTGGCTTATCTGTTGTCAATGCCAGTTCTCAAAGAAACTGTTGCATGATCAAGCCCAGCCATCCTTCTCTTTGTATATAACCTGTCTGAAGAACCAAAATTATTTCTTCCTGTGTACATTGATAAAAAAAACTTTGTGTGCAGCATATTGAGTCATTATTTCTAAAAGTGCAATAAAACAGAAGCTTCTCATCAAGTGATTCATGGTAGCTTCATTTTTTAACTTTGTTTTTCTTAAGCAGCAGAGAAGGGAATAAAGGGGTTGGTAACATTGCTCCCAAACTTATGCTATTATCTCTAGCTGTTCTGCATTCTTAATAGCAGTTGTTAATATAATTGCTGGTGTCTACTTTTTTTTTTCTTTTTTTTAAATCCTAATTCAGTCCAATATAACTACTCAGTTTTTTCAAACACACAATTAATGCTGGCAAACTGGCAGCCAAGTCTTGTATCATGTGGAGGCATGTTGCTCTGGAGTTCTTCTGCCAAAAAACAGAGATGTAGCTTCAGGTAATGAGGCTAAACCTTTGTGCTTATGCTCTGGTGATGAGGCCTCATTTGTAAAGATGCTTGTGTTGTTCCAGAGAAAGATTTGTGTTGTTTCTGCCTGAGTTACAGAGCAGATCTAACTGATAGATGCCTACGAGGTCGTACTGGACACATGGATTGTGTACAGATGCAGTATTTATCTTTTTTATTGAATTTGGTATAGGATAACTGGTAGACCTGACACTTAAGTGCCTTTGCCCTCTTTTCTGCACCCTGAACAAGTTGTAGATCAGGAATTCTTCTTTCTTTTCCCTTTTTCCTGTTAACTCTGGAAGCTAAAGCTAAAAATGTGATGTGATATAAGGCTACGTGCTTCGTCTTCAGTAGGAATTGTGATCCTATTTTTTGACTTCTTCTGGCTTAGAAGATAAGGTAGGCTAGAAGTGAGAGATAGGAAAAACTTTCCACCTAAAGGCTGCCAGCAAGTTGGAGAATGAAAAGAACACATACTCCAGACCAAAGCAGATGTGAATGAATGTCTCCCCTAAGGTCTTTTGCTTCACTTTTTTTTCAGAAATGTGTCTGTTGAGATTTGTGTTTTGTGCTGGATTTGACCATGCTTATGTTCAGATAAATAGTTGTTGGTCACCCTGCTGAGACTCCAATGAAAACTGTTTCATGGGAATCTTGTGGAGTTGAGTGAAGATAAATACGAGAGGGCTTTTGCTTTTTGTAGTGGATATCTGAAACGGAAACTCTTGAAAAGACAATAGAGCTAAATAGCTTATGTTCCTGTTCTAGTGTTAACTTAATAAAATACCTTGTTATAGTGTCTCATGTTTCAGAGCACAGGGAATTCTTCTGTGGGGTTTTTTTCGTTTGGTTTTTTTTTTTTTTTCTATGGAACTTGATAGCAGTCTGGTTTTGATTAGACAGGGAATACAGCCAGTTAATAATAGATGGTATTTAGAGCAGAGAATTTACATACTTGCTAATGACGTCTGCAGTGTCACAGTGATCTTGCTGATGTACAAGTGGTAAGGTAGCATGAAACCTGATCTGGTTATTATGTGAAATGTCTATTCAGTTGAGGAAAAAAACCTGACTTCCTCTATCCTTAACAGTGTTGGAGGGGTTTGTTCAGAATTAACTCAAAAATTTAATTCATCCTTTTAATAAATATATAGCAACACAGACATACGAAACTACTCACAGGTGAGTAATTGTGTTCCAAGAGATAGCTGTGAAATAGAATACAGTAGATATTTCTGAAATGAATTACCTTGATATATAAAATAAGATTCACAGTTAACACAAGTCTTTAACAATTGGGTTGGTTCCTCTTTTGGTGCTAGCTGACATTGAGATACCACCTGTGCCTGCAGTCCTGCTTCATCCTAAAAGTGCATAGAGAAACATGTGGTATATATGCATGTGTGCTCATCCATATGCATGTGATATTCAATTAATGTGCAGCTGTATTTGCCTCTATTTGCCTCCATTACGCTGTTTGACTGTGATCTCATGAGAAGAGAACTAGCCTGCTCCTTGAACAACCTGCGGTAGTTAAATCTCAGTCTGGTTCATGCCTATTCGTATTAACAAATTGACCCTTTCCCTCATGCAAGGTTTCACATTTCTGCTCCTTCATTAATGCTTTGCTGCTCTCCATATTTGGTATAAATACATCTGCTGGCTGTATATCTGTCATAAAAAAATACATAAGAAAAGCCATACTTCAGCATCAGCTGCTTCACTTCCTTCACTTTTCAGCCTTAAGTACAAGCTGTGTGCTAAATATATGGAATTATACAAATACCAAATGCATACATTATAGCTATGCTTCACATCTATTATAGCAGCTGTCTGCTCCTTTATGATTAGCTCATTTTCTGCCTATTTTAGTAGTTTTGGAGTCTCAGTGATAGTCAATATTTGGCTTTCCATTTGCACAGTAAAAGTGATACTTGGTCTTAGAAGTAGATTAAATCATAACATTATTCTGAGGCATGTTTTTTAGGAGATCTATTTTCTCCTATAAACAGTGCCTTGTGCCACCTAACACTGGAGCATGGCTGTAGTGCTACCGGAGGCATTTTGCTTCTGAGTGACCAGAGTTTGTAGAAACAGACATCTAAATCCTCTACTTGAGCACTGTTGTTAGTTCATCCAGTGTGGAGACCACTCTAATCTGCCATGAAGAGGACAGCAGGAAATTTTACAATGGAAAAGGTATTTTCTTCACTCCAGTGCTGAAATAATTCAACTGTGTAAGGTATGAAAGCAAGCTCATCAGATAAAGCACTCCGGATTTTGATTAGCTATCCAAAAAAGGTTTGTTCAGGCTGGTGCAGTGTAGGAAAGATCTTCAGTGGAATGATGGAACATACCTTCTGAAGGAAGACTTAAGACTTTAGGCCTAGCAAAAGGAAGGTTGAGATGATTGCTCCTTCAGGGCATGATAGGTCATGGAAAGCCTGTGCTGAGGAGGAGGCCTCTGGCCTGCAGCATGCTTAGCAGAGTGTCCTTTCCAGCATTAGCACATTTCATCTTACCCCCTCACAGTCATCTCTGCTTGAAGCATGTTGCTGGTATGTCTCCTGGATGCTGCCTAGATGTCTTCATCCTGCTTCATCTCCTCTGCTTTTAAGCCTGTCAAAGTCTGTCATCTTGATTTGGGATCCTGAAATGTTTTGAGTCTCTCCCTCGGGCTTTTAGTTTCTGAAAGAGTAACCAATTCCCTTATCTGAATAGACTCGTGTCTGGGAGTAAGAATAGTTTAAATAACACTATATCTTTGTATTTGGGCCTTTCACACTACTTTGATTTGTCAGTTCCTTTCCGTATGCTAACAGCTACCCAGTAAATCCAATAGCTACCCAACAGCACCAAAAGATACAGAATGTCACTGTATCTGTGATGGGTATTTCCACATACCTTGTAGCAAGCATAGTTGTGGACAGTAGCGGAGAAATTACTCTGCACTCTTTTGGTTGATGATATGCAGTAACGGCAATCTAACTGCTGTTGCAAAATTAATCCTTTTTATATAAAAGAGATGAAGCAGGGTAACAGGGATTCTAAGGTAACATGATGATCTGATATGTATGCTCCATCCACAGAGAGAATGTTGCAGCAGTGCTGGCTCATGTTAAACCCTAGGGAAATACTGGTTTGGCTGCAGTTTTGCAAATAATTGAAGTTGTAGCTAACATCTCTGGTTATTCAAGATGCCTTTTCCCCCCTACATAACTGATCTGCAGTTTGTGGACTGGGGGACTGATTTGTCACAGCTTATTGCAGCTTCTGAACTTTTTAGACCTGTTATCAGGCGGACCAAGTAGCATGGGTGTCCTTTGGGGCGGATCTGAGGAAGCTTTGTAGAAAGGTTTGTGTGGTTGTGCGGAATTAAAGGCAGTAACCACTGTATAGTTCTGGAGGTTTTGATATCGCTTATGTATGCCTGAGAACTGTTCATGTCTGATAAAACTATACTGGGGCTGTCGAAGACAATGGTTGTTCTTTAAGGCTCACTTTCCAAACTGTGGCCTATTAGCGTGTGTCTCACATTATTTCTCTTCAGTGCTTCTTATTCAAACTAGTTTTGAAGGGAACAGGGGAAAAGTTTATGTTTTAGATTACTGTCTTAATTTTTTTCCTCTTGAAAAATCCTCATTAATGTGAGAAAGCATAATTTTCACAGGAAGTCTGAATTTTTCAGGTCCTGGAGAAGATTACCGGCAAACCAGAAAACCTTCTGAAGTTCAGAAAACTTTCTGCGGTACACGTAACTTGACACGCCTGTCTGTCAAAGTTTTTGTTTCACAGAAACCATTCAAATCAGAAGAGATTAAATTCCTCTGACTTTTAAAATACATTGATGAATAATGTACTCTTGAACGCTTCATTAGAATGAAACTTAGTCCACTGCCTCGATTAATGTATTTCATAGCACTTTCCCTTTTCTGTGATTTAATCTTAAATTACTCTGTTCAGTTATTGGTGTATATTTAAAAAAGGAAGAGAAACATTTCTTGCAAAAAGTTTTGTTAGAGTGCTCGCAACTAATATTTATTTTAACTTGCTTAGATACAAGATACGATCCCGTAGTAAGTGCAAGACTTGGCTTTGAAAATACTCCCTATGACAACTTACTTTATTTGGAAACTAGAGACAGGTTTTTTATTTTTTCTTTTAGATGTTATTTTGAATAGCCTCAGTAGTAGTACCAAATACACAATGTACGTTCAGTTTGAAAAATGTTTATTTTTGTATCAACAAAGTCCTGATGTCGCAAAGTTTATATGCTTTGCCCTGTATTTGCAAATACAGTTGACTTGTATGCAACAGCTGCTGACAGTTATAGTGAGCATCACTTTGTCTCTTAAGTGCACTTGTTCTAATTTTTTTTTTTCATGATTGCTGGCTTTTGTGCTCTTTTTACAAAGCATTTATGAATCTTGACTCACATGTGAAAATGTAAGGAGTGCTTTAATTTGCTTGTGACTTGTTTTAGGTCATACCTGTGATCTTTGCTTCTCCAGAAGGTCAGCTAAGATTCTTCTGATATTTTAAAGACACCTACTAGGAACTTAGCTGCTGTGTGGAGCTATAGTTATCAGAAGCGTGAGGACAAACCCTTACGTAGTTTTTCATTATATGAAGGGCGCATATGGGAGCTAGGGTGAAGGATAGGCATAGCAAAACTGTATCAGCTAGTAGGAATACACCGAATTGCTACCGTCAGTGGCATGTGTTACACAGGTGAGTCTCCTCGTGACTGAGATGTTTTGGGGGAAAGTCTTACTGTGTTTGGGTACACTCTGCCTGTTCTCAGCTGCAGAAGATGACCCTGGAGAGGTGACCAGACTGGTGTAAGATAGCTCAGCATGTCCACACACAACAGGCAGGAAGATTAGCATGTTGAGATGCCCTAGCTCTCCGCCATCTGAAAGCAGCTGGAGGGAATGAGTTTGGACAGTAGAGGTTCAGAAGCAGTAGTGGTTAATAGGGAAGACAGACAGGACAGAACAGGCTCCTGGGTTTAACTGGTAAAGTAGCAATTAACTTATGGGTGAGGGAAAAGGGAATATGAGTGGTAAGGAAATAAAGCATTTAAGAGCAACAAAACATATAACCATGCTGGGAGGTGTAAGTGAACATTAAAACCTGTGTAATAGGTATTTTTGAAACAAATTTGTAGTATGGAGGTGTGGGTGTGATACAGACTGCTTTGAGCAGTCGATAGCATTGCAGTGTAAGAATAGCAGGCTGCCCAAGGCAATGATGGACACCAGTCAGGCTCCAGGCTCAAGCAACTATATCTTTAAAATGCTGCTGCGTCATGTAGTCTTATTCACTTGGGAGTTTCCATGCTGCTCTGCTCTTTTGAAATGCAGGTGTGACTGAACCTGACAGTTTTGCCTTGCCCTGTTCCTCATCCCACTCATGTCTGGTATTCTCTGGCCTCCCTTGAAGCCTGAGAATTTGGGGAACAGAAATATAACAGATAGCAAGACTATGACTAAGACATTTGCAGAATTTGCAGACTTTTGGAATATAAGCTTCCCTATGCTTACAGGGAGCACCTTGGGTTGGCAGTTCTCTCTGCTTAAAATCTCAAACACCATAAAACTGCTTATTTGGATTTTTCAGGCAAAAGATTGGGTTCTGCTTGAATCTCTTGGATTGCCCATTTAATTCTAGTTTATGTTGGCTGAAAATGAATGCTGTTGCCTTGTGGTCAGGCAGGGCCGATCCAAAAGTGAAGCAATGAGGAAAAAATTGGGGTTTTCCTTATTGACTTTATTAGTGCTGTAACACTTTCAAGTATACACAAAGTGTGACTTAGGAAGTGTCAATTCAGTGCCCCTGTGGTGGGGAGTGCTGAGGGTGGAGGAAAGATTAGATAGGGGAATTCTTGCTGTATGTAAACATAAGATGCCTTGAGAACAAGTCTCAACACCAGTAAGGCAAAACAGTAAGGCTTTTGTCCTGTGACATAAGCTCTAGGTTAGCTGCAAGGTAGGATACTACCTCGTTAGATCTCAGTTAAGGTGTTGTGTGGTGTATCTTCTGATCTTATTTGCCAAAATGTAATCAAAACAATGGATCTTTTTATGGCCTTCCTAAAAGAAGAGAGATTAAATTAGTCTGTGAACTTCTGTCAGGGAAACTTTTGTCTTAGTAGGAAAAGAAACTGTTTATTGTAAAGACACTATCACATGATGGCAGTGGCTGTGTCGTTGCCCTAAAACAGCAGAAGTTAAACATTATAATGGAAAGCTTCTGTAAATGGGGTGATTCAGGCCAGGCATTAAATTAATGGGCAACATAGTTCAGCTTTCTTCTTTAATGCTAAGAGCATCCTGTAGTCTGAGGCTTTAGTCTTCCGAAGGAGGGCGTGTATATATATGTGCCATTTCTTATTTTAAAGCATTGTCGTTCTTCAGACCCTGCTATTAATGACAGCTTTTTCCTCTAAATTTTCTGAGCTAACATTTTATTAGAAAATTATGAAAAGGGAAGCCAGGGAAAGGCCCTGATAGCACATCTCTTAGCCCTCAGACTCTGGTTCCTTAAAATATATTTCTGAGGCAGTGTCCTGTGCTGTGAGAAGGCAACGTGCTTTGGTGGCAGTGCTGCTTTTGTAAAATAAAACCAGCACTTTTGATACTTTTAGAGGACACTTTATTGTGAAAATCCTGCAGGTGGACTCTCACAGAAGAGGTAAGTGAGAGGCAAAATAGGACCCAGCTTCCTCTTGCAACATTGAGCCACAAATAATCTGCTAAGCACTAGGTAATGTTATGCAGGATGTTTTTTTCCCAACTTGCCAATCAAAGTAATTTCCATTAGTCATTGGATCTGAGTAGTGAACATGGAATGCATTTTTCCTAAATGAGACATTCTCTTTGAAATGGAAGCTAGAGCTACAAATTTTGTGAGCACTGAAGTATCCATGGCAGTATTTCAATTCTCCTCTCTTCGTTGCTGAAATTCCAGTACTGGAGCTCAGAATACTGTTCAGATGTATAATACTGTCAAGTCATTAGATGAAGACTTTTCAGGACCTTAATATAAAAGATAACTCATAATTTTGTTCTTTAATACATGTTGTATTTTAAAGTGGCATTTGACATTGGCATGAATCCTGCAATATACATTTCTATCTCTTTTTTATTTTCTTTTTTTTTCTTCCCCACTCTGCAGTTCAGATGGAGAAAATGGAGCAGATGAGAAAAGAAAGGCAGGAAAATCGCCTACTGTGTTGCTGCAGACGCCTACCAGGGAAATGGAATGTTTTGATGACCGGAAAAAAGTTGATGTTGCTAGGTAATGTCAGAAATGCTGTTAGTTTTCTTCTAGTCAGATAATGAGAATTGTTACAACCCATTCAAGAAGCTAGTCTGAGTAGCAAGATTTATCAGACATCCTGGTTGTGGGTTAGCTTGCACACTATGCAAGTAAACAGGAATCAGACCCACCTTCCAGGGGTTGCTCTGTTACCCACCACAAGCAGTCAGAATAGTGGGAATTTAGACTTCGGGCTGGCTTAGCTTCCCTGTTCTAGGAAAATACACATTGCACTGTTTGGTGCCACTGCTAGTTACATCCCTTTCACAGTCAATTTGACAGGCAGTCAAACTGAACTGCAGTTTGAGTCCTGGGCTCTTTGCAGAACACTTTCATGCTGGAATATCGATTGTCTGTGGTAAAACTATGACAAAAGATTTGATTTTGGATTCTGTGCTGTATATTGCATCAGATTATTGTAATGTATTTGCAAAAACAGTCATTCTTCCTTTGTTGGAGAATTGGAATGCATTTGAAACTCTTCTAAAAGAAAACAAAATAATACTAAAATCCCACTTGGAGGGCTTGAATACAAATTCTGCATCTCTTTCACTTTGTCAACTGAGCAGCCAATGCAAAAATCAGCAGTCAACCTGACACACTGGTTTTGGTTGCAAGGCAGGTATTTAAAAAACATCACTTAATTTTCTGAAGCATCTTTGAGCAGAAGGTATTTGAAGAAATTTGCGGTTACCTCCCCCACCCCCACCCCCCACCCCTCTGCCCCACTTCCAAACTCTCCTTCCAGTCTTACCTCTCACAATGTAATTGACTATGTGCTGAAGAGGGCTTGGCATAAGCTTTTTGTAAGGTTCACTGTTTATTTCAGTTTGTCCTGTACTTTACATAGGCACACAAATACACCTACATGTGTATTTTATAGTTTTCCTCTGTGAGGGACCACCTGAGATATGCAGCCAGTGCCCCTGCTGTCTAAATCAGTCCTGCTGTACAATCTCGTTCCTAAATCCGGCTATATCTCTATTACACTTGGGGTTCTTTTCTTCGCACCCTTACAGTTTCTACCGGAAATCCTGAACCTCTCAAGTTTAGGAAAGTAAAGATGACTTACTGTGCAGAATCAGGTGCAGTAATGGAAACTTTTGTAGCACCTTTTTTTCCCTATTGAATCTTTAGCACAGCATGTTCTTCAGGTCATTCAGTATAGGAGTCCAGTGTTGTGTTTTCCTTCTGCTCTTCAATCTGCGTCTGAAGGCCTCTAAAAAAGAGCTACCTTATTTTTATGGCCTGTTGATATGCTTTTCTTCTGTGCTAAATAGCTCTCAGGGATAAGGTTCTTCTCCTGATTTATGAAACACTGTTATCCCACCTCTGTTTTTGTTTTTCTGAACAGTCCATGCCACTAATTTCCCCTGTATAAAACAAACAAAACTTCTTTTCCCAGGCATCCGCAGAGACTTTCCTCTGTACTTGTTCTGCTCTAGAGTGTCTGGATTTTTGGCTGGTTTTCTTTTTTCCAATATGAATGGCTAGAGCTGTACAGGTACAGCTTCCTCTACAACTGCCACTCAATTCCCTTTCATCTCCTCTAGGATTGCTGGCTGTCTTAATGATTTCATTACACTACACTACACAGTTCATAGCCATCCTCTGACTGTGCACCTATGTTTCTTCTCTGTTGCACTTTCCAAATGAGGTCACCTTTTGTATAAGTTCATAGCTTTCAGTACACTGCGTTGTATTCTTAGCTATTTACTTTACCTTGCATTAGTAAGTAACATGCTTAGTGTTAGTATTTCACATGTTGTCGAGAAACGAATGTGGAGCAAAGCACTGTGATAATTCATTAAGTTGTAAAAATGTCTTGAACTTTTAGTTCCTTATAACTAGTAGTTTAGAATATTTCTTCTAAATTACAAGAAGAGCTGCAATGAGGGCTGGCATGGTTTAAGAATAAGATATACTCTTTATTGCTGCATAATCCTTGATAGATCAGATAACAGTTATTAAAGGATTAATAGGTTTCATGGAAAAGCACATCCTGCTGATAACTTACCAAGAATAATGTACCCAGGCCAAGCTTATATGGGATGCCTTTTTCTATCTTAAGGGGAAAGAGCAGCACAGATAGCCCACTCCTGACAGTGGATATCAAGAGTGACTCCAAGATTGAAAGGAAAAAACGTGCCTCAAATCAGGTAGGGAAGAGGATGGATTTGTTTGGTTATATATAGTAAGAATAAATACGTAACTACCATGGGAGCCCCCTTGTTTAGCAATATTACAGTTCATGGTTGTAAAAGGACATAGGTTCCTTTTTCATCAGCGTGTTAAGAGTCTTGGTAAAGCAGAATACAGACTTAATAGCCACGTAGCAAAAATGAGGATGTATTGTAAAACAAGTGGGCAAAATTAGAAGGTACTGGGAGGACAGGAAGTGGGATGGGCACTTGATTGTAAGACTGTCTAATAAAGTATGTGTCTCTGGGTGTGGGGCTTTTTGTTTTTTAGCTGAAGGCAAATGCACACTTTCATAAGCTGTTTCTAGATGTTCCCATTGATGAGCCACTGAAACAAAGTAAGTATTAACCCCCTTGTCATTGCTGGCTGTGGATCTAAGATAATGTTGTTACCTGCCAACTGTGGTGATGTACAAGAGGGACTACCTAAATTTTAAAAATCTTAAACTCCCGCTGCCTAGAGCTACAAGGCCTTCATCCACACGCAGTGGGTGTTTTGTTGTAATCTTGCAAAACTTAAATCTTCAGATGTTGGGCACTTTTGGGAATTGTAGCCTGCTTTGCACTTCTCAGCAGAATAATGTAGTGCAACATTTTTTGGTACTGAAGCTTCCTTACTAAAGACACTACAATTGAGACAACATTGGTCAAGTAACTAGCTTGACTTTTTGCTGTTGATGATGCTTTAAGATTTAAAAACACTGGTAGGAGAAGGACTTCAAATGTTTAAAGATTCTGCTGTTCTCTGTGGTAGTTATAACAAATGAATCCTACATAGCTATGTATAACAAATGTTTCTTGGAAGGAATACAGGGAAAGTGGTTCATGAGTGAGAAGTGGTTTGCTTAGCAGCTGTGAAGTAAAAGCAGTATTAAAAAAGTTGGTCGTCTAGTCCAGACAACTGCTATAGAGCTAAAAGTTTAAAGCTAAAACCTTTAATTATGTTCTTTACATTTATTTAATAAATATAATAATATATATAAAAATATATATTACTTAATCTAACTAGTTACCTGAAAGCTAGTCAGAAAGTTTATAGGGAAGCTAGGTGGTACTCTTTCAGAAAGGATTGTTGGCTTCTGGGAGCCAATTGCATGTTTACTATGTATTTCAGTCTTTGTCCTTCAGATATTTTGAGCCTGGACTTAGGCCTATGAAGTCTTCTGAGCTTGTCAGTATTAGTTAAACTTACTGAATATTTCAAGGTTTGGCAATGTTTCTCAAAAGGTATAAACCTAAACATATTATGGCTCTGCAAAAAAGCAAACAAAAGCCAAACTGGTAGCAGTTGGCTTGGGATGTGGTTACCTTAAAGATTATAGAGTATCTATTTGTTTCAGGCTTTACCTGTGCTCTGCAGAAAGAAATTCTGTACCAAGGAAAGTTATTCCTTTCTGAAAACTGGATTTGCTTCCATTCCAAGGTTTTTGGTAAAGACACTAAGGTTAGTAAAATCTTTATGTACAGAACAGTAATGCTATTTCTTAAGAATTTGTTCATCACAAATGAACAAATCATCAGAAGTTCACATTATTATGCAAGGCTAGAATACTACTAATACTTCTAAGTATTATTGAATACTGTTCAGAAGCAATGCTTGTAAATCACTCTAGAACTGGAGCGCTATTATTCTTAAAGATCAAGTCTCTCTCTTAACGACTTCCTGTCTGAAAAAAGTAGATTAAAGGTAAAGGATCTGACATGCAGCGGTGAGGACATTGCCAAGTCCATGTAGCACAAGCTGTACAAATATGTCTCTCTTGGGATGAGTATGGAAAAGAGGAGAAGGAGGAAGGAAGGCTGAGAAGTATAAGGACTACAAGGGTGTAGTTGGGGAACTGGAGGAAAGGATCAAGCATATTAAGACAATTAAAGAGGAAGAACTAAAACTGGGTTCTGAATTGAGTGGCAAAGGTCTTTGAGGGATTCTTCTAGCACTCCTGCATAAATAGAGAATGTGGAAAGAAAAAACAGTGTGCTGGGTTTTCACTTGTGAGCCTAGTATGAAGAGCAGAAATGGGATGTGAACAGTTGAGAAGATCCTAATTTACAACATCATCATTTACTCTTTCTTGGTGCAGATATGACCCATCCCTCGTGGTGGGTGACCCTTGGGCCCCTTGGTGGTGAATGATATGCATACAAATAACAAAAGCCTTTCCAAAAATATTTGTGTTCTGATTATGTTGATTTAGAGCTTTTGGAGTGGTTTTGTTTATATAAACCTGCTTTGGTTTTGAGCTTTTATTGGGAAACAGCTTGATTTGCTGAAAGGATTTCTTTGGCTTTTCTCAAGTACTTCCTTGAACAAAGTTCCTGGTTAGATCTAGAGCCTTTGTCAGTGAATTGGGTGCTGAAACCAATTTAGGAGTTAACAGTGTCTCATTTCTCTGCTGTCAACCATTTTGATGGAACACTATCTATCTTTGAAAGGGCTTTTAAGGTGGAAGAGGTTTAAAGACTGCTTAAAATTATTAACAACACATTGTTCATAGTGACCTTACGGGTTATTGTGTTTTACTGCTTGGCCCAAGAAACTGAGTTATTGTTATTCCTAGTTAATGATTTTATTAGTCATATGAGTACGTTAATGCAGATTGTGTGTATGTCGGTGAAAGCCATGTGGCACAAAGGAAATAAAAATTAACAAGTGGTTGGATACTGTCATTCATAATTAGTAACAGCTATCTTGGCAATTAGTTTCATTAAAGTTGAAGCTGCTGTACTAGCAATCTCCTGTTCACCATGAACAAATGTGACTACTTCAAACTGTGGGACAGCTTTCTAAGTTCAAAATAAGATAAATGTGTACAAAAATCTGGTAGAACTCTACCAAGTAGACTAGAAAGAGCTGGAAAAAAAGGTGCAGAATGATAATGATGTAATACTAGGAAATTATCGTTGTCAACAGGGTTTTAAATGCAGGAATATACACATATTTATGTATATGATGAAAAGGGGAAACATTACAAGATAGGGTTGAGTGACAGTATTTGTAAATGTGGCTATAGTGATATTCCAAATTATTCATTGGTTTCAGAAAATATTGTGGGGAAAATTAAGAGTGAAGGGGATAGGCCTGATCATTTACTTCCAGCTGTCTTCCCCTACCCTTGCAACACACACTTAAAGCTTTGTTCAGTCACAAGTTTTTAGGAATACCATCAACAAAAAGCAGGAAAATCAGGGATATAATGAAAAATAAGGGGGGGGGGGGGGGGGGGGATCAAGGTTGACAGGAAGAGGAACATTCTTAGCAGTCAGATACACTGACAAAGTTTCCAAGACACAAAACCTCTACTGCTTAGAACTTGGAAAACAATTTAAGCTTAGTGATGAAGTGCTTTATTGTCAGAAATAGCAGGTCTACACGTTCTAATAAAATTTTCAGCATGAACTGTTCTACCTGCAGAATTTTTTTTTTTTTTTTTTTGAAAGCTTTGGTGGAGGGAATAGCCGTGCAAGTCAGAAGATTGAGTCTGCAGTGTAAACACTGTGCATATTCAAAAATAAAAGATAGCTTCTTCAGGATTGAATAGGCTTTCAAACACATCACTGTCTTTCCAGGTAGTTCTGTTCTGGATATATATATTGGCCTTGAGTCTTTCCTGGAGCTAAGCATTATCTTAAGCATTTAGTTGCTTTCCAAGTTGCCTGCAGGTAAACCTCGTTTATTGAAATAACTGTTACTCCAGATAGAAATAAAGTACTTTGCAGTGATTTTACCATTTTAATCTAATGTGCATTTTAATCTAACAGTGCAGTAAGCAAGTACTTAATCCCACTTAAGTACTTTTTAGTCTTGATTACAGTAATGTTATCGATCAAAATAGCATGCAGTAGAATGCCATTAACATCTCCAATTCAAAGTTCTTTGTGGTGAAATGAACCAATTGGAAAACTTGTAAACCGCTTTTTTTTTAGCTTTACTATTAGCAGGATTTCTGCCGAAAAATCTTCTGCTTTGGTTTTGTTTTTTTTTTTTAAAGTTATGCAGATTCTGTTCAGACTACCTGAGGATTCTGGGGTTTTTCTATCAAACACACATCATAGCTGCTCCCTTCTCCCCACTCCCAGAAAAAGCTATTTGGAAAAGTGTGGCAAAACCTTTGTAGAATGATACAATGTCCAGTTTAAGAAGAAAAGATATAGTAGAACAGCTGTTTAAGTACCCATTTTCAAAAGACATGGCTTCTAAAGCAGGACAAAAAGAGTTTACATGTTAAAAAATCAATACAACAGATGATGACCAGATTTACAGATTCTTAGAGCCTGGCCTGGGACTAAGAATAATTAAAATTTTATGCTTTGGGTTGGTTTGTGTTTTTTTTCTGCTACCACACTTTTTTAATGAAACTAAGGACTGAGTAAAGAGCAAGTTTCTAGCCCTTAAATGACAAACAGATACTTGACTTACCATGCTTTAACAGCGGTTGGCAATCCTGCACCCAGACTAACGTACACAAATACATGTTTTGTTACCTGAAACAATTTTTCATTTCATTACTTTTGTTCTGAACAAAAGCTAACAAGGTTTTGTGAAACTGCACAGAGTAACTTCATTCTCCTTATGCGCTGACATGTGTTTTTAATTCAGTGCTATAATTGCTTGTTGAACAATCTTTGGACACTTCTAATCTTGCTTCCACATTTCTCAGGTAGTTGTGACAGTGTGTGCCAAAGGCATTTTTAAGAGGAGCTGTATCTTAGTCATGTGTATCCAGGATTATTATATTTGCCTTACTCCCTAAGCTTTAGGCTTTTCAACTAAAAGTCAAACCAGGTATTTGGTCCTTTGTAATACAGGGTTTACAGGAAGAGCCCTTACAGAATATCTGATGTGAAATACTCTGAAGCTTAGCAAGCATTAAGCTGATGGAGTTGGATGTAAACACAAAGCAGGAAGGAAAGTTGAGAGCTTTTCAATGTAAATGTAGACAGTCTGGATGGCACACACAGGAATGAGTTTAAGTCAGTGGGTGTGTGGGTATTCGATCTTTCAACATTACTGAAGGACAAACTGTTTACTCAGCTGCTTCTTGCAGATTAAAGGATCTGTAAGCAGTGACTCTTATGTTCATTCTTCAACAAGCTTCTGTTGTGTGATGTGTTCTGAAATGTTTTGTTTCAAAACAAAGGACCGAGCTTTAAAACTGGTTTGTTCTGTGGATCTACAGTGAACTAAGCCTGTAGTCTTGTAAGAGCCAGAAGGGATCAGGAAAGGAAGACACATACAAAAGCCTGGATTGGCATCTGATAAAAACAGAAGTAAAAGCAGTTAAGAAATAGTAATAATCTGAAACCATACCTGTTCCATATGAAATATCAGTAATCGGGGACATAACGGAGAAATCTTTAAATCAAGCACATTGAAGGTCTGGCTTATCACAGTTGATAGGGTTGCTCCTTGTGAAAGAGTGTGCAGATTTGTATGCTCATATTGGGACTCTAACACTACATTGTTCTTGTTTCAGATTAGTATACCTGTGCTCTCAGTGACACTTTTGAAGAAAACCAAAACTGCCCTTCTTGTGCCAAATGCTCTGATCATAGCAACAGTCACAGATAGGGTAAGTACTGGTAGAGGGCAAAGCTATTACACTCTGCCTGCTTTCTTTCTCATTTTTTTTCTACTTGTTGTTCTTTTTTTTTTTTCTTCTTTTTTTCCCCCCACCCTACTTATTGGCAGTAATATGAGGGATTCTTGAAAGTGCCAAGTGGCGACTTGAACAGCTATAGGAATTGGTCACATGTGGGCATTTAGGCTTAGGACCCTGGAGGATCTGGTTTCGTAGGGGATGATTCTAGCTTCTTCTGCCACCTCTCTTGTGACAGGCAAGGACCATTTTTTCCCCTCTTACTAATTCCCTGTCTTTTCTTTGGATCTGCAGTAAACAAAGCTATGTAGAACTTGGTGAGAAAATAAGAAACAGAATCTCTGGTTGCCACGCCACCTGCTCTCTGTAATCTATCATTCCCCATTCTCCAAGACTGCTGTGTAGTACTGGGGGAACTGAAAACAGCTGGGTGAGGAAGTGCATGCACAGAGGGTTACCTGCCTTGTTGGCAGCTCTGATGGTATTCTTTCATTTACTTGGGTCTCTTACCCAACCAGCAATACAGTTGCTTACAGTGATACTCAGGAATAGTAATTGTGTCAATCAGTAGAAAACATCCTAAGAGCAGCTTTAGAACCTGCCCATTTTTATTGCACAAGTATTTTGTGGATGCAGGAGACAGTACAAAAAATGAGTTGTGTTTTTTTGGGGGCTGGGGTTGTTTGTTTTTGAAGGGGTATGTAAAACATAGTACACAAACTCTTTTTAAAAAAAGAACAGATCTGGATTATGCTCTGGTTCCTGCAGCAGAGCATGGTAACTTTTATGTGCCCATTGTCTGTTCCTTGTGATTAATCTCATGTCATAGGCTTACAAGGAGTCGAGATTTTTCCTGCTTTACCAAAGTTCTTGAAAATAGTTACTTTATCAGAAAAATGATCTATCAGTTTTATTTAGATCAAAGGAAGCTTGTACTGTATGCCTTTTCTCAAACAGTTTTGGAACTTTTGTTTTTCAGTACATGTTTGTCTCCTTACTCTCCAGAGATACCACCTACAAGCTATTAAAATCTATCTGTAGACATCTTGAGGTAAGTACTAACGGGAGTGAAGATGGCTTGTAGCTTTATGTTCATTATTACTATTTTTCTGCTTTTAAATGCTAGGTAGTTTCTGAGTGTGTTCCTTGTTAACACTGCTGCTTTTTTCAGGATACAAGCATGGGCAACAGTCCAAATCCCTCTTCTGCAGAAAACAGCTTCAGGGCTGATCGTCCTACAACTCTGCCCTTGGTAAATGACTTAGATGTTTGTTCTTTTGTTGCATAGCACCTTTCATTGCGAGTACTACTTACAAAGTCTGAAGAAGGGAAACTGAAGGAAATCATGACATCTGTTTCTAAAACTTCCATAAGTGTTTTTTTTAACATTAGGAAGCAGTGGAAATTATTAGTGTAGGTGTAATTTGATCTGATCACATGCAGTATACATACATGCATATGCTTTGGATATATTTCAAGGTCTGTACGCTTTAAGTAGCTTTCTTTAGCAGTCATGTTTCATAGCACTCTGTACTGACTTAATCCTTCCTCTCTGAGCTGGTTCAGACATCTCAAAGAGTTGTGTAAACACATGTGATGACTAGAATCTAATTCTAGTAATGCCTGTCCTGGACTTCGTAGTTTGTTTAACTTAACAGTTTTTCTTTTGCGCACAGACTTAATCTCTTCACTTAAACAAAGGCAGGGATGAGGCTTGAATTCTGATGATTGTACGGGGTTTATTTTGCTAACTTTGGTTCAGTTTCTAGAGAGAGGTCAGAGGAAATAAGGTTGTTTAGATTTAGAACAGGGCTGAGCTTTCTTGTGACTCTTTCTCCCCATCAGGATTTCAATGAAGACTATTCTGATCTGGATGGAATAGTGCAGCAGCGGAGACAAGAGATGGAAGAGTCCAGCAGCACAGGCTCACAGACCCCAGAGCTGGAATGCTTCCAAGGTGAGTGAGGTCTTGGGGCCCCAAAAAAATAAGAATGGCTTAGCTCTTAGTTTTGCTTCTGTAATCCCCTTCTGATGTGGAATCTCCATTCTCCACAGTCCTGGAGAATTATGTGGCTTTGAGGAAGACCTTAAAAACCATAACAGCTGCATTTCCATTATTATATCCCTTTGCAATTCAAACTCAGGCAATGACTTGGTCAGCAGCGGAGCTGATTTGTCACAACTGCCTCCAGTTGCTTATCCGTACACTATCTGCTCCCTGCATCAGTTATGCTAGCAGAGATACAATGTAGGAGATGTTCCTCCTCTAAAACAAACAAACAAACAAAAAACCAAAAACCTCCATTCTAAAGTAGTTCAAGTCACAATGTAACAACTTCTAATCTATACAAATAATGTTCTGTACCATGGTGGCTTTTGCTCACTAAAAAAAAGTTATTTTTGGTGTGTGTTTTTGTGGGTTTGTTTTTTAAATCCTCATTTTATTCTTTGCAGTTAAGACACTTGAAGATACTGTCCAAAGTTGTTCTTTCTTAACACTGCTGCTTGTAATCTCGTATGCTTCAAGTTCTTCACCTAATTAGCAGGAATGCTGTGTAGAAACTCACTGCATATAAGTCCATAAGTACAGCAGAACTTGTTTTATGTAGCACATGCTGAATGTTATTAGCAAAACCTAGGGTATTATTCTGCTGTACAATTAATATATATTAACATATTAATGTGTTATGCTGTTACTACTCTGGGTTCCATCTTGACTATAAACAAATTTGTATAATAAGAAACATTTACCATTACTTTCAAATGAAACACTACAATTTTTTTTATGGCAGTTTTCTGTCATGGTAGTTTTAATTAACTTCTCTTTTTTGCTGTGTGTCTTTTGTTCAGTGGTATGATTTGGGACTATTTGCTTTCATTGGTCTTTGATATTTACTGTCTGTGTATTTGTATATCTTTAATTGTTTGGTGGTGGTTGTGAAGCAGTAACTAAAGTGTGGTATCATCACTTGCCACATGAATGCTTCTGTATGAAGATTTAACTTGCTGTCTTACTTCCTTATGGCTAGTAACTACTTCAAACCTTTCTGTTTTCTTTTTCCACAAGCAAAACACCAATATCCAGTTAAAGAATCACACTAGGAAAAAGAATTGAGGAGTAGGGGGAGAGCACATCTGTCACTTGTGATTCTGTTTCTTGTGCATCATTAGAGCAGTCCAGGGCATGCAAGTAAAGCATGAACAAAACCGAGTGTGACTGGATTTTTCTGTCCCATCTCTTTCAAGACATTGTCTGCATTTAAAAAGCAGTCAGGATAGGGAGCTATAATCTCCTTTTTAAAGTAACAATGCGATATTTCCATTTGATGTTGGTATTACAGTCATTTGGAATCATTACTCTAGCATATTCAGTCCTTTTGAGAGATGACTTTTGTGTCTGTATAATCTTCTGACTGGAAATGCAGTGATAACCTTCAAAGTTTGCACAGGTTGCCATCTTTCAAAGGATCTGGAAATGTAAATGCAGCATACATCATCCTCTTCCAGTCCAGGTGCTTATTTATATTTTGCAATGATGTGGAATTACTATGTAAACTGTTTTAAGGCTACTGAACCCTGCTGCTTTCTATCCAAGTCCAGAAATGCACCTTTTAAAATCCTCCTCTTCCCCTACTCCTTGACTAACTTAAGATACCAATAGCTTCCTTCAGCTTCGTATTTCAGCTTTATTAAAAATCCTGCTTTTGACAGATTATCATGTTGTTGAGACGCAGACTCACCTGAAAGTTTCCAAGACTGAGGCAAAGTCTGTCCGTTCAGATGCACACAGTAAACGAGGACCTGACGGAAAAGCCCGAAACAGTCTGCGAAATGGTAAGTTAAGGGCAGATATTCAGCTGGAATTAATTGACATAAGTTTGCATAGTTATGATGGTTCACATAATTTGGAAGATCTCTTTCTTGTTTATCCCTCTTGTATTACCTGTTGCATGCTTCAAAACACTGTTTGTATGCCGTGGTCTGCTTTGATCAAAGTAACACTTCGTTCTTTTCCTCCCAGACCATTCTGAAGCCTTCAGGTTCCTCCACAAAGTGAAGTCCCAGAAGCTCTTATCTCTGAACCACGTACTTGTATTTTACGCAGTTCTGTAAGTTAGCAATTAATACTAAGATTGTCAAAATAGGAGGATTTTCTTATGTTTACATAGACTAATATAATCTAAGCTTCACTTGGAAAAAAAGGAAATTATTGGGAAGCGTGGCCTTTATACTTTTCAGAAGTAGAAATGCTGGGGCAGGCTTACTTAACAGGCCTTTTAGTTTTAAAAGCAAAGGATCTTCTGGTTCAGGAAATGTTAAAAGAGTTTAACTGCTTGCAAGTTCATTTTATGTCACTTAATCTCAGCCTTGAGTATGGCTTTGCTTTCGTAATTGTCTGAATGCCACTGATGGGTATTCCTGAGGTGCTTCTAAGAATGATACCTTTATTCAACATGTAAAAGTAACAACTGAAATGGTTTTTAACATTAAATTTGTCAGGTACCTCTAAAGTTTCCTTACATTAACTGATGTGCCTTATTTTTCTCTCTTACAGTGTTTGTGTATTAATATTTTCTACCTTCTACATGAGATATAAAATCAGTGTCCTGGAGGAACGTCTTATTTCCATCACATCCTTTGATTCACATATTAAGGAGTAAGATACACACTTTAAAATTTTGGGGGTTTAAAATCTTTTTCCAGTTTCTGTCATGTTCATCTATTTTCTTCAGAAACCATGATGATACTGTAGTGCCCTTCTGATACTTTAGTGTCCTGTAGTTCTCGTATCTGTACTAGCCTCATCTCACAGCTTTCTGTTTAAGACTTTTAGTACAAATGTGATATATCGTGGTGTACTACTGCCTTGAGAATGTTTCAGATTGCTGTAACTTCAGCGTAAACTGCTGAAGTGAGCAGCTCCTTTCCAGAGCAATGATTCTGTGGAAAAGGTATAACTTCTATCTTCAGTCTTAATGTCATTTGATTAGCCTAAGATTACAGAAGGTACTTCATTATCTTTGGGCTAACACATCTGACTTGTTTGTATAATGTTTTCTAAAGCTTTGGGCTGCCTGTATTCTCTTTAGAAACTGACATCCTGTCTTGCTAAAATAAAAATAAAATAAACCACAAAACCAAACCAAACAAAAAAAAAATCCAAACACACCAAGGGAATGTTGTTTGTGTATTTGAAGAGGAAATAGGGCAAGGGGCCATAGTTCCATAGATAGTTCCATTCCATAGCTAGTCGTGGATGTCATCTGCCCCGGCATTTTTTTTTTTTTTTTAATGTCCATGTTGTGTGGATAGGAAATGCTCAAACATCAAATGGAGAAGCAGTGCAGGGGCATACGCCACAGCAGTATGCCACTGTAAGTTGTATCAGCTTCCTGCTCCTCTTTTAGGACAGAAGGCAGTTGACTGGATAATGCTGAGAATACTCTATCAGTTTACTCAGCATTAAATTTTGCATTAACTCTTCTCCCCTTCTTATAACTTCCTTCTTTCTGGGCTGCTCTGAAAAACATGGCTTCGAAAGTAATTGTAAATCTGAGTGCAAAACCTGTGTCACATGCAGCATGAGTGGGAATGCTGACAGCTGGAGAAGCACCACCTGAAAAACAGAGGGGGAAAATAAAACTCAAGACAGAGCCGTACCAAGGCTGGGTGGAACTGTCTGCAAAGTGTTTCAAACCTGTAGCAACCTCTTGAATAAGTGTGCTTGTTAATTCAGCTTTCTTTGACCCATGCATGACAAACAGGTCACTCTGACAATGCACTTGTGGCCATATTGAACAATGATGGTGCTGCTTAGGATGCAACTGCTCTCAGCTGTCTTCTGTGGAAAGCAGTAGAACTTGTATACATGTGTCAGAAGACAGAGCTAGGTTCTTGATAAAAAACAAATAGGAAGAAAATGGTTCTTTATCTTAAACAGGCTTGCATTTATATTTTACCAATAACGCAAGGAGAAGGGTAAACCTACCTCTAATAGTAGGCAATGTCAAAAGCCATTTTCCCACTCTGGCACGTTTTTCTTAGCAGGACACTGCGTCCCTCTTCTGAAGCACTCTTACACAAGAAAGTCTTGTTTTCTGTTGCTCTGATCCCAAAAAGTACAAGACCCAGGATGATCTAATGTGCACTTCTACAGTCTCAAGGGGTTGGGCTTTTTGATTTCCTCCAAGTCACAGGACATGGAACTTATGCAGCTTTTCAATTTATTTCCAGTGCAAATAGTTGTAAAGTTTTCCATCCAAACTTCTGGTGAATGAGACCACATAAAGAATGTAGTCAAGAGTGCAGAAGTGACTTAGCTCTTTGTTTCTGTAAAGAAGTACAGTTCACAATGTTGCCACTGTATTTTCTTCTACATTTATCTCTCAGTTCTGTTTTCCTCTTTTTTTGCTTCTGCCACACTTACTTCTTCGTTCTGTTTGACAGACATACAGTGCGCCAAGGTTTGGGATCTCATCTGCAAATTAATGCCGATGCCCTTTGTGATGAGTTAACTGCTAATCTTATAAAATTGGAAAAGGTAACTTTCTATGATATAATGCAAATGCTGATACACTAATCAGGTTCTTGCTGAATTCTATAGTCTGTTATTTTGAAAAGTGCCAAGTTACCCCCAGATTTGATACCAGAAGGTGGCAGGTTTTCCTAGACAAAGGACTTTTTTGGGCTATAAATTAGCCCCAGTACAAGCATTGGTATGAGTAAATGTTTTGCCTTGAGATGAGGCTTACAACCAGGAATACTAACAAACTGGATACTTCAGGGGTGATTACTGCAGGTAATGATCTCAATTTTTTTTTTTTTTTGTCCATCAAAGCTAAGAATTCTGAACTTAAACTTTATTACTATTTGATGAACTTTTCCATCTGGGGTTTTTGTTTCAGTTTTGGTTTTTGATTAAGAAAAATGATGCTGACTTTCATCTGTAGTCAGCCTCCTACTATGAAGTGGCTGGAATCTGCCTGTTTCACTTCAATAACACAAATGAAATGCCACTGCA
Organism: Haliaeetus leucocephalus; assembly: GCF_000737465.1. Taxonomy (NCBI): domain Eukaryota; kingdom Metazoa; phylum Chordata; class Aves; order Accipitriformes; family Accipitridae; genus Haliaeetus; species Haliaeetus leucocephalus. The sequence continues at coordinate 39,146 of NW_010972586.1, read as the reverse complement.
CCAGTTGTCTAATTCCCAATACCCAACCTTTACTTTTTACCATCCTCTAATTGCAAAACTAAACGCACTTGCTGACTTAAATTGGAAACCGATGCAAAACAAGAGTGGTTGTGCAGACCTTATTTCCACTTCAGGTGTTGTGGTGGGCTAACCTTGGCCAGCAGTCAGATGCCCACCCAGCTGTTCTCTCACTCCCCTTTCCTAGCAGGGCAGGAGGAGAAAATAGGATGAGAAAGCTTGTGTGTCAAGGTAAAGGCAGGGAGATCGCTTACCAGTTACCATTGCAGGCAAAACAAACTTGACTTGGGGAAAATCAATTTAATACAGTACCAGTTAATGTAGATTTGGGTAGTGAGGAACAAGGACAAATGATAGAACACCACCTTTCCTCCCCCCTGCCCCAGGCTCAACTTTCAATCCTTTGCTCCCCACTCCCCACCCCCCAAGTGGCCCTGGTGGGGGGTTACAATCTCTACATAACAGCTTTCTCTCTGCTGCTCCTTTCTTCCCCCATTTTCCCCCTGCTGCAGTGTTTGCTCTTCCAGGGGCTCCAGTTCTTCAGGAAATAGCTGCCTGCTCTGGCATGGGTTCTCTGTGGGCTGCAGCATGGACATCTTCTCTGCCATGGAACACCTCTTCCTTTTCTTCCTTCTCAGACCTTGGTGTTCCTTCTGCTATTTCTCACCCATTTACTCTCCTTCTGTCTCTGTATTTAATAAAGGGGAAAAACACCACTCTCCCAGAGGCTCCACCACCATCTTGGCTGAGGGGCTCAGCTGTGCTCTGCAGTGGGTCTATTGGAGGCTGCAGTGCAACATAGGGCAGCCCCTGGCCTCTTCCCACAGCAGCTGCCCCCAAAACGCACTGCTGCACCCAGTACAGGTGTATGAAATGTTACTGTGTTGGGAACACATACACTGTCCAAGCATAGAAAAAAGTATTAGTGGAGCAAAAACAAAAGTTACTTGAATTCCTATGTGCTGAAGTCACATGGGATATTTTTGCCTCTGTTTCTAATACTGAGTGCATGCCAAGGTTTTTTAACACCTTTTTTTCCCAAACCAAGTTTCTCAAATAGTGTAAAGCTAGGATTTTATAATACCGGTTTTACCTCTGTGGTATAGGTTTTACAAAGACTGCCAAAAAGAGGGTCCCCCCCCCCCTTCCCCCCCATTTCCCCCCCCTTGGCTCTGGAAGTCTAGAGTAATGTTAGCATAACCCCTTTGTGTGCTCTGGATAATAAAGATATGAATACAAGGGGAAAATGCTTACCAGATGATTACCAGATACAATCTTTAGCCAAATCAGGTCATTTAAGAGGTTACTGCTTTCCAGCTGTTTGGGACAGGCTGGCAAGATGGTTCATGGGAGCTGTTGCTTCATTTCAGTTGGAAGCCAGCCAGCCCTTTTTGCAGCAGGGCTAGGCACTTTCCTACTCCCTTATATAGTCTCTGCTTGGAGACACACTAAAAGGCAGCTGGGTGGGCAGATCATTCAGCTATTCCCAGAGAAGTGATCCTCTGTCCTGAATTAGAGTCTTAAGTTACGTGCTTTTTTCAGTTACTGTCTACAGGATTGGACCCTTAAAGTCTTACCTTGTATTTGTCAAATACTCGACAATCAACTGCTGTACATGCAAGCTAAATGAGTATTGCCTGTAGCTGCATATTGCAACATCCTGGTCCTTTCTACTCTAGATGAGCAGTGGTTAGAACAGGATGTTTGACCCTACTCTTGTACTGAAAAACTGGTAGAAATGTAATAGCTTTATGTTCTCTGAGCAAAGTGATGGCAGTTGCTGAACTATTTCATATGTCTGAGTGAAAAGTGCTAGTAATTGGCTGCAGCTGGCTTCAGCAGCAAAGGGAGCATAAAAGTTCCAGTGTAACTTGTCATCTCTCCCCTTGCTTCCTGTGCGACCACAGCATTGTAAACTAGAGCACAGAAATTATCTGGGTTAAAAAATGTTTAGTGCAAGAGTATGTTGCAATGACTTTTTCAGTGTGACCTTGTGATTTTTACAAGCTCTGCTTTATACTTGGAGCCAAGGAATTACCATAGCTTAGCAGAATTTTGCTTTGGCATTTACGTGTATTTAACAGGTTGTTAAAATGCACCGTGTCTATCAGAGGATAAGGCATTACATTGGGGGAGGGAAAATGTGGCCTGATGTTACTCATTCCCTTACTCTAACGTAGCTTGTTAAAAGGAAATTCCTGTGTGTGCGTTAAGTGACTCTTACAAAATTAGGCGCTTACTGTTTTCCTTTTCCCAAAATGCACCTCTTGAAAAAGGTGTGCATCTGGGCTAGAAATCATGAGGTAGGACTAGGAAGTAGTATCCTTGAACAGAAAGTACAATGAGTCCTCAAATTAAAGCCTGAAAGTAGCTGTGACTAAACCTTCTGTAGCCAGTGACTGCTAGTTACTAAGACATAGAGAATGGGTGCTAGGGGTTATTTCCCCCTCTCTGCTTTCAAGGGCAAGGAGATGAAAAGAGGATAAATAGGCTGTGTAAAATAGGTCTGTGCAAATCATCCTTGAGCATGTGACTGGCTGGCATTGCCTTTCAGTATAACTAAGGGAAGATAATCCACAATCAGTACACTAAATCTGGCAAATGGTACATGTCTGCTAGTCGTTAGAAGACCTTATTTTGCTGCACACGTCATAGCCAGCCATGTAGTTGAAGCCATTACAAAACTATTTGAATTATCTACTTAAACGTAAGAGCTGCGACTTTGAAGTTTGAGGCTTTTACTGGGTTTTGATCAAGTTTGAAATAATGGGGTTTCTTGTCCCTTCTTTTCTAGACCTAGTGTTTTTTCTACCTTATTTTCTCACACCTAATGAAGGAGAGAGGAGGAAATTGCAGGAGATACTTGTAATATGAAAGCTAGGTGTGCTGCTGGCTGATTGTATCCAGATGTTTTGTTTAACTCCAGTGCAGGAAGCATTTAACATGACTACTGTTGGTATGAATAGTTGTGATAGAATTAACATGCACACAGAGTATATTGAAGAGTATGTCTTGATTTTTTTTTTTAATGCAGTATAATACTTCCTGCCTCCCAGTTATTTTTTCTCTCTTCTTCTAAGATACAGAACAACCTACAAAAACTACTTGAAGATGGTGAATGAAACGTCGATGTTCTTGGACTGCTTCAGACCTCATTCTTCTCTATTGACAAACGGTTCCAAAGGAGCTCTGCTGGTCAGAGTTCAAGCTTCTTTATTTTCAGTCCAAGCCAAGCTTAAACTACTGTAAAGCTCATGTCATGATGCAGAAAGTCAGTTTATTCTTGAGCATGTATCTATATGTTTTGAAAACATATGTTTTGATCTGCACATATCTATGTGTTTTGAAAACATATATGTTTTGATCTACATGTATCTGTGTGTTTTGAAAATAAGGGGATTTTTCCTTCTCTATTGTGTGTGAATTAATGGATTTTATAACTTGCTTGAGTCTAGACTTGCTTACATCAGTGCAAACCTGGTGCACCTCCTTTTACCTCAGCATTTGCTTTCTGCCTATTGTCATAGAAGCGTAAATGGGAAGAATTTCAGTCACAACTCATGTGCTGAAGTGTTGTGTGAATGAGCTGGTATCTGTCTCAGCTGTGGTTATGATCGGTGCTGTCCTCTTCATTTTTACTTCTTTGTGCCCTGGCATCCCAAAGATTAGAAAATAGACACCTCTGGATTTGATTATGTGAAGTTCTGAATGTTCAAGGTGTGCTCAGTTCTCAAGTGCTGTAAAAAAAGCTCAATTCCACTTTCTATGGCATTGCATCACCGATGAGGGTAAGGTCTGTTCCTACTGGGCATTCAATTTCCACTGAAGTCAAGCTTGAAATATGTATGGACTTGATGACTTAGAATCAAGTTGCTTGTGAGTAGCAGTATGGGTGTGCACAGCTTCGAAAAACTGCTAGGTTTTTTTGTTCACGCATACAGTCTCTGTCCATTAAGTTAATTGGTATGAAGACCCTCAGTCAGCTTTCTTTAGAGTTGCATGGGGTTTTGTTTGGCTGAGCAAGTGCAATTTCTGTTCCAGTTGATGGAAATCTAGTCTTGGTATGTGACTCCAGGGACCAGATATTTCCACATAATAGGAACTGGCGAATTAATGATGCAGCAATACAAACAATCAGTAGAGTGAATGAAAAAAGTGGACACCTGCTTTGTTATATCATACTATTTTTTTTCACAGTGCCTAAGATGGGATAACTGGGGATTTTTAGCTTTCTGATTCACCAGGCAGGCTGGTTAGTTTTTAAAAAGCAGCATTTAGGATAATAACAACTAGTATCTTTAAAGTAACAGTATTGTTTATAATATGCTATGCATTTTATAACCATTTCTGTGAAATGTACCTACTTTATTTAAATAAACTTTTTTAAAACAAGCAACTCTGTACTATAATTTGGATGAACTCAATTCCATCCATCAGTTTTAGTCAAATACATTACTCATGTTCATGAGGCTCATACCTCACAGCACAAAGCTTGTGCAAAACCCAGTACCCAACACAAAGGGTTAGAACTGCATCCTGCTGATGTGCTTCCTCCTACTCAGCTGTACTCAAGGTCTTCCCAGACTGCAGTGACAGAACAGTAGGAGCAAATTTGGCTCCCAGAGTTCTGAGGAAATTTTAATAGTTTTCTCAAGTGGATATTGGATGAGTACCGTAATGTCGAGGCAGCTTAGAGAGCCCTTTGTGCTCTGTAATGTGTCTGTCTGGCTCAAGATTCCATCTGAGCATGGTCTGTCAGAAATCTGAGATTTGACTGTTCTCCCTGTTGCAGCCTCTGCCTTTCTTTCCTCAGCTATCATGAGATTTATTGGAATACTTAGTTTCACAAGAAAACTAAGAAGTAACTTATTTTTTTCTTCTTTTTCCGTCCTTTTCCCTACTCTCTTTTTCTTCCAGTTACACAGCTTATGCGATGTTTTGGACTCTGACCTCATCGTCTCCCTTCTTTTCTACTTCCCTCCCTTTTAATTCTGTATCAGTAGCAGAAGTCTGTAGTTCTGTTTATGGTTTAAAAATTGATGCCACAGGTCACCTTTATCAAGGAAACTTGATTATATCCAGCAGCTGAACTGAGTTACTGTTACTCCATTACATCAGCAAGGATGTGCTTTGCTATAGGAAAACAAGGGGAGAGAGATAGTATTTGGCACGTGCCTTATGTAAAGCAGGCAGGCTCACCCCTTATCATTAGCCATAAGCGAACAAAATAATTACCAGAGTGAATGAGTAATCAGAGGTGGATGCATGCCCTTTAGCCCGTTGTGGCAGTGTGCCAGGGAGGTGAGTCTGAACAAAGGTGTAACAGCGTCTTTCAAATGGAGGAGAAGCAAATTACACTCCAAAGAAAGAACTGGTGCTTAGTGCTTGTGACTCTGTGGTCACATCAGCTCACTAACGCAAGTCAGTGTGGCCACCTCTTCTCTGCTCTTCAGCTGGTACTTTCATTCCTCCTTTTCCTGGAGGGAGGAGGAGGAGGATGTCTCAAGGATGTCGTACTGTTCGGGAGTCAGTGTGCAGCTGGGCAGTGTGTAGTACTGCAGTACTTCCAAACTGGGAGACAGAGTGCATGCAAGATCCTGTGGGGGCAAAGTTTAGACGTGTACGTGGAGTAGTTTCAGTCCTGTGATTCAATTTTATGACTGAAGAGGAGGGGTTTGCCCCAATCCTGTTTGGGAGGGAAGTACCAACAGCAGTGATGAGCAAGTAAAAGCTGCTTCCTGTGAGGGTGAGAGTCAGGCAAAGAGTAAGGGGGCTTCTCCTCTCAGCATCTGTGGTAGGTAGTGCAAACAAAGGCTGCGAGGAGGGGTTTTTGCTGTTTGGCAAAGGTGAAGTGCTAGTTTGCAGAAATAGGTGGGAAAGATGTGCAACTTCAGGGAAGTCGGAAATCTACGCCATGTGTTTAGCACACAGTGTTAATAATAATCACTTATACTTTGCTGCATAGGCTGCCTGGAAATCTGATTTTAAAAGCCAATTTTCATACTCTTTTGGCTTTGTTTTTCCATTTTTTTCTGTCTGTTGTCCCTCACAGCATAGAGGCTGGAATAACAACTGGGTTCCACCAGCCATGAAGGACCTAGTAGTAGTACCAGGTTCTGGCAAGACACTTTGAAACTGCAGATGTATGGAAGGCAACAGGGGCACATCACTAGTGTTTTCTCTAGTTGTAATCGGTGACCCAATTATTTTTTCTTAACAGTCTTAGCCCAACCTTCTTCAGTTATGTGAGTGCTTATTCTAAGGGAAAAAAACAAACAGATGCTTGATTTTCTTTCTCAGAAAATGAATTTTGAGGAAACTCCCAAGACACTTTTGTAGTTGTGGGTAGGAGCCATGGACAAGACCTGACTTTTCCCCATAGATTCTGCCAATGTGCAGCAAGTGGACTCCTTACATCCTGTCCTGGCAAGACTAATTTAAAGTGTTTTTCTCCACCTCACTGTTATGAAAGTGTACCAAATAGCTAATAGTCACTGGGTGCGGGGCAGTGGGGAGAAACATGGAAGTATATTATAGGCATGATTTCCATATGTTTTGGAATTCATCTATCTTCAGGCTGCCATCAAGAGGAAGAGTCCTCCTTTCTGTTTCTCCACTCTTCCTTATTCCCAGTTGTTACTTTCTTGTGCATTTTCACAGATAGCAGAAATGAGGAAACTAATGTGGATTTGGAGATGCGGGTTGGGTTGAGGCATTGTTGAATTAGTTTTCTGCCAAATTAGTTCTGAACTGGCTTTTGCTGAGGGGTATCAAGTTTGTGACACTGTTGGTGCAAAGGTGCAGCTAGCACTCTAAGAAGGGGAAATATTATAAAGCCCCTTCTCAGCAGAACATGAAAGGTAGTAACTCCCATTAGCATTTGCAGAAAAGATGAACAATTTTGTGTGTTTGAGTTTGAATTTAGTACTATCACTGCTTTCACCTGAACCTTCATGCAGGTCTGTAGTAATGCTCTCAGCTTACTACTATGCCCACACTTTCATTTCCAAGCTTCCACCTAATAGTTAGCTGACAAACGCTAAATAAATCTCCAGGTTGGTGTTATCTAGGCCTTTGCGGGCTATTGCTCAGCTGGTTCAGCTGCAACTGCTAGTGAGGTTCCCAAGAACATAGGAGTTTTTGCATTTACAGAACAGGTGTGACATGCAATGAAGATCATGAAAAAGCTGGCTATTTAGACAGAAAACGGAGCCAACAGTTAAACTGAGTAAACAGTTCCTTTTGTGCTCAGTGCCTGTGTGTATGCTTCTGTAAACAGCAGAGGAATAATGTCATTTGAAAGGATTTTGCCAGCACCTGCTTTCAGTTTGCCAGGTGAGTATCTAAGTCTGACAGGCAAATTTGCTCAAGAGGGAAAATTGACTAATCTCATTTACTGACACTTCTAGGTTTATGGTTTGAACCCAGTGGAGCTTTCTGCTAAACATGGTTGCATGTAATGAGACTTTAAAAAAGGGATGGATTTTTTTTGCTTTCCTGGGTTATAAAATCAGTGTAATACAATTTTATAATTGTAGAGTTTCATGATGGCCTGTTGTTCAGCAAACAGCCACAACAAAATATATGCCAGTAAATTTCATTTAATTGTCTCTTAAGTTATTTCCTGTTTATCAGTAGCCTTCCTGGATTTCAACAAAAAATCAGTGAAATGCATGTAATAAAACAATGTACACTATATGCACTCTCAGCAGCACTAATGAGAATTTATTCCCTGAGCTTCACACAATGTTATGATGTGTGTAACTATTCCTGTCCAAAATATAGGTATTTCACTGATATATACATAGTTGTTTTTTAGACCTTCTGGTTTTCCTCCTGGTGGCTTCTACTGACCCTCAAGTTCCATTTAGTCAAACTGGCCAGTGATACTGTGCCTACTCAGCTTAGATTAAACCTAAAATTATTTGGGTGACTAGGCTTTCATCCTTAGTGCACTGTGGTTAGGAGCCCTTGTCTACACCTGCTATTGGTAGGACCCTCAAAGGGGATGATCCCAAGAAGGAGCTGATTAGAAAAGTGCTCTGAGAGGATTCAGCAGGATTGGTATAATAATCAGCAGCTTTTGTCTTTCTTCTGTACCTGGTATCATCTCTATTATAATTTACAAACAAGTGGTCAGGCTGCAGCATCTTAGCAAGCAGACTTCAAGCGGGAATCCAAGGCAATCATATGTTAGCGAAGCCTTCCACGAGCTTGTGTTTCTAATACAAAAAGTGTAAGAATATTCCAGCTACCCCCTATTGAAGTTACAAATGCTTTGCATGAATCACTTCACCTTTTTTCCCCACAATGGGCAGTATTTTTGCCAAAAATCTTCCCTCTCCTGGGAGGTCCAAACAGCTTTCTAAGAGTGTAACTGTTGGTGGAAGGAGTAACCACCCTGAGTTGGATGTCTGTTTACTAAGTAGACATCTGTGCCAAAAAAACTTGGAAATGGGCTCCCTGAAGAAAGTGTCCTAGAAATTATTGCCCTCCATACGCGTTTCATACTGACTAGGCTTGCTAGCTGCCAGCCTCTGTGAATTTGGTCTAGGTAGCTCTTCCCCCCGCACCCCTATTTGTTTTCTGCTTTGGTCCATTGTGTGTGGAGCCTGTGCCGGTGTATGTTATTGTGTATGTGACCTTGCCTTGCCAGTTTCTGTACTGAGTTCATTTGGATACTCCTTAAAAGTTCATTACATTCTTAAAGTTGAAAAGAGACCTTTTGCCAGGCTTTACATAACAAACAGCAAGCTCATGTCATGATGCATGATGATATAATAAACTGCATCCCATTCTGGAGGTGTGACATTCTATATTAAGCTTCATAACAAGGATTTATTAGTCTTTAGCAATGCAGGTAGTTTGGACTGTACAGTCAAGGCCTCTTCAACTGCTGTTCTCACTTAATGGCATTGATAAGGTAATTTTCCACTGACTAGGCATTTTAGCAGTGCTTAGCAGGAGATTAAAGGAAAATCATGGCAATGTGCTGTCAAGTACAAAATTAAAAACCTGCTCTTCCCACTATCTACAGATAGATGGATAAGGGCTCCTTCCAAGAAGAAAAGGTAATGAGTAACTTAATTATAACCTTACATGCTGGACTTGGCACACAGGGCAGCTCTGAATCCTTCCCACACTTACAGCTTGCTATTGTAGGAATATGCACACGTGGCCGCATTCTGGAGCAAGGACAAGGTCGGAAGAAAGTCAGCATGTGCTAACAGCTGTTTCCACAACTATGTAATGAACCATGAACCTTCTCTCACAGGTGAATCATGTGAAAAATAAACGCTTTATGACACTGGCTTATGATACTAGTGTGAAGAGATGTCCTATGTTTTCTGCCAAAACCGTTCCAAGCCTTGCCACTAACAGCACACATGGAAAGAAAAAAATCTACATTAGCTGATTTGGAAACGGTTAGCCTTCTAAAGTCTCTGATCAATGGTAACGGCTGTAAGGAATATGGTTGTAGAGCTGAAAGACGAACTTGTGGATTGTGGTAACACATCTTCCACACTTCTCTTACAAGTCCCTTTATACATTTCTGGTTCTGAAGTCACACTTTGACCATCACAGTAACTCCTCCCATGAAAAACAATTTGTGGTTTGGGGTCTAATTGAACTAATGAAAGCACAAGAGGTAGATTGGGGTTAGGACTAAAGAAATGAGGCTGCTTGGAGCTGGTTGTTGGGAGCTCTCATACTTAGTTACTCCCTCCTTCTGCTTATAGCCTATTCTCTGCCTCCATTTCCCTTCTTGTGCTACCAGATGTAACCGGGATCCAAAAGCTGATCTGCTAAATAGTAACCCATCCAAAAATAGTTAATTTTCCACCAGACATGTGAAGAAGGGTCTGTAAGACAGCCTAGTATCAAAGACAGGCCTGTAAGCAATGCCTGAAATAATAGTATTTTAGGATTTTTGCTGACATTACTACTTTTCCCCTTTATCCTTTTCTGTAATTTTATTCCACACAAAGTGAAACAACATTAGAAACTGCTATATTCTGAGGCGATTTCTCTGTACACCTGCCCCGTACCTCTGTGCTTCCCCAAGGAGCCATGGGCACAGATGAGTGAGATGGACCAAATGCATCAGCAGTGATAACTTAGGCTTCCACACAACTCTGGTTGCACTCCTCAACTGTAAGCATCAGAGAAAACTACTCTTAATATATGGCAATGGAGTATTATCAAAGAATAATGTATTTGTCCTGTGGTTGGTTTTTTTTGGTTTGTGTTCCCTCAGGAAGCAGATAGGGTTATCTAGCACAATCGGTCCTGTATTACTATTTCCAACCTATGGAAATAATTTTTTTTTTTAAAGTTGCAACTGCATTTAATGTCAAAGTTGGAAGCCATGTCTGTCATAGCAAATACGCAGCAGGATAATATGGACTGTAAGCTAAGTGCAATATTCATTTTTCTCCTGCAAAAGCAAGGCTATATGCTGACACGCTTCATTGGATTATTTCCTCCTTGTTTTAGATAGTGAAATTAGTCTCCAGGCACCAATACCAAACAGAAATCATCTCCCTCATCTCTTACTTTCTCTGCTCACCAGTTCTCTTTTCCCATGCACTTCTTTTTCATGAATCAGCTTTGCTCTGCTATAAGAAGCAGAGCCATCAAATCCTGGGTCTGTTTTAATGTTTATAATAAGCTCTTTAAACTAATACTAGAAATTCCATTTATGTTTCTGCATTTGGTGAAAAAAATGTGGTTCTTATTGTGTTGGAAATGATATACAGTAACAACTGCACAGTGTACTATACAGTGTTCTTTTCAAAAGCTTTTTTTCTGTCTTTCTGAAACCTACCTTTTTTTTTCAGCTCTCAGACTGAGGGATCTTTAAGCTAGTTTTATCTCCAGAGTGGGGGTATTTATTCTGGTCTGAATTGATTCATTCTTTCTTTTACAATATGTGCAAGAATGTACTGCAAAACCAGATGTATTCAAATTATGTTAGAAAAACAGAGATGTTAATATCTAAATCATAGAACATGCTGGTGGTTTCATGGTGGGGTTTTTTTTCTCTCTGACAGTTTTTCCAACAAATAAAAACTTATTACAATACACCCCAAGCATGGATGAGTGAGCACATAACAACTATGCTGCTTTAGCCACTGAATTATTATTGCCTGGTATCCTGGGCCATCCTAGAAGGGTGCTTGAGAGCCTGGACTTGGAAAGCTCAGAGCAGTACACGATTTCCCCTACTGCCCTTTCCTGGTTCTGCTTGGGGAAGTGCCCCATGCAGCAGAACAGTTCCGCTCCCATCACCCCCAGGCAAAGTCCTACCATAATGTACCTTCACTGGGAAAATTTTAAATCTCCAACTATTTCGCCATTTTGCTAGATGTTACTTCTCCTGGTGATACCACCACTTAAAGCTACGTGCCACTGCTGTGGGGTCAGGGGAAGTGCTTCTAGTGGATGCTCATTCCACATTGGTCCCATCAGGGACTGGGGAAGCCCTAGGAAGTGATAACTATTCCTCGCTATGTTGAACTTGACGCAAAAAATTTCACAAGGAAATAAGCTTGCACACAGGTTAACAGCTGCAGCCTCATGACAGGAGGCTGCAGCATTCTTATCAACCATGCTGGGATGAAAAGTGTAACATTAAGTGGTGCAGAAGTTTGCCATCATTGCAGAGTAATGAGGATGTGCAATTTGAGCAAATGAAACACAGATCTTTTATGTGCTGAAATGAATTCATAAAGTTTCCTCTCACGTATTTGTCCTTGTATCTGTCATCAGTCAAGAACAAATTTTGGCAACCTTACTGAGAAAGTCAGTAGAAAATCTGCCCCATCAAAAAGTAAGTATTAGCAGCTTAGATTATCTAATCAATTTATGATCAAGAAATTGTCCAAAGGACGAAAGTCTCTGTAATGTGATGGTCTTTATTTGGACTCCCAGGGCATTTGCCACTGCTTTATATCACGTACAATTGTATAACACATATGATAATGCAATTTAAGTGTGAATTGCTGCAGTGGATGAGTGTGTACTGGCTCAGAGGTCTGAGCAAAGAGTGGCTTCTGGCTCAGGGCACTGACAGCCTTTTGGCAGCAGTGCAAATGACAACACCTGAGAAGCAGCACTGTACAAGTTGCTGCCAAGCTGCTACTTTCAATATAGGTTTCTTGAGGAAAAAAAAGTCAGTAATTTTACTACCAAAATCTAGTTGGCATAGTGAGGACACAGTTCAGGAAGTGCAAATGAGCCCAACAAAATAAAATATCCATTCGCACCTCTGTTGCAGGCTCAGTCCTTCTTGTTCCTCTAAGTGACATGCCATTGGCCTGTTTCTCTCCTAGGGCTGGCTGATGAGTAAGTTGCTGACCTGGGATTTTATTAGCAATAGCATGAATCATGCGCTAGGCAACGGGCATGCAGGGGTTTTTTAATAACCTACACTACCTGTCTTTCTGCTACCTCTCTAGCACTTACAATGAGCGATACCTCACAAACCACTTGTGGCCACCTACATTATTATTTATTGCACCACTCGTAAGGTTGAGCAGCTGGTGTCTTTCCCAAGATTAAATATGAGCGTAAAGAAATCAGCACTGCCTGATCCTTAAGGGTTTAGTGATACAGATAGCTGCCTGAGCCACTTCAGACACATGCACATTTCCATCTCCTCTACCACTAAGCACTTAGGCGAGGCAGACTGTGACAGTTGTCCAACCTGCCAGCAATTGCCTTCATTGAAGACCAGTACTACTGCCACTCTGCTGTCACACCCCCTTCCTGGTAATGTGCTGCTACTTCGCAACCCCACCAGTACACCTGTGGTGCTGTGCCATCAGTATCCCTAATTTGCTTCCAGGAAAATCAGCTGGGGTTATTTTGTGCCAAGTCCAGAGTGCAAAGGTATGTTGCATTGCCTCTGCTATATCAGCTCTGCTAAACAGAGCATCTGAGTAACCAGTTTGGCAGAGGAAGGAGAAACTGGAAAAATCATGACTGTCCAGGGTAAAAACACATTTATCTGCTGTGGGTAGGTGTGGAAAATGCTGCTTTGGATGTTTAATTCCCTTTTGGCAGCACTTACTTATCTATATTTAAGAGCAAGCTTGGATAGGACCATCATACCACACATACATACTCCTAGTCATAGAAGAAAACAGTTACAACTAGATTTTATGAGATTCCCTGGTCTGGCTCTGAATCAGGCAGCCAAAGGCTGCGGGACAGCAGCTGATTCACTACCAGGCAGTTTGGAGGGTCACGGAGGAACCAGCAGTGTCCCAGAAGGCAGTACAGGTCCTGTGTAGGAACCAGCAAGATGAGGCAGCAGTTTAACCAAGATTCTGTTCAGCTTCTAATTCAATGCACAAGCCAAAATCCTGCTTTGTAGTGCTCTGGCCACAACTGTGTGAAGCAAGCTGTCTTCATATTGAAATCTCTGTGCTTTTACCTTGCAGTCACTGTACCAGGTAACTATAAAACAATAATTTCTCTGGAAATCTTGTAAACAGGAGCAGACCTCTCAGTCTGAGATGCTCATGCACTGCTGTGAGCACACATTGCCTCTTACCCTCAGCAACGCTGCAGTCAGGCCATCGTGTTTGTGCTTCATATAGCATCAGGCCTTTATTTGGTACCTCTGGCCCCAGCAACGGGCTCTGCTGATGGGAAACTGGGAGGACAGGAGTGGAGGCCAAGCCTGCGTGCTTGCTCCCCAGCCCTGCCCGCTGCCCTGGTGGGTGCAGGCATTCACAGCAGGGCAGCTCAGGCTCTGAGAAAGGGCAGACAGCTTTTCTCATTTCTTGGGCGAGTACAGCAGCAGAATAGCTTATTGTAGAAAAATACAACTCCTCACACCTTCTCTTCTGCGGAAGAGCTGTGGAGGAAATGAAAGGTGAACAATAGTAGTTCACAACAGCAACGAGGGAGAACTTGGATTTGTGCTTTGGCTGTGCTCACTGTATTCATTCTGTCTCAGTGGAAGAAAGCAAAAATTAGTACCTCAAGTTTTAATTAAGTAGCCTGGTAGAGATACATAGAGATCCAGATTCTTCACCCCCAGCAAATATAATTCTGGAGTAATTATAAAGAATTTGTGTACAAACAGAAACAGTGTTAAACCAGAATAATGAGAAAAGAGCACAAATACTTTCTGCTCTGCTCTGTTGATTTACTGAACCATAACAATGGTTGACTAATCTCACCTCAGTGCTGAGGAATGAGAAGCTACAGAATGATGGACTAGATAAACAATTCAAACAAATGCAAAGTCATGATGCTATAGGAAATACATGCTGGTCTGTAGGCATTCAGGGGAAAAATGAATTGGTTTGACTCGGGTCACATCCACTGTAATTCTATGCCAGAACTCATGTTCATCTCTGGTAGGCAAATAATGAAAGACCACGATTTCCTCATATTTTAACCCCCATTGCAAAACAAGTTCTCTTAGCAGCTTAAATGCAGAATTCAAAACATGTTTCCTGATTAGCTGAGGGCCATTGTAAGCCAAGCAAATGACTTACTCTTTGCAAACCCAGCAGACTCTGAAATACCAATGTCTTAACCCAGTTTCAAAAAAGCCCCAAAGAAACAAGCTAACGCTCTGAGGAATGACAAACTTCTCACAGTAATTAGGAACTTTGTGATTTGAAAAACTCATAAAAAGACTTGTGCAAAGTATGCTTCACATTCACTATTTCTGGTAGGAACAACACAACATGGAGTAACACAGGCTAAGTACCAGTAAGGGTTAGCCTGTCTGTGAACCTTCAGTATTTATTGTTCAGAAAGAAGGCGGCAGTGAACAGCCAGAAGAGTAAATGATATGATCAGCATGCAAGCTAGTGTACTTAGACAAATATTGGCTGACATAAATCCAACAGAGATTTGAAATGCATGGATTAATACATCAGAGCTGATCTTAAGACACAGAACAAAGAAATTGGGGGGGGGTTGTTGGTTTTGTTTTTGTTTTTTTCTTTTTTTACACAAAACATTCTGAATGACATTGGGACAATTTTTACAGTAAAGAAAACATTAAGAGAAACACAACCATCAAAAAAAGAATGCTTCTTCTGTTCTCAGATGTTTTCCTTCATGTTGTTGGTTTTTTCCCTTAATCACAGTTTTGATAGCCCATCCTACTGCCAGATTCGTGCTCCAATCAACGATTTGGAGGTTTAGGATGATATTGTTCCACAGTGAATATGCCTGTCTATGCTTTATCTGCCCTAATTGCAGCCTTATGTGTTAGCTTAAACTACATCTGGCTGCTTTTCCTGTTCTCCTCATCCGGTAATTTGTTTATCCTTCTGTTCCTTTATACAATAGTAAAAAACATGCTCTTTCAGTCTACCGTATTTTGTGCACTCTGCCCCACCTGCCATTTGTAATAGTGTGAGCTTATCTTCCCCAGTGTTCCCAACATTACACCCAGCATCTAAAAGTCTGGTACTGGGTCCTCCCTCTCCTCTGCAATGCTGCCCATCTCTTTCACCTTGGCTTCACCACCTCCTTTGCTGGTGGTTTTGAATTCATCATCCTCACTTTCATGGCCCTTCCTTTTTCTGCAGCCAGTGACCAGTTGCTGCCTTCCTGCAGGTTCCCTTGCACAGCTGTGGTGCTTGTCAGACTTTGCAGCGTGTCACTTCAGCATTAAATTGCCAGGGAAAATAAAATAAATCAAAAAATATGGAAAGGAAATTAGCAGGCAAGACAGGCTCACAGCAGCCAGTGTTGGTTAAGCCTACTTTGGGACAGCGACGCTTGACTCACCATTTTCAGATTTCCTACCTTGTGCTCCATCCCTGACTTTTTCCTTATTGCCATAAGTTTCTGTCTCCTTTGCTGTCACTCCATGATCCTACATACCCTCTCCTTCAGCTAAGATCCTCACATTGTTTTTTCAACCTACAAAGACTTAATACTGCATCAGCCTTAGAAGGATAGTTTGACTTGCACAGTATCATGAAACATCACTATAACCTTACTCTGCTATTTGTTCTGCCTTAAACCAAGACCATAAATCAAGTGCCGGCTGGGTCAAATCAAGGTAGGAAGGAATGCCTTTACTGTTTATGGGGCAAACAGATATCCCTCACTTCCCAAACACAACTGTAAGCACATACAGTCATAAGTGAATACAGTCACATATGAGCTAGAAAGAGGTTTATATTCTGGGGTTATACGAGTATCCTGCATACTTCTGGTGATGTGTTAAAAATACCAGCAATTGTGGTAAAAAAAAAATGTAGTTAGAAGAAATACAACTCAAAGAAGAGGTATGTGCTGCACTTTTTAGGTACTTTTCAAATGCAGCTGCCACATTGGACTGAGAGGTTTATATCATTATAGGTCAGTCTAAATCACAGGCCAATGAGTGAGTAGCCTCTTAAAATTCACAAAAGACAGGAGATAAGCACTCAGCAGTAGTTTGGGGATTAAATAAAAGCCTCAGGAACAAGAGACATTGTATTTATCCTCCATTCTTCCTCTGTCTCATTTTTAAACTTGCATGCTGTCATTTTATTACCTCTAGGAGGTTTGGGACAGCTGTAAGGACAGTGCCAGGGAAGCATGAAACAAAACTACCACCAACTTCCAGCTTTCCAGACTTTAATGTAAGGAAAGGATGTGCGTTCTTCTGAAGCTCGGATATCTAGCTTGCACTGTTTGTACCCTTTAACCCCACCTTGAAATCAGGTTATAGGAAAACAGAGCCATAATGCTGGAGAACAGTAACATAATGGGTGAAGTATGTATAGAACAATTTGTTCTTCTCTGGAGATGAGTACCCAGCTGAAACACTTATTATTTCTATTCTTCGGCTTTTGGAGTTAATGTTTTATAAAACAATTGCACTAATCAACTGAAGCTTTTGCAGAATAAAGCGTATTTAATTACCAGCTCAGAAGTAGTGTTCCCAGATGTGCCAGAATATAAGACATTCAGATGAAAAGGTTTGTGTTTTACACTGCTGGCTAGCAAAGAAGGCAAAGCCCAGTCCACACGGGAGGGATGGCTGCTGTGCCACCCCTCGGCATGCTTTAGCCTGACCAACAGCGACACCAGGAGGAACCCGACAATTAAAAAAAAAGGCTCTGCTATGCCTTACTGTCCAAATTCCTGTCCCAAAATGCTGAAGCGTTTCCCTATTATCTGGAGGAAAGCAATGAGCTGAATAGAGAATCAATGCTAGTAATTTAGCAGAAAAGAGAGACCGTGAACAAGTATGTACCAGGTATCCACCGGCAACCATGTTCAAAATGAAGGTTAGACAAGATGCTTTTCACTGCAAGAAGCACTTCAGTGGCAGGAGAAGTTTGCAAACAACTGAATGCAATTAATCCATCAGTTTTCAAACACTAGGCATGCAGCAAATGACAGCACATTTTGCTGGTCAAGGAATACACATTTCAGAACAGCAAACACAAGGCATTAAAAAAGTCCTTGCCAAGCCATTATTCTTAGTCAAGAATTTAATTCTATGTGACCAAGTCATTCTACCCATATATAAGCCTTGAAAATTTTTGTCCTCTTCCACATAGGAAAGTAAAAGTACACACTTGTGCAATACGTGCCCAACACACTGGTGCAGCACCAACGTGGCAAATAATTCAGAAGACAATCCAGGCAAAGATGTCTCCTGTAATTTACACTTTATTTTTTTACATAGCTCCTGTTGAGATTAATGCAGACTTCAGTGGATTAGTACAGGCTAATGAGTCTTGAATGCAGCAGCTATACATATAATCGCACACAGAAACACAGACAGCTGCCACAAATTAAGAGTTCTGGCAGCTGTGTGGTTTTGAACACATCCAGCAACAACACGTAGAACTGAATGACGGAAATACCACAAGAAAACAAGATGATACAATACAAACGGGCTGCTCTGTTAGTTCTGAAAGATAACAGTGAGCACTTTCCCAGTTGTTTTAAATTCAGCACTGCAGGGCAGCTATTTGCAAAAACCCAAGTTGAGACCTACTATCAGCAAATAGTATTCCTGGTTCCTGAAAACAGTTCCCGTACCAACTCTACTGTTAGAAACTGTGATAGGATGCAGTAGAATAGAAGAGTAGCAGCCTGCAGGTTTGATTTTTCGCCATTCATTAAAAAAAGCAGTTCCTCTGTTTATCAGTCAAAATGACATTCGTAGAATTTTAATTTTTTTCTTCAGTTAATAACATAGCAAGAAGAAAGGAAGTTACTTGCAAGACTGTTCCTGTCAAGGTCATTTCACAGTAAGCAATACTGTGCTAACAAATGAATTATTGATCACATGTCATTTAACACTTGTTATTTGCTGGTGTTACACACTCAGTGGTAATTAAGTTTATGCAACAGTGGAAGCCGCTGATAGAATTTGTATTAAAACTGCAAGTTCCATTATGTTGCACATACCAGGAGCTCCAAGACACATTTTATGAATTCTTAAATTGCTTTCCTTGGGTGAGATAACCCAATGACAGCTAATACAGTTTACAATCTCCTAAGTGGACTTTCCAAATTAAAGCAGAAATTGACAAACAGGGTGCTTACAGTATCTTTAAACCTCCTTAGTTTAATACTTCATCATAATCGCAACTGCTTATAGGCACCTAAATCCTTGCCAAAGCCTGTTACAATCTGCAGCTGTCTTTAAAAGGTATTTTCCCCAGAGCCACTTCACTGGAAGTCATTCAGCTAGTCAATTCAGGTAGAATTCTTCAACAACAGGTAACTAAATAAATAGAAGGGTGGAGAGAAGCACACTGCAAAAAGCATCTAAGGAATTCAAAGCTGTCTGGGAAGCAGATGAAACATTATGATTACCTGCTGTAATGCCATACTAGCAGTCCAATGACAATGGAGATAACACAATCTTTGGAATAGTAATTCATATACTCAGCAAAAGACAGGACGAATTTGTAATCTACTTAGAGAGAACCCATTATCTGCTTACATAAAGTGGATCTAATGCACTTTGCACTTACTCGTAATACACACAGGTAGTTATGTATTTCAAGCTGAGTCCTCTGTAAGACTACTCAAAAGTTTGTGTTGAAGAAGGGATTGCTATATATCAAAATGTCAAGTTAATCTTTAAAAAAAAAAGTTTACCGTATTTGCCATACAGTCACCCTCTCGATTACATTCCTACATTTCTTCCACTGATGCTCATTTTCAGATAATGATTTGAAGAGCGGTCAAACACCAGACTTACCATCCCATTTTTGTTGTGTTCTGTGGCCTGAGTTCACATACCTAAAGCCAGATGGCATAGTTAACCTCATTCCTGTAAATTAAACCACTAGACTTGTGAAACTGTTTTATCCAAAAAGAATTAAAAGGCCTTTATTTTCTAGAACAACAGATATAAGATTATCCAAAAACTATTCATAAGCAGCAGGAAGAGGAAAGAGAGTAGTTAATGAACTTATTTTTCATTGTTGAGAGTTTCATAGTAACATTCAGTGCCACAGAACAATGCTAAAGAATACAGCTTCTATATCTTGTTCTATTTGCAGAATAATTAAATTTGGAAATTGGATTGTTTCTTTGTCCTCTATCTGCTAATGATTTATCTGTCGTCTTATAGGTTTTCAGTTCTTTCTGTGTGCACATACACAACAGTCTTTCACGAGATCTGTTTCCTAGTTAAATGGCCAAGCACAAAGAACTACAGGAGAGTTCACCTGGCTGTAAGAGACTCAGCAGGAAAAAACTTCAGCAGGAAAAAACTTCAGCTGACTACTGTTTGTTCTATAGAAACTGACACCCAAAATACTTTCTATAATACAGATGTAAAATTCAAAACACTATATTTTAAAACTAGATGTGAAGGTGAAAGAAGACCTGCTAGCATTATGGTATGTTGGACCTTTAACACAATTTGGATGACATTGCTATTGTAATATCTTAGCATCAAAATAAATCAAAAGCCAAATCACAGTCCTAGAATCTGAGCCCAAAATTAACAGGTCTGCCATGTTCAGAGATAGTGGAAATTTGGTATAAGATTTGAGAGGAAAAGAGATCTCCTTCAAAATGGTACTCTGTGGAAAGCTAAAAATCAGCCTAATAGCACCGTGCCTCTTCTCATCCTGGATTCTGAGCAAGGCTCCTAAATGAGCTGCTGATGGCTATAGTCTTCAGTGGCCAGGAGAAACCCCCACCTAAGGTAAACCAGACAAACGATTTGCCTTTTCCCAGCAAATTGCCTCTGGAAGAGTATTCCCTCCTGGCTGCATATCCAGTTCTTCAGCTGGTTTGGTTGTAGGATGTCACAAGGGCTGTGACAACCTGAATTGGCTGTGACTCCTTCTAGCATTAAGAGGAGCTTCCAAGAGACTGCAGTAGCCCTTGTTCTTACCTCTTATCTCCCAACACACAGGGTGAAAGTCTCCTTCCTGAAGGAGAGGCAGGAAAACTAAAGCAGTCTTTTCAGCCCAGTGATACTTCTCCCAGCTAGCAGCTCAGTCTGTGAAAACAGACAGTCAGCTGAATGTTCCTGCTCCAAAACAACAAACAAAAAACCCTAGAAGCCCAAGGTATCTCATAAAATGTACCTTTATTTATGCATTGAAAAATAGCCCTGTACTGGCCACCCCCCACAGCACCAGTTATCTGTAGGAAACTCAGCACATAGTTTGAAGCCTAGATATACTAGCTGGAAATATCAGCAAGTGGTGGGGAGGCAGGGGATACAGGCAGTGTTGATACTGAAACATAGTGATAAGGCACCAGATTATCCAGGCCACCTGAATCCAAATTTCTTAGTTTCAGTCACCCTGCCTCCTTCCCAAAGACCACATATTTCTCATTTGAAGACTAAAGTAGTAATTTCATACATTGAAAGTGAAGCAATTTTAGAGTAGCTGATTTTTTGACAGAATTGGTATCTTTGCTGCAGATAAGTTTTACATAATTAATTTTCTTCACCATGAGGCTTGGAAGGTGCTTGGTTCTGAAATGCTAGAATTCATGACATGGCTGTTCATAAGGCTGTTACTGAAACTTGATTCCTTGAGCCAAAGGTAAATCCTTGCTGTAGTTGATTGTACTGGAAGAGAAACAAGTATTTAGAGACCAGGCTTGATCACTGAGACAAGATTGTGCAGTCCACTTCCCATGTACAAGGCTTCTAGTTTCTGTGACACGTATACAAAAGACTTCTGTAAGCAGTTTGCCTATTTAAAGTTAAGAACTGACTTTACTCCAATTTTCAGTATAGTAACTATATACAGGGAAAGACCACATGCCCCATTATCTCTTCCTTGAGAGATCAAAGAGAAAGTGAAGTATCATTCTCTATTTAATCTTGTACTAGGAGAATATCCATACAAAAAAATCAAGGTGGGAGTTCTCACTTTCATAAGCCTTTGCATGGAAACCAAATCTAGCATAGGTAACGGCTAGGGAGGCCAGCAGAGAGTGGGAATGGTCAACCACTATAGGCTGTCAGGAGATTTATGGATAGATACCCAACACAGAGTGAAATCACCCACCACTGGCAATAGGAGCCCCCTCACTGTGGTTGCCACTTCATGTATTTCCTGACAAGTTTCAGTAATTTACTTTTTAGCAGAGTTTAAAATCAGGCAAGAGGGGAAAAAAACAGCTTTTTTTTTTGTCCCTTTTGAGGAACAATGAGTAAAGAAAGGTCTTTATCTAGACCCTTCAAATCATTTTCTACCAGAAACACAGATGTTAATTCTTGCATGAAGAAAGGGCAATTACACTCATATATGGTTATCTCACATTTAGCGAAGATAACCTCCTGTAGTCAAGGATTTATACGGTTTGAACTTTTGCAAGTTTATCTGTAATTTACATTTATTTAAAATGTAATAAGTCTGTCTTACCAAGTAGACCGTCTCATATAAAGTTTCCATGAATCACTTCCAGATTCTCTCCCTCCACCAGTGTGCTTTTCACCACCTGTAGGAAAAAGGTTATAAATAAAAACTTGAAATTTTTTTGGAACATGGGAATCTTGACTAACTCCAGGAGGTGAGACATTTTATAAAAATTCATGGGAAAAAAAATATTCCTCTGGCATTGTTCTGTATTTGAAATAAGTTACCAGAACACCACCACATACAATGCACACAGCTAGCTCTCTCCTCATGCTTGATCCAAAAAATATCTGCCTGGAGTTTAAAGCCTCATCATGGTGGCATGAGAGGATGCTGTTTTAAAGATATTTTAACATGAGACAAGAGTACAAGAATGTGCTGGTTCTTGTGCTGTTTAAATGGTAAGGTGAATATTTCTTCTTGCCTCCCCCCCGCTTCCTTCAGTATATACAAAAAAGAGAAATAAAGGCAAAAATGTATTGAAAGACTGTCTCACAAAAATACTTCATGCTGAAATTTTTATATACACATGCAAACACACACCACAAAAATGCTCAATGTTTTAATTAAAACTGGTTTAAACAGTTTTCTACTCAGCCACATCTCTAAACGCATTCAGAACATACTTCTGAGTTACATTCCCTTGGTGGGGGCAGGGGAAATGATACATGGAATATTTAAAAAACAAATACAGATATTTTTAGAAGCTGAAATCCTACTACCTCTTATCAATTTGTTTTCTGCTAAAGCAGTATAATGAAAAATTAACTTCATTGATTTCTTCAGATTTAGTCATTTAAATGGACTCATTAAAACCTTGAAAAATAAGATGAGGAGACCTAAATTATACTAATTTTACAATGGCAATGCTTTATTCTCTTCCAGAGTCATTAGAACACCCCCCCTCCCCATCTTTAAAAAAGTGAATCCTGAGGAATAATACCAAGCCTCTAGACCTGATGCTAGAAGATTTCATCATTTAAAGGATAAAGAAAAAAGCATAAGTAACATACCAAAAGCACCTCCAATCTCAGCCCCACTGGTTGGGATGTTGACATTCACAATGCCACAGTCAGATCCCTTTGGCCTACAACCAAAGATAAGACACAGTTACTTCTCAGGATCAGGAAAGGCTCCTTCCCTAAAATAGAGCTATAAAATGGTCAGCTAGCTTTGTGCACGGGTTTGCAAAATACATGAAAGACTGATTTTATGCTTCAAGAAGGTAGAAAAAGAATTTAAATTATACCCAAGCCAGCGGAAAATCCTTCCCAAATCCTTAGTAAAGATACTGCTGGAAAGACCTTGGTTTACTTCATTATTCCAGGCAAAAACCTCCTCTTCCTCCTAAAAAGAGCATGTATCAATGGTTAAACCATGACCATTCAAAGCAAAGCAGTAACATACAGCACATCAGGGATAGAATACCTCCACCACCGCACAAAACACACAAGCTGTTTTTGAGCAGGTTGACATGACCAATGAAAATCTATTCCTGTACAAACTCTCACCTTAACTCCAGTGCTCTTCACAGAAAAAGCGTAAATGTAGCTATACAGTGACATAAGCTATTACAGTGGGTATCCCACAGTGCAGAACAACTGTTACCACTTCTTGAAGTGCTAGGACAATTACATTAACATGACACACATCTGAAATCTCTCTCCTGACTCTTCTGTTAGCATCCCTGACAACTGACTAATTCCCCATTGTTATTTTACCTTAAATTTCAGCACATACAGTATGGGAGCAAATGTCTCAGTGTGGACAATGGGTGCATTATGAGGAAGGCCAGTCACAATGGTTGGTTCAACATAGTTTCCAGGGCGATTTATGACCTTCAAAACACATAAAAGAAGAAACAACTAAGTAAGTTCAAACCAGCATCCTTCTTAGTACTAGGGTAGGAAGGGAATCTTTCATGGTCTGATTACTATAGTTGTGCCTAGCAATCAGAAATTGAAGGTTAGGTCATCTGAGTAGGTAACTTAAATTTTACTTGTTTAAATATTTAAAATACAGAAGCATAACTTAAGTCTACTAAGGAGGTAATCAAATCTCAAAGTCTAGCAGGTGACAAAAAAATACTTCCTTATTCCTACTTGTAAGCTGATTAGAACTTCAAAGGTATTAGGAAGAAAGTAGGTGCCAGTGAAAGACAAGAATTCCCAGAATGTTAAACCCATGAGAATTAAACATCCCATATGATGAAGATCTATAAGTGGCTCTCTTGATTCTTCAGTATTTCCTGAAGTTTGATACTATGAATCCAGGAACAGAACAGCAATTTTTCTTTGTTACATGCTTGATATTCACCATGTACATTGCTGTTTGTATTTTCGCTATACAAGGGAGTAGGGCAAGGAACAGCTAAAAGCTCTTAGCCATTTCTTGGAGGAGAAGGTAGCTTCCAAGTAGACCCATCTTTACCCTAAAGACAGGACTGCTATTCAAACATTCTCAGACCGACTACCTTAATATCCTATAGTGGCTGACAGGACAAACTGAGGTACTATCTTGGCCTAAGCCACCATGTTACTGTATTTTTTTTCCTAGAGCACTAAATGTAGCAGGGAGAATAAAAGTAAGTCACCTTTCCACCATAGACCACAGAGCCACCCTGTTGTTTTGCTTGTCCTACTGCATCAAGGAACATTTTCACTGCTTCTTTGGTATGAAGAGGCCCATACAGAGTGTCAGCTAAAAACAAAAGATCCAAAGACATACTTTCAGCAAAACTATATATGTTTGCAAATATTCTTATCATGACATTTTGGGAGTAATCATTTAATCTGCCCGAGATGAGCAGTATTAGCTGGATTCTTCAACTTCCTTTCAGAGTTTGTATTCTAAACAAAACCAGTTATCCCCACTCTCTGGTAAACTGCTAAAATTAGATAGCTTTGATCCATAATCTCTTCAGTATTTAACAGAAAGAAACAAATGGAATCTTGTCTCCTAAACTCATGAGTTGAAAATAGCTACTTACGATCCCACGGATCACCAATGCGGACCTGGGCATATGCCTGAGCAAGCTTTGCCACCACCTCATCATGGATGCTTTCATGGAGGAACTAAACAAAATGTGGTAAGAAGGTTGTAAGACAGCTCAGCCTATGTAACTATTCCTGAAGTACTGCTGCACTTTGAAGAGGACTGAATGAAGCGTGAAGATAGTGTTGCTCATATTCAGCAAATCCCAAAGTTAAAAATAAACATATGAGCAAGGCCTCGAAACAGCACCAACACCATGAAATGAAGATTTAAAATCTTCATCATCAAGACTTAAAAGCAGCAATTATACAAAAACCTGTTTTAATTTTACCCCATCTCAGATCAATGGTATCAATGTGTTCTGTAAACTCATCAGTTAAGCGTTTTAGGACAAATACTCAAGTGATTTTTATTGCTGTAATGTGAGGAATCACTGCTCTTCCCATACACCCAAAGTTAACCCACATTAATTTTGATGAATATTTACCTAATCAACCCAACTCTGAAAAGACTATACAGACGCAGACTGATATTTTAACACCTTTAAACTTATTGAAAATGATTGGTTAAAAATTAATAATAAAGTAAGCAACACATAGACCCTTGCTTTGCTGAAATCTAAACCCCACATCAAAAATCGTAGCAGGCAAAAGCAAAGAAGCTCTGGCAACGAAAAGAAAGAGAAATACGGCAAGTATGGTAAGTTTTATTTTCCTGAGTTTTAGCACCTGGGACACTTAGAAACACATACGAAGAAACTCTTTAGAGCTAGAATTATAGTGGAATGACAAACTACCATCTTATTTTTGCATCATACTGATTTTTGACAAAGTAAAAATGTGTTTCAAAGATTATTTGTTGCTCTCCATAATGTTAGGAATTGCTAGGCATTTCCTGAGCTAATTTGAAATTAAATTTAAATTCAGAACTACCCAAACCAGACAATACATGTTTACTCACCAGCCTTCTAGCAGTTGTGCACCTCTGACCCGCTGTTCCCACAGCAGCAAATAGAGCAGACGGGATGACTAGGTTCAGATCTGCATCTTCAAACACTTAACAAAAATTAAAACATCAGCATGTTACTAAAGTAAACAGGCACTTCACAAGACTTAGGACACTAAACAATATAATAAACTGACAGGCTGGTCAAGAAGCATTGGGAAAAGTCACACTAGCATAGCACACTAACATCTACAGAAACACTTCAAAACTCCTATTACTTTCACACCTGGAATTAGACACATACAACTGGACATAAATGTAGGTCTGAACTACTGAAGGGAGCCTTTTGCAATAAAGCTTGCAAAGAACTTCAGCTTCATTTTAATTCAAGAAACTACAAGCAATTTCTTGCTGTTTCTTCACCTTGTCCTTCTCTCACTGAGAACTCTAGCAGCATAAAGAAACAATGGTAAAGTATATCCAAATGGCATATAAAAAAAGTAGCTAAAACACACAGGTACACAATAATGTAAAATACAAGTGAGCTGAACAAATTCATCTGGCTTAGATGACATCGGGATGTTTAAAGCAAAACTAGTATGTACAAGCGTCAAAGGATCCCCAAAATATCAGTCAGCTTAGCCAGTCCCACAGAATTCTCTACATATCCAAAATTATTATTACATTTGGGACAAAGTCCAACCAAACAACATTTATGCCATCATTCAAAGCCAATTCCAGAAAAAACAGGACTTTAATATGAAAAAGGAAACAATTTTCCAAGTATAAAGCAAGTTTATGCTACTGGCTGCAAAGCACAACAGGAAAAAAAAGAAAAACCTACTCAAATATGATTTTCAAAAGAGCTTAATATTCTAGATAGGCAATTACACTTGTTCAGAATATGAGAAAGATGAAACACAAGGCTACAACAGGACAGCAATTTAGGTATTTATCTAGCTTATATGTTCTTCCTGCCACAATGCTCAGCTTCACGGTATTAATGCTATGTTTATCTGTGAACCAGATCATACCCTAAGCTACTTAAACCTGTAAAATGTGCTACTGACATAAACATCTGCATGCTTTCCTTTCATCTTAAGACTATATATATGTACTTATATTCTAAAATGCTAAAAATGTGTTCACGAGATTAGAACTATTCTAAAATCAAATTTATTTTGCATTGTCCACATCTCATTACTGAAGCTTCCTACTTCTCTTGTTCCCTTCTTCACTTCAAACATGAATAGATGTAAGAGCTTGAACTTTCATTTTTTACCTTAAAACACTACCCCTCCACAATACTGAAGATGGAAAAAACCCCCAACATCCTACTATGTACTTTTTAAACCCCCAGTGTGTGTGTGGGGCGGGGGGGGGACGACACAGACGGGACAATTTGCTACAAACATTTGTATACTAACTTCCAAATATCATCTATGGTACTTGTTGTGGTTTAACCCCAGCCAACAACTAAGCACCATGCAGCTGCTCACTCACCTCCCGCCCCCGCCCCGCAGTGGGATGGGGTAAAGAATCGGGAAAAGTAGTAAAACTTGTGGGTTGAGATAAGAACGGTTTAACAGAACAGAAAAGAAACTAATAATGATAACACTAATAAAATGACAATAGTAATAATAAAAGGATTGGAATATACACATGATGCACAATGCAATTGCTCACCACCCTGCTGATCGATGCCCAATTAGTCCCTGAGCGGCAATCCCCGCACCCCCACTCCCCCCAGTTTATATACTAGATGTGACATCACATGGTATGGAATACCCCATTGGGTCAACTGTCCTAGCTGTGTCCCTTCCCAACTTCTTGTGCCCCTCCAGCCTTCTTGCTGGCTGGCCATCAGAAGCTGAAAAATCCTTGACTTAATATAAAGATTACTTAGCAACAACTGAAAACATCAGTGTGTTATCAACATTCTTCTCATACCTAACTCAAAAACATAGCACTATACCAGCTACTAGGAAGACAATTAACTCTATCCCAGCTGAAACCAGGACAGACTGAATATCTACAGAGCATATTACCAATAATGGCATTGTTTCCTCCCAGTTCCAGCAAACTCCGACCTAATAAAAAACACACAAAACAAGTTATGTCACGCACACCTGTATTCAATGCACCTCATGCAGTGAGGCTGCCTCTAACTAGAGCCAAGTTTCATTAAATGTACTTTTCTGGACAGACAAGAAGTTTTAGGCATCACAGTCAACTTATCACTCTAGCCAAAGCAGAAAATGACACCAAATGCTACTTCCATCACATACTGTGAAGACAGATACCTGGAAAGCAGTTAGGGCAGAAAGAAGCTTAAAAAGTAGGCAAAAGCAGCACTAGAAAGGAAAAGATGAAAACAGAAGAAGTTGCAGCATAAATAGTATGACACAAAGAAGAGGAGGAGGTGCTACAGAAATCAAAATCCACACATAAAATTAAACTGGGCTTATTTATTTCTCTGGCAACTGTTTTATCTCAAATCTGAGAGAAAGAATCACCATCTACTTCGGGGTAAACGTTTGCAATCTGTTCTGATTTTTTTTTTTAAACTCCTATGAACTTCAAATGTATAAAATGAGAAAAAATGAGAAAATCCTGTTCACAAGGTTTAAAACTAAAAAGTTAGAATCTAGCAGCTGTGCATGGACTCATGTCTATATACTTCTAAATATTTGCAACAAAAACAGCACCTCAAAAATCATAACTTTTCACCTGTATTTATAAGGACTAAAAGGTGAGGGGGCACTTCTCCATGAACACATTGCCAAAAGACTATAGGCCATGGCTCTTCATCTTGACAATCTCCACACAATTACATTCATGGTCACACACACCCCGCCCCACACACCCCGAATTAACTGTAGTACCATGGATTTGTGGGTACCCTGGAAAAAATGCTGAGTTGCGACAGGAGCAGTATCTAGCTCCGCGCAGTTTCAACATCCTATTTCCACCAAGTCACAGGGAAAAAAAAAAAGGTAACACAAGAGGTAAGTAAAAACAAGCTGTCATTTTAAAATCCTGTGGGGCTCGCCTGCCTTTTCCAACCACGGAAAGAAGTGGAGGAGATCCCACACACTCACCAAATCTCTCCTGAACCATAAGCGCTACTTGCTTGCCCACTTTTGTGCTGCCAGTGAAGGACAACAGGTCCATTCTCTCATCTCTTGCCATTGCTGTCCTGCAAAACAGGAGACATGCCACCACATTCAATGAAAGAGCAGACAGCTGGAAAAGCTGCTTGCACCTTCCACATAAACCAACTTGAACCAGGGACATTTTTTAAAGTCAGAGCCACTTCTTCGAAACCATCAGCTAAGTGACCCAGCAGACGGCAGGAAAGCTGCTTCTTAGTCAGAAAAGAGGAAGAAGGCTGTTTCACTCCCCCTTTTCAGATTGTAAGAGCATCACCTGTCCTAATTTTGAAATTCAATCTAAAGTACATAGCGAGATCAGTTCCAATCATTATGTTCCCTAAGAAAATATGCATACCTATAACTTTTATTAATGCTTACCATCTGTTTTGTCTTCTCTTGAAATGCCCCAAAGATACATCTGAATATACATTTCTACTGGGTATTTCCATATTGTAATAATCAAACAAAACAATTTGATTTGTATAGCTTCCAAGCACAGGTATGCATCTATGAGCAAGTACAGAGTCCTATGTGAGCATGGAAAATGGGGAAGTATTCTCCTCCACAAGTGGTCCAAAAGGCCAGTGGGTTAGAAATTGAAAACTCTTTAAGAATATGATGAGTGGAATTTAATATTAGCTGTATTCTTTGGGTGTAAACATATGCAGAAGTAGAATATATTAGTCATGTCTCTTCATTAAATATCTGACAAGTTATTTGTTAGCAGCTGATCTCACAAGAGCAAGAAGTACGCATTATGTTTACAGCTGGGCCAGAGTTTCAGACCAGTTGATAAAAATGAAGGCAACAGGTACATGTATGTACTGGGAACTCCTGATGATCAGAATAACTTTACAAGAACTACCTCAAAGAATATTCTTTACCCTCTATACGTCTTCACAAGAAATGTTACCTACCCAATGTCTGCTCCACCACAAACCAGAGAACAGATTGCTCCAGGCACTTTGTTATCCTCCAAGACTTTGGCAATTATCCTAGAATCAAAGATGTAAAAATTTCAGAGATTTCTGACAGGTGTATATAATAGGGAATGAACCATTAAAACTGACTGACCACATACATGAAGAAGCTAGATTTTTAAAGAGCAGCAGTCTTGCAGTTAATTGACATGTAGTTTGTACAATACATAACACACCTCTCTTACCAAGGACTTTGCTGTTACAATCATAGCTCACACAGAAGTAAGACTAAAATATGTTTATCATGTGTCCACACAGCTGGCACAGACAAGCATCAGATCAGTGTGTAAAAACCTTGGCCATATAGTCTTCCCCCATTAGAAAGAGAAATTTACGTAACTTCATGGAGCTACATAAAATACTCATAAGTAGTTTGGGGCCATTGTTCTCAGAAGTTAATATTAAAGTTACAAGACTTACTAATTAGTTATTTTAAAGAGGCCTACTTATACTTAGCATTTAAAAAGAAATGTTATTTGTAGCACACTATATGCTAATACAGTAAGCAAAGTACAAATCTACAGTAAGTATCACTCTGACAGTTATTCTTTGGAGTTCTCCTTTTTATCATGAATGAGTTTTGAACCCTGGAAACATATGCTGAGGTGTTACTAGGTTTGTGTAGCAAAGATTGTGTAAAGGCATCTTCAAGATATAGGTCTACACAGCCAGCTAGAAGGATCTGCCAAGAAACTGGGTGCTGATATTAGGCTGAGACTCCCAAAAAAAGGGATGATTCTGAAACATGAGTGTGTGATTGAGGGAAGCTGAATTTTGTGAGCAATTCGTCTTCTACAAGGAAGAAAACCACATTGCTAGCCCTATTTCAGCAGAACCACAGCCCTGGTCCCAGAAAAAAAATGGCCAACAGTACAGGTAACATCCTGCATATACTGTTACTTCTTGGGTAACAAGGGGAAACCAGTTCTTCTGACCACTAAGCACTCCCTCAAACAGAAAAGCAGTTGTTTAAAAAGCAAAACAGAAAGCAAAGAAACCAGAACTCACTTTGTAACAGCAACGCTAGTGAGGGATGTTGTAGGAGCACCCTTCCTAAAAATAATAATAAAAAAAGACATTATTTCCTTTTCAATTTTTTGAGAATAAGAAATAATTCAAATATGCAATTTTTATAGTATCTGAAATACAGCACACTTTGGTCAGGCTGGTTTTCAGGTGCATGTTAAGACAGGGACTCAAGCGTTTCTTTCCACAGCAGAACATTCTGAGCTTCTACTGAAATCCACATGAACAAGAGCTATGCCAGACATTAGAGTGAACCAGGCAGATGAAAGTGAAGCAGGAGCTGGGAGAGGAAGTAAAGCTACTTATTTAGATACTTAATTTTAGCTGTACCAATTCTGAAAATATTAACTGTTCACTACCACTGCTGCAAGTCCTCAACGTGGCTTCTTTAATAACAAGCCATTTGGCTAAGTCCTGGACAGGTCTGATTCTCCATATCTCACAAAAGAGGTTACCATAGAATTAAACAAAGTTCTTTGACTACAAGTGAACCTAAAAATAAATACAAACTAAGCCTACACGAGATAGAATCAAATATACAGAAACACCAAACATTTGATAACAATTTCATGCCTGAGATAATAGCTCTCAAATTTTAAAATACTGTTAGCATGTTGGAGAGCTGTATCTTACCAGAGGCAAGCATTTCCACAGATCATTGCAATTGCGCTGTTCCACCCATAAACTGCTACGGGGAAGTTAAAGGCTGTGATGATTCCTACTAACCCAACAGGATTCCACTGCTCTATAAGGGCATGGCCAGGTCCTGAAAGCAAAGACACAACATAATGCAATTTGCATCCATTTAGTGTTTTTTTAGAAAGGAAACCATGTGAGCAAGGGGCCTAGCATCACTCTTCTGTCCATCGGAGCACTAGCTTGTGGAGAGCTGTATTATATGGGCTCTGCACCTTACTAGAACACTAGATTATGGAAAAACCTAATAATATGACAACATGAAGTTTTACTATTTTAACTGTTCATTTAACAGAATGGTGTGCTTATCAACAACTGACAAGAAGGTCTCTCATTTCTAAGTATACTCCTGAACTTCTTACATACTTTTCTCTAGCACCTTCATTAACAAAGAAAAAGAGAAGATGCCAGAAGCTTTCACCTTGTCACATGGAGCCAATGCCAGGTGGCTCCAAGATAGATCCGCCGCTGGCCAAGGCTGAGCCCAGTGGTAGTGCCTCTGGGATAACAGATTTAAGAAGGGAAAAAGTTGCAGCAGGCACAGAAACAACAGCCAGAGAGAGGAGTGAGAACATGTAAAAGAAAGAACCCTGCAGACCCCCAGGTCAGTGAAGAAGGAGGGGGAGGAGGTGCTCCAGGCACCAGAGCAGAGATTCCCCTGCAGCCTGTGGGGAAGACCATGGTGAGGCAGGCTGTCCCTCTGCAGCCCATGGAGGTCCACGGTGGAGTAGATATCCACCTGCAGCCCAGGGAGGACCCCATGCTGGAGCAGGTGGGTGCCCAAAAGGAGGCTGTGACCCCGTAGGAAGCCTGCGCTGGAGCAGGCTCCTGGCAGGACCTGTGGCCCCGTGGAGCGAGGACCCCAGGCTGGAGCAGGTTTTCTGGCAGGACTTGTGACCCCGTGGAAGGGACCCACACTGGAGCAGTCCGTGAAGAACTGCAGCCCATGGGAAGGGCCCACATTGGAGAAGTTCGTGGAGGGCTGTCTCCCATAGGAGGGACCCCACGCTGGAGCAGGGGAAGAGTGCAATGAGTGCTGCCCCTGAAGAGGATGAAGTGGCAGAGACAACATGTGATGAACTGATCATAACCCCCATCCCTGTCCCCCTGTGCCGCTGGTGGGGGTAGGTAGAGAATCCGGGAGTGAAGCTGTGCCCAGGAAGAAGGGAGGGGTGGAGGGAAGGTGTTCTGAGATTTGGTTTTATTTCTCATTATCCTACTCTGGTTGATTGGCAATAAATCAAGTTAATTTTCCCCGAGTCTGTTTTACCTGTGACGGTAATTGGTTGATCCCCCTGTCGCCCTGAAAACTCCCTGTCCTTATCTCGACCCATGAGCCCTTTGTTATATTTTCTCCCCCTGTTCAGCTGAGGAGGGGGAGTTATAGAGGGGCTTTGGTGGGCACCTGGCATCCAGTCAGAGTCAACCCACCACAGCTTCAAAGACTGGAGAGAAAATCTGTTGCCTCTGTTGCTATATGCCACAGGCTAGATACTTCATTAGGTAGTGCTACTGCCTATCAGCACATCTATTCCTACACAACATGCTCCCTAAGTAACTCACAGTACAAACATTTTGCTGCACTACATCCCACTATATTTAAGATACATCTCCATCTCTTCGTTTGTACAAATAAACACCCAAAACCCACATAACCACAAAATGAAAAAAAACCGCCCAACAAAATATATCCACACATACTTACTTTCTGAAGGCAAAATAGGTCCACCAATCATTCGGGACAAACCAACAGCATAGTCGCAGACATCAACATACTCCTGCACTTCCCCAACACCCTCAACAAAAATCTTTCCCATTTCCAAAGAGACCTGAAAAAATCAAGAGCAAGACAAAATTATTTTTAAAAAAATTCCCTTGCATTCCCAATACATTTCGTCTCCCACTAATGTCAGGTGTATCTGTATACCAAGTAAGATTTAATACGTATTTTTTTCCTTAGAAGAGATTCACCTCTTCCTGAGTTATTCACAGCTTAAAGAAAGAACACAATAGACAACTAGGCAGGAGTCACATTCCCATACAATAGGAGGAAATTAGAAGAGGAAATTATTGAACAGAGAAAATTAAAAATAACCTACTGAAAGGAGATCCAACAGTAATGAGGTTCATAGGTTTACATCAATGAAACACTGAATTTCCATGAGGATGTTTGCATACATTGTGGACCAGGCATGGAATAATTTGAAAAAAGGGATTACTCTGCTCCAGCAAAAGAAAATGGTCTTTTACATTTTTTGTAAGCAACTACTCATTTTACAACACCTTAAAGTGAGTTTGAGAGATTCTATTTTCACACACTCCTGAAAATGTCTACACATGTTTAGTATTTTAGTTATCTGGGATGTTTAGGATCAATTTTTTTTCTTTTTTTAGCTGAAGTCAATCCTAAACTATGTCCTTCTCTTAAAAGCATGTTAGATGTACACAGCAGACATATACATTATCAATGAGAATAAGCTGGTATTTGAAGACATTTTCCTCCAAAGTGAGAAAATTCACTAACTTAGGAGCTGAGAAGTCCCCCATTTATCCCCACTTAATTTTACAGTCATGCTCTGATACCTAGGTGCAACTTTCATGCAGATACCACCTACCACTTTAGACTGACGATTGTACTTTCAAGCAGCTGTTAAGTGAGGAATCAGGTTCAAAGGATTGCAGCAAGATTTTACTCCCCATGCAAAGGTTAAAATAAAGGTGACTAAATGTATTTCTGTAATGCCTGTGGTCATCTCAAGACAGAAGGAATAGCCACTATCTGTGACCAGAAATGGAGTGGAATCATAAGAAACACAGCAGTGAGTCCATAAGTGCAGCAGAGATACATCTGGATACTTGACAAGGCCATTGTGAGGCAAGGTTGGAAATTTCCAACGGAATATGAAAAAGTGAGTTGCCACACCGTTCCCTTTTATGTATCCTGAAGCCAGGAAAAGTCCTAAAACCTGGATACCTACTGCAAAGCTTTCACCCTGAAGTTCACCCCCTATCCTGGAAGAGCTGAACAGATGACTTATGTTTGGGAAAACTAGAAAAATGCTCTGGCAATAAGCAACAAGTTTTGTCCAAGGAACATACAGCAAACTTCTGTCTATCCACATTGACCAGGGAAGCTGTATCATTTTTTAATACAAAAGCACATTAGCACTCTAATTCCACCACAGAAACTCTGCTCAGGAAACATCAAGTGAAACAGCAGAACAAAGTTTTGTAGGTTAACAATATGGGCTTGACTACACATGGCGTTATTCACTGAGAGCTATTTCTGAATAGTAGCACATATAGGCAAGCCCTGTAAAAGGAAAGTGGCAAGTTCCCTACTTGTCTCCTTTTCTTTCCCAGCAACTAGCAAGTGTTTTAAAGGAGCAGTCCTTCCACCTTTATGTCCTGCACAGCACTGCAAGAAGATCTCATTAAGACCATCTCACCTTCTGAAGCCTTATACCTCCACATGTCAGTTTGCAAAATCCCGCAGATCACCAGAAAGAGCTCAAGGTTAAAAGCTCTGTATTGGAGGAAGGTCTTTTTCAGGACACTTTTAGTATCAGACAGTGCCCTATCTGACAGGCAAGTGGGAAAACCGCAGAGCGACAGTTGTAACACTCCTCCCGGCTAGAGTACAGGCTCAGAATGAATTACGCTTTCTTTTCCTATTATATATTAACTTTTCGGTGTAGGATGCCAGAATGCAATCTTACTTTTTTTTTTTACTTTTTTTTTTGAATTAAAATTTCTTTAGGCAAGCTAACAGAACAGCAGCTTTTTAACAATTATTAAGGTTAGTATTGCAGAGTGGTACATTAAAAACTGAGAAAAACAGTTTTGACACCTCACCCCCAAACCCGCCACAAACTTAAGCTGCTTCTTAAAACACCTTACCAAGCTTCCTAGAACCTTGATTTTTTGTCTCAGGGCATCACCAATCTGTCGCACTATTTCTCCACGCTTAGGTGCAGGGATCTAGTCAAAACAAAAGAAAACAGAAAAATCTATTTGAGATTGAACATCGGTGACTTCTGCAGCATATACACTGCTAGTTTTCTACCCCTGCAGTAAGAAATCACCGATTGCTGTACTTTTCCCCCTCTCTTCCCAAGATATTATTATTCATTCATTTTTATCACGCGCATTGCTTTACAAGAAACTGTTTCCTGCCTCACAGAGACTGGTAACAACTGTGCACATTTATGTCTGTTCAAAACTTCAGTTCCACTGAATATTGTCAGAAGCATTCAGATTATTAGCTTTGCTACTTCAGTTCAGCTACACCACCCACAATGTCCCCAAATAATCAGCTTCACCTCAAGAAACAAGCATTTTTTTTTAAATAAAAGCACACTTACTGGTTTCTGAGCTTTTGAAGTGTACTTAACATCACATTTTCATATGTTTTTTTTCAGCATGACAATGGCTGCTGACATTTGATAGTAAATGCCAAGACATACAGAAACCTCAATCATGGAAAAATTAAAACCATATACCAAATATTAATAGACTTTTTTTAATGTGCTATTAGTACGTGTCCTGGTTTCAGCTGGGATAGAGTTAATTGTCCTCCTAGTAGCTGGTAGAGTGCTATGTTTTTGAGTTCGGTGTGAGAAGAATGTTGATAACAATGATGTTTTCAGTTGTTGCTAAGTAATGTTCAGTCTAAAGTCAAGGATTTTTCAGCTTCTTATGCCCAGCCAGCAAGAAGGCTGGAGAGGCATAAGAAGTTAGGAGGCAGCACAGTCAGGGCAGCTGACCCAAACTGGCCATGTCTAGTTTATAAACTGGGGGGAGTGGGGGTGGTGGAATCGCCACTCAGGAACTAATTGGGCATGGGTCCACGGGTGGTGAGCAATTGCTTTGTGCATCATGTGTATATTCTAATCCATTTATTACTATTATTATCATTTTATTAGTGTTATCATTATCATCATTAGTTTCTTCTTTTCTGTTCTACTAAACTGTTCTTATCTCAACCCACAAGTTTTACTTCTCTTTCCGATTTTCTTCCCCATCCTACTCGGGGGCGGGGGGGCGCGCAGGAAAGTGAGTAAGCAGCTGCATGGTGCTTAGTTGCTGGCTAGGGTTAAACCATGACAGTATGGTAGATAATAATCAATAGCCAGGATCAATTATAAACCGTAAGCATGGAACAGGATATAGAGGATTAGAAACTGCTGATGAACTGCAGTTCTCTGGAAAGAGAGGAGTGAGGGATACATAAGCCATATGAGCATATCTGTTTACAGGCAAAGTCTTTCAGATAAGCTCATTACAAACAACAAATTTCACAAACTAACAACAAACAGCTTTGAGACAAGGCTGTTCAGCATTTGATCTGCTGATTCTTCGTTATCTGTTAGATTGCTTTCAGATGATTTCCAAGTACATTAGCAGCTGGCATACACTCACCAACATTATATTCACAAATTGTAACAAAAGAACATCATACTAACATATCTTGAGAAAGCTGAGGAAGCTGTTGTGTTTGTCCTAAACTTTGTTCTCTTTGAGCAAGGCAAACTACTTTGCTGGATAAAATACAGAATGCCCAATACCTTACAAAACACAGGTTTCAGTTTGTATACTGTACCTTTTATAGCAGGTAGCTATAAAAACCGAACCTGGCATGGCCAGCAAGAGAATGGATGCTGGATGGACATAGCTTGTACAGGTGCACTGAGAAATACAGCTTGCTAAGGAAAGACAGCTTAGCTATTGTCTGACACAGCAACATTTTGGAATAACGTAGCTGTTCTGTGAAACACCAGGACAGCTGGTGAACAAAAAAAACACACTCAAAACCAGCTGTCTTCCCCACCCCATGAGAACAAGGTCATCACCACAAGTTAAATATCCAAATATTCTGCAGAGTTCTTGCAAGAGAAAGCATGTGGCAACAGGAAGTTAAATACACCCACAGGGATAATTTGCTTGCTACAAAGTTTCTGAACTTCAGCAGACCTGTTGGCAATGACTTCAGGCACAAACCTGCATAAAAGTGCCAGACTTTTCAAAACAAACATTCTTCTCAAGTCAATGTCCTCACCTTTGTACCTCAATGGTAATGTGTGCAAGTTGCCTGCGTTTGTTTCTTGAGGTCCGCATTGCAGATTTTTGCTTTAATACAATTTACACAATATGAACATGTTTTTACATCTTCACCTGACAGGGCAGTTTAATGGCCTTTACCTGCCACGCAATACATTATAAAAGAGAAGCCTGTTAACTTACATCAGCCCAGACCTTCCATGCCTCTTTAGCCTTCTTTACTGTTTCTTCATAATCCTCCAAACTAGCCTACACGAAGAAGCATATGAAAGAAAAAGTTAGGAAAACCAAAACCCCAAAACAAACACCACAGAAAAGCTTCTGCATCCAACTCAAGACACTTCTAGAGGATAGTACTGCACTACAGAATACCACTTTCACAGGAAGTTTATATCCTGCCATAGTTTGGTCCCAACATGGCATGTTGAGTTACCTGAAGTTACTGTCGAGGAATACCATTTGACCTGCGTAAATTAAAAAAAAAAAAAAAAAAAGCTCGCAGAAATTTTCCTTCAGATGACAACAGCTGTTCCCTAAAGAATAGCTGGAAGGTAGGCATTCATCGCATATTCATGTACCTTCTTTTATCTTAGTTACTACTGCTACTGCCATTATTAAACAAAGGCTGTGAGGACTGCCCTACTCCACCAGCCTCACTAGGCATCAAGGGCTAATTGAATCCTAATAAACAAAAGGAGAAGGTTAGTACCACAGCACTATTCTCACACTAAAAGCTTCCATAAGTTTACCACATGAATTCCATGTTGCTCTCCTTCGTACCTCCCCCAGCCACTCAGCTCGGCTGAATAGCCACAATCCACCCCTACTCTGCAGCTCCCTCTAGAAACAAACAGAAAAGGGCAGGAGAGGCCCTTGCTATTCCCAACGACACTTGCAAGAATAGGGGAGGGATAAAAAAAAAAAAAGAAAAAAAAAAAAAAAAAAAAAGGTGAACAGCCTGTTTTTCTTCCCAGAAAAGCCACGCGGTTACTTCCAGCAGACGGCCCGAGCTGTGATGAGCTTCACCAACTGCCTCTGGATTCGACATCCCCATGGCCCCTGCCACCCTCACCCACCCCAGCGGGCTCCTGCCCTTCGCGAACCTGGTCCAGAGGAGGAGCACCTCCCAAACCAACGCCCAAACGCCCCTCATTCCGGCCACGCGGAGCGGAGGGCTCCTTCCTTCCCAGCAGCCGGCGGGTCCCTGCCCCCCCCCCCGAGCTCCCGAGGCCGGGCCGGGCCGAGGCGTGCTTACCTGCCGGACGCTGGCTATGGGCTCGTTCGTGGCAGGGCAGTACGTCGTCACCACCTAGAGCGGGGGCCGGAGGGGGGGAGGCGGGGAAGGATGAGCAGCGAGGCCGCGCTCGCCCCTTTACCCAACGGAGGGGGCGCAACGCCCAAGCCCCCGCCGAGGCCCGGCCGCGCCGCCACCCCAG
>NW_010972585.1:2536967-2537645 GCF_000737465.1 Haliaeetus leucocephalus | reverse complement strand
TTCCTCTTCATTTAATACCTCCTTGATATTTTATGTCAGGCCTTTGCTAAACAAAATTATCTCCAGGTGTAGAGCACACGCTTACCAGTTTATCACAAGAAGGTTTTAGGGAATAACGGTAGGGCAGTGGTCTAATAAGCTCCCACAGTGCACTTCAGCTGCCCATGTCTAAGGCTACACTCTACAAATTCTTTACAAAATATGTGAAAAATGTAGTGGGTGTCTGCCAGAGCACCCACTACTGTGTCAGCGGCACTTGTCTCCTGCGTTCTCAACACCTTCCTGGGTGCTCCACAAGGCAGGTCAGGGGCCTTCTACTGCTCAGACAGTGCCCAGCCCATTACTGGTATTACCAGAAACAAGTCTGTATATTAGCAGCCTGTTTACATGTTGGCAGACCAGCTACAGAAAACAGATTTTAATTTCCAGGTGTTGGTTGCAACAGAGCAAAAAGGTGTTGATTGACCCCAGCCTGTTTCCACCGGGCCAAGAAAATTCTGAACATTTCCTTATGATGACTCTGAGAGTGGTGTCTAAAACCAGTCCTCTGGGCTGCAGCTGGTTTAAATTGATTACACATTTATCAATAACATACTTGTAATAGTAGCGTCAAGCCTGAATCAAAGGACAGGTGAACAGATTTTCCTCACACCCAAATTGAATCTCAGTCTCTCCTTC
>NW_010972585.1:2535993-2536877 GCF_000737465.1 Haliaeetus leucocephalus | reverse complement strand
GGAGTGGCTGGTGCTGTGAGGATGCGTCTCTGTAGTTCTGTGCTGTTCTTGCAGCTCTGTGGGGATTTCTTATGGTGGCCCACAGAGTACCCAAATTATTGCTCCCAGTGGCCCTTCATATCAATTTCTGATCTCTTGTGCTGAGTTTCTGCTGTTATTGGCTTTCTTTTACACAAATGTGCACATTTCTTTTAAAACCTTACAGCTGTTGGCTCCCTGTGATGCATTACCTTCTATTTCACCAGTGCAAGGAAGAACAGCTCTAACCAACATGAAAATGGTAATGATAATGATAATGCATGGAGAAAGGTCACAAACAAGAGACCTTTCTCTAGAGGACCCTTGTAAAATTTGTTCCAAAAACATACCAGTGCAAGAACAAAAGGTGCCTCACACAATACAGCTAAGCAGAGCATACATGTGATGACACTTTTAAAGGGACAACTTAGCTATTTAAATGCTTAACTCCTTAAAATCTCAGATAATAAGTACTGCTGTAAGTATACAGCTGGGTGTATTCCTCCTAAGACCCACAGCAATACCTTCTACTGCCACTTGCTAGTCATTCAGACACGTCTGTCACCTTCCCCCTCTCTCTCCCTGCCTGGGTTAGAAGAAAACAAGCATTACTGCAGCTGGTCACTCCTTCCAGGCTTCTGATGACATTTAGTTCCTTTGAAAGAACAGCTGCTGCATCTATTCCAGTATCATGGGTGTGAGTGTTTGAGATTGATAATCGTCTCTTCCTATAGGGGTCAACCTTGGAAAAAAACCACAAATAAATATCTTAAAAGCTGAATGAATTTAATGTGTTGCATACAGCATTACAAAAAGATCTCCTGGGAGAGTCCCCTGTGAAAAAAATTGTCCTGAGAGATGTGATA
>NW_010972585.1:2535278-2535944 GCF_000737465.1 Haliaeetus leucocephalus | reverse complement strand
TTGTTACCTTGAACAAAAGTGTGTCTTTTTAACCACTGTAGGTGGGGGAATGGTTCACCTGCTTAGACATAAACTTCTCCCCAGCTGATGACTGGAGTGGTAACTCATGGGTTTGCTGATGATTGGGAAAAACCTACTCTGAAATCAGGTAGTGGAGTATCATTAATAAACTATATGATCCTGTCATCCATTGGTATGTTGGGTACAAGCCCACACAGCAAGGTCAGGTTTCTTTCATTTAGTTAAGGAAGGATTTCAGGGGTTTTTTTTCCTTCTAGTTTGCTACAGGCATCATTGGTTTATAGCAAACATTTTACTAATATTCATTTATTTGCTCATTTGGTTGTAAATAACAGGAGCTGTTGTCCTGTAGGTCATAATGGGAAGTGTCTCCTGAGAGCAGTGTCTCAGGTACTGAGTGGCAGCTACTCTGTGCATCAGGGATTCAGCAGCAAATTCATCGTTTGCCTTAAAAATTACTATACGAGGGTTTCACACTTCTCAGAACCTGGGTTCCAGAGAATAACTGGGACAATCCAATAAAATCCAAAGGGTTTTATTCACCTGTAAAATAAAACCCAAACAAACTGATGCTACCTTTTGTTATGTAGAAGTTCAGGCCTGACAAAGTGATCAAGCCAGGGGATGCTGTGTTCAACAAAGACA
>NW_010972585.1:2533623-2535268 GCF_000737465.1 Haliaeetus leucocephalus | reverse complement strand
TGATTTTTTTTTTCATCCAGACCAAGCCAAAATAGAGAAGGAAAGGATGGAAATAATTGTTTCTAATTCTAGTGATCATGGTACCGTATCTTTCACCTCTAAAATCAGGTCATATACATAAGTTTGTTCCTTACAAATAACTGAGACCCCATCACTGTGGCAAAGAAAGTAATCCTCTTGACAGACCAGCAATCTTTGTTTCTAGTAGCACATGTAAGTTAGTATCCCCTCAGTTAAAAACCAGCTTAGTGCTCTTATCTGCTTGTTTGACATACAAAGTGTCTACTTCTAAATTAACTCATACTTTAGAATATTGTAGCATACTGTCATCTCTTCTAGAGAAAACCTGTGTCCAGTCTTGGCAACTGCCACAATATTTCTGGTATGCCTTTGACAATCTTGGATTTCTACTAGCACAAAGCTATTCTTGGTGACTTTGCTGATACCGCCACAAATATTTTTCTTTCTGATTGACTTCAAAGGCTGCTCAGTGTCTTTCCTCCATTTTATATACTGACATAAGTACTCCTTGCAACAGTTTTTCAAGACTTGATGTCCCTGAGAAGCAGTAATATGTAAATGACCCTCTTCCTTACATGTACTAAGAGTCTCATGCCTATACTTAAATGAATTCATGTGGTATTGCTACCTCCTAATTTTTATCACAGTATGCTAATGCATTTACATTTGTTTGACTTCCTCTGGAGCATGGTACATGGAGTAGCAACACATTCCTACACAATTCTCCAGTCACTTGATTGCAAGCACTGGCTTTGTTCACTTTCTGTGGAAATGCTTGGGCTGAATCTACCTTAAGTAACAACATGAGTGACTACATTCTCTTTTGTCAATTAGAAAAGGGTTGTCAATTAAAAAATACCTTGTATTCTTTTTTATCTGATGGGCCACTCAGTTGTCTTATCCAAGATACCAAAAAAGCTGGGCAGCAGATAATTCTGGGACAAATTTTGTAAGCTATACCTTGCAGTAAGCTTCTGTATCACACGGAGATTAAATCAAATCTGTCTAACTATAGAACAGCAAGACAGTCTTAGTTCTGTATTCTTTGCTTCATTATTCTGTAAGACCATCTGTAAATAAGTGCACCTAATGCTTTTTAAGTTACGAAATTTTTTAGCTGAGTGGGTAATACATGAGGGATTTAAAATGCAGCACATACTACTGAATCTACTGAGTTTGTAATAGTAACTTCTATAATACATTATCCAGAAAACTGCCCTAATCTATGAAATACATATTTGTGTCATTTTATTGTGCTGTTTTGCTTACTATGTCTTAGTGGAAATGGAATACAGAAACCCTTCTCTGACATTACCTGTTTAATGAATTTATGACTTAAACATGCTCAGAAATTGATTTATAGTCCTGCGATGTTTTTTATCCTATTGTCCTTAAGTAAAGCCTCATACATGGGTAACCAGGGTATCTCACTTCAGCTTCTTCATAGAAAGTGTGGGTGAGTCTTTTGGAGAATAACAATAAGTGCAATTTTGCTAACCAGAAGATGCATGTCATGCATGCCATTTCCCATGGAAGGATGTGGTTGCTCAGTCAAAGCTTAGTATAGTTCACCTCCTTATGTAGAAAACTGTTCCCATTACCATTATATCAGTCCTGAAAAATC
>NW_010972585.1:2420174-2533462 GCF_000737465.1 Haliaeetus leucocephalus | reverse complement strand
ACTCTTCTTTCAGATCTCCCTTTTTCCCCTCTGGATGTTGCAGTGTTCTAGGCTGGGATTTTTGTTAGTTCTTTGGTCAAACAACACTGAGAATTTACTGCTTCATTGATAGTCTTTTGTTTACATATATCTTGTGCTTAAGCTTGCTAATTCATGGATATCAGCAACA
The DNA here is from genome assembly GCF_000737465.1 of Haliaeetus leucocephalus. Taxonomy (NCBI): domain Eukaryota; kingdom Metazoa; phylum Chordata; class Aves; order Accipitriformes; family Accipitridae; genus Haliaeetus; species Haliaeetus leucocephalus. The sequence continues at coordinate 2,533,293 of NW_010972585.1, read as the reverse complement.
CATACATCAGCCTTGCAGGGAGTTTCAGTTTCTCCCAAGTGCTGTGTTGCCCTATATCATTCTTTTCATACCATTAAGTGTATTGACTTTCTTTTATGCCTGAAAGCTGGTTTATTCCTGTTAGCTATATCAGCTGGTTTAAAAAAAAATGTTCTTACTCTCCCTGAAAACCTCCTCTGGTCTTTAACCAGCAATGTTAATTATGCCAGAGATTGTTTGGATGAACCTTTTAAACGTAAAAGCTTTGGGAAGACGTATGTACCAAACCTATTCAAATAGGTTCTACATCTTTACAGTATTCTAAGTTGTATATCTTTGCCTGCCTCTGAGACTAGAATTTTGCCTGCTATTTTTAGAGATATTTTTGGAGAGAGAAGGGCCTTCAAAATGACCACAATATTTTCACTTCTTCCTGTAGTCAAAGTAATGAGTGCTGGAAGAGCTGAATTCCAGCAGAAGTGGTAATTTTTATCAGTGGTGCAATTTCACCTCTTCTACAGACATGGGATTTTGTCTTTCTGGCACTTTCTCACTCTATCTTCTAATCTCCCATTTTCTTTTAACCAGGAATTTCATGTTTTTTCAGTGGAATATTTTCAGTGGAATATATTCAGTGGTGCAGAAAGAAAAAGATATATATTACATTATATTACAACCTCAGCCTTTCTCCCTAGCAGGGAATGTCATTTTCATAATATTTCAACACTTTCAACGAACAAGTATGCTAAGTTTGGGAGGTTTCTCATATATTTATTTATTTTGTAGATGAAAAAAAAGAGGAGAGAAGGAAATGCTGCTTCATGCAATATGGTCTGTGAAGCTGAACTGTTGTCATAGTTGGTATCTCATTTTAACTTTGCAGGTCTTGTCGAAAAAGGATCTGAGTTCAGGCAGTTATTGAGCGTATGCTCCAGTGACTGCCAGATTGATGCTTCTGTCATACAAGAATGTGACAATAGTTGCTATGGGTTTCCTGATTCACTTAATTAGATTTTTCCCTGTATAATTAGCACATCTTTAGTCTGAACTTCAAACTATGTCACCAATTTATTTTGAAATTAGAGAAAGTGTTGGAGAGGATTTTATACCTCTCATTTCTTGTAAATGTCTGTGCTAAGACCCACTAGGAATATCACAGAGCAAAATTGTTAAGAGGTCAGTATGTGATGTGGAAACAGGCTGTTTGACCTAGTTTTGGCTGTGGCTCAGACATCTGAGCTCACTGAAAAGTGGCTGTGAGGAGGATCTCTCTTTGTTTCATTTCTCAGGATAGAGGTGAAGCTAGTAGGAAAGAGTGGGGTAGCTTTGCAATTATATGAAACAGCTATTCATTTCTAGAGGTCATGGCAGACACAGAAGTATTATCATAGCACAAGAAGGACTGGCTCACCATACAGGGAGGGAAGGAGGAAAGCAGCACTGCAGAGCAAAGAAAGGTACATATGCGGTATGAAACTTTGTAAGTCATTTTATTCATATGGGTAACCACAGGAATTCAAGTTTCTGTCCTTTCATGGGATCTTGCAGAACTATTGTAAAACTATCAAAAGTTTAATTTAAAAAAGCCCTGTTTTCATACTACACAATATACTACACAGTTACAACAGGGATGCTGTTGGGGATATTTGGCTGAGGTGGCGTAGTTAAGCTGGAGTTCACTCTATAAATCCCCAAACCTTTATCTTGATTTATTTTTAACATAAAATCTGTTGCTGCTTTAAGGCTAAACAGTATAACATATGCAAAGAGAAGTTTGTCATTTTGAGAGGCTTCTGAAAAACATGTCAGCACTTTGCATTAGCTGAAGCTTTGCTCTGTGCGCTGCAGCAGCTCCTTAAAGATTTCCAATAGGCTGCTGCATGCCAATACTTCACTACGGAATTGTTTAAAAGCACATTAGTATGAGGATACGTTTCAGCGGAGTGGGAAGGGGCCAGGAGGGGTTACAATGGGATCGTGACATCCCCGTGCATGACCTGACCCAACACGCGTCGAAGGTTGAAGCATCCTCAGCGCTCCCCCTGACACCCCAGTCCCGTGGGCTCGCTGGTGTCCCTGTGCCCCTCTTTCAGCCTCCTCGCACCCTCCTGCTTTCCCTTCCTTGGCAAACACACACCATCCTGAGCATGATTTTCGCTCTGCCTTTATGGCGATGGAAGCTCAAGTGAGCAGCAGCCTCTAGGGCAGCGCTCCATAACACACCGTCGGTCTGTACGCAGACTTTCCAATGGGAAGTGACAGGGAGCTCTGCTTAAATGCAGATGCCACAAAACAGGCCAGGTCACAAAATTTGCCTTCGCTTTTTTGGTTTTTTCTTCTTTTTTTTTTTTTTTTAAGTGAACTAACATTTGTTACCCTTGGAACACAGCTGCCATACTAGAGGAAAAGGGATGGCTATAAAGAACTTTCTGCCATTTCAAGACATCAGGGTTTAGATTGTTTATAACCCTTTCTTGTGTCTCATATAAAAAAGTACTAAAATCACTTTTGTAGCACAGGTTTATGTCACTGCTGGCTGCTTTTATAAACACCACTGACTAAACTTTCATTAATCCAGAACTATGATTTCAAAAGCAGAAACACTGGAACTAACAGTGCTTACGTAAACACAGATGACTTTGGTATCCATTTGGAGAAAAATGCCAAGAGATTTTGTGAAAGGCAAAAGGTAAAATAAGTTGACAGACTTAGGATGTCTTACTTTTCTTTAGGAAGTTGTTTTGCATGTGTGCCTTGAAACATACTGGTATCCTCAATTCTGATGCTATTAATTTAGTATCAGTGCACATACTGCTCCGTAATGGGGAACAACTTGTGTTAGTCCTTATTCCTGTGAACTACAACTCCCAATTATGTTCTTCAGCTATTTAGTTCCCAAGAATATCTTCAAAGTTTGAAAATAATTTATGTTGTCAATTTATTAAGTCAATTTTACGGGATCCAACACAACCAGCACCTGCTTACGTGAGGCCTGAAGACTACTTTGGATGTCTGTGAAGGCCATTTGATAACTGCCTTCTTTTATGGTTGACCTTGAAGGAGAGTTCAGTTTGGTAATTTATGGCAAACAGCATCCAGGAAGACCCATTTGCAAGATTCACTGTCACTTAGTGCTAAACGATCACTCCTGACTCAGAAGACAATCGGAGTCCCTGACAGGGCAATCCCATAAAAAATATTGCCTGGCCACCCAGGTGTCTTTTCCAATTATCTGGAGTAGAAATTAATACTTTTAAAAGCTGCTAGTTTTTGAAAGGTTATTACAATTTATTCCAGTAGTTTCTTTTACACATTATGATGAATTGGTTTATTACACCGTTATTTTCCATGTCAGCTTTTTAGAAGATTGAATCATAATGTTGAAACATTAGAGTGAATGGCAAACATATTATTTTACAGCTGAGTAATATATTTCCTCTAAAAAATTGTGCTCTGTTTTTAATAACAGGTAATTTTATGATTATATTGCTTAATGCTGTTGTCCCACATTATTTATTTCTATGTAGTAAGGACTGGAGGACTTTCTTTTAAGATGTCAGTGATAGTTTGGACAGGACACAAAATATATGAAAGTACAATAATCCAAACTGTGAACTGTGCTTGGAAGCATAGCAATTCATGACTTCTCAGTATCAGTTTAATATATGGAGCAGCTCCAGGGGGAATAAATGGTTAGCCTCACTTTAGTGGGCTTCTAAATTTAGAAGCAAGTTTTTTTAATGTCATGTTTTCTTCTTTGATTTTTTTTCTTTCTGTGATAATCTCTGGGTGCTATTTTTGTTCCCCAAATCCTCTCCAACTGATCTATAAAAGGACGGTAATTAGCATTTTAATGGGAATGGTTGAATCTCACTGTTTCCCTACAGTGAGCATATTCTTATTTATGTAGAGCTCAGCAATACTCAAAGACGTAAGAAATTCATCGTTTCATTTTCTTTTTTTTTTTTGGAAGCCAGGAGAGGAGGGGAGAAGGTGGGGGAGGAGAGGGTGCAGAGCAAAAATTACCATCCTTTTTGACACTGTACCTGCATGTAGAATAGTTTCTTTTTCCAGCACGGATTACAAATTTTTGGCTTTCTATCATCAGTTCTGCAGGTGGCTGAATAGTTTGAACTCCCATTGACTTCTTTCACAGCACAGTAAAGTTTCCATCCTGAGGTGCACAGCAACGCCCCACGTATTTTTTAATTGGAACAATTATCTCAGAATGGTTTAGTACAAAGTACTATTTCAAAAAGACAATTTCCTGTAGGTAAACGGTGTCGATTTCAAAAGTTGCAGGTTACTGCTAATGAGTGTCTGACACTATTTTTCAAGCAAGCGCGTCTATAGATAAAGATTTGGAACTCAGCCCGAATATTTAGAGAGTAAGACACGTACAGCTCACATAGTCAGATAAGGGCATCAAAAATAATCTTCCCTCAAAACTCATCCCCTTCACTGTCAGAAACCCTTCGTCTGTTGGGTGTGTGAAGGGCAACCTTTAGTACAATCTGAGCACTTCACGGGTATTACTGATTTTCGTCCTCCATTTCATTAGGCTGATTTGCATGGCAGCATGGAGGGTAAGGCTCTGATGAATTTATCTTCTGTGCAACGTAGAGAAATAATTTAAGTTTATAATATGTAAAGTTTGGATTCCTGCTTCGTTCCCTAGCCACAGGTCCTATGTAACGCAACAGTTCACAAAAGGCAGTAGGGTTTTACGGATAAGAAAGAGATTATATTGCAGGAGAAGAGGGCACGGTTCCTGGCTTAGCTGGGCCGAGGCGGTGGTGCTGTGTGTGAGACCGTGGAGCTGGTCTGCCTCTGGATCCCACCACGAGGTGCGTGCCCCAGCCTTACCCAGACCCCGGGCCACCCCTTACTTCACCCTCCACACGGTTCCTGTATGGCCTTTGTGAATATTCCCACGCGATGCTGCTGAACAGTGTGTACGTCATGAGGTTCCTGGTTTTACCAGACCACAAATCAGTAAATCTGTGGCTATGTCGACCAGTCTGTTCATTCTGAAAAGTAAATGCTTCCTGACTCTGTTCAGTACATTCCCTAGAAATGCTGGTGGAGATGAGTTAGGAAAAATTGCTTTCCCCAGTCCTATAAATATTTTTCCCACTTTATCATATTAATAACAATGAAAAAGGTCACATACCTGAAATTCGAATCCATGGAGGAGCGATTTCCAGATATTTCTGATTAAAACACTGAGACTATAAATAACAATATCTACATAGCAGCCTCTTGTTTCTCTGAATATCAAGATTTATTTCCCCTCAAGATAAATATTGACCTTGGCTTTAAATTGGTCAGAATTAATCTTTCTGCTCAATAAATCTTGGTATTCCCTTCCACAGAAATCAATATCTGTTTAGTATATCAGATTATTGAATGAAATTAATAAATTTAGCTCCGCATGAAGATTTTCATAAGTGGTGAACAGTCCAAATTTAGGAGGCTTCAAAAAGGCTCACAACATACTATATGGACTATTTCAGTTTAATGTTAAGAAACTGCTGAACTGTGCATTAAATAAATTACTGTATTGCTCAGAGAGTTACAGTAAGGTCTATTAAATACTTATTTAAAGACTTGGCAACAGTGAACAACAATAAATAATTCAAGTAGCACCTCTAATCTTGTTTTCTTTCTCCTTAATTGGTTTTACAGCATTGTTTTGACATTTACCCTTGAATTTAAAAAAAAATACTCACAAAGAAGAAAATGCATGCTGTGCACTAATCCAGCTGCCAATTGAGTACTTACATATTGATGCATCAGAACAGCAGAGGAGCTCCGCTCTGCCTTCAGAGTTGGCAAAGCCCATTATTGGTGTGAAGCAGTATTGGTGTGAAGCAGTATGGGTTTCCAGGCTTGCAGAAAAGCTGTGTTGAAGAACTGCTTGTTTATACAGATGCACATGTTCAAACACAAAGTTATTCAACAAATAGAGAGATACTGCATCATCATCTCAGTGAGACTCCAGAGCAAATACCTAAAGGACCATGCCTGATCTACTGCCCAGGGAGGCATCTAGGTGTCAAAAATTTGCCAAGAAGGATAGATGGATCCAGAAGAGCTCGACAGCTGGAAAACTCCAGAATTAAAGAAGGAAAGCCAATAGTTTTGCTGTCCAGGTTTCCCCAGCCTGTTGAGAACTCTGCAGTGATTCTAGCCTTCAGGTTTCGAATTCAAAGGGACCGTGTCAGGTCATATTTGAACTCAGCTTTTAGAACTGGAGAAATTGCTGTTGGTTTTGGTTTTCATTAAGTTTAGAGAAAATAAGACATAGTTTGGTTTCTGCAACAGTTTTTCAAAATTTTATGTCTAAAATATTTTGTGTTAACTGGTCTTTTTATTCAAAATGATAAAGTTTATAGACAGTATTTCTTTCAAATTCTTTTTTTCCTGAAGAGAAGAGACAATAGGGAATGAAAAGCCGCATATTTTCCTTTCTTTGTGTTTTAATTTTGCTATATAATTTCTTTTTAAGGATATGTAAGGTATAAGCTTGCATGTGTGTGTGTGTAGGTAAATAAACACATACATAGAGATATGAGAAACTAGATTATACTGGCTCATTTTGAGCAATATATGAACATATTCAAAGCATACATTTAGTGAACCCCAAATTGGTAAAAATATGGCACATACTGCTTTTAGATATCATATTGGCACCTCTTGGAACTTCAGATGGAAGTATTAACACTTCTGTCATGTACAAATCACCTCCATGCATATTCATATTGAGACTTCTATGCATAGCAAGTAATTTTTTTCTCTAACAGACACTGTATGGTTTTGTATGTGTATCCACTGTTTAAAAAATGACATTTTTCAACACATCCTTGTCTTTCTTTAATTCTAAAAAAAAAAGATTTTTTTGAAAACAGCATTCTTACTATGTACTAAAATATAAAAGTTAAAGACAAAGCAACCATTAATCAATGTAAAACTGAAGAATATATTTTTATTACCCAGGGAAAGATGGAAATACCCTTCTCACTTATTTATAAGTTCTAATTCTCCTAGCCTTCCTTTTAACAGGACATAATTTTTTTTAAAAAAAGCTGTTTCCTTTGTACCTAGGGCATCAAGGTGTTCCCAGTGTGCAGAAGCCCTGCAGTACCTCCCTAGAGAGATATTCTACTGAGTAGTGGAAGACTGCAGTAAAGTTAATATATTCCCCTTTGGCAGTAATGAATTTCTTCTCTCTTCATCGTGATATTTGGTTGAGGTGATACATATTCACTCCCCAGTAAGTCCGGACACTAAGGGTAAAACCTGTTGCTCTTATTTCCCATTCAATTTCCTACATTTGTCTATCAATAAACATCCTTGTGAGGCTTAATGTTCTTACCATATTAATTCATTCACCTATATTAGTTATATTTAATATTTGACTCACCATGAAACATGAAACAAATCTAATTAGTTCCATCTTTGTTTCCAGCCGGGTTATTAACAACTCATTATTAGGATAAAGTAGCTTTTGTGTACCATTTTTAGCCATCCACAAGGAAGGACTGCATTGCTAGCTCTGCTGATAGCCTGCCAAGAGAACTGGGTTAAGTCACTTCACTCCCCTTACTCTATTGCCTCATCAAGAAAGAGAAACATTTAACATTAAGTCCTTAGAGCTTGCTATGAGCTCTGGGGAACAAACCCCCTATGCATTATTAATATTTGTGTTGCAATAGTGTAATGGTCCCCCAGTAGAATCACTGTGGGGGATTCACCTCACTTGACACTGGCTGAAGAAGTATTAGGAGTTAAGCCTGAGTTGGTTGGTTGCCCATGAAGACCTGCTTTCTACAGAGAAAGGCAACCGTCCACAAGAGACAGGTACTATAGCTATCTCAAAATGGTATCATAGGCTGAGACGAGCTGTCTTTGGGACGTACCTGTTACTCTCCATTGAGAGAGCCCCCCATAGCTTGCTTAAATTTGAAACCTAGGGAATTAATCAAGTATCTAAATATATGTCCCTAATACATTTTGAGGTGCCCCAGAGTGTCACAACTCTGAAAGGTGGGAGCTCTCCTTCGTTCCTCTGTCATATCTGTTAGTACCATGCTTGTACCTCGAATTACCACAGAGCATCTCAATTGGCATTAAATGCCTATGTCTAGGTACCTGAATTACTCCTCACGTTTTTAGGGCACTGCAGTTGAAGGAATTCTTCCTTGTCCCCACATAGCATACAGTGAGCCTTACACACAGGCACAATGTTACAGCGCTCGGACAAGAGATCTTGAGAACGTACTTTCACATGCAAAAGCAATATTTCCTTAAAATTAAAAATACTGTTCTTTCATGTAAAGAAATATTTTTTGTCAGTTAATTTTACGTTTATCCACCCTAATGGGCCCCTGGTATTTAGCTTGCCTTAGGTAACAAACTTAATCATGGTAGTAGGACTAAAGCAGTAACTCTGTGGTTTACACTCTTAAAATAATTGTACTGGTCTGGTTTTATTTTCTTTCTTTTTTTAAGAACATGTTCTGTCTGCAAATACATGACTTGTTTTCTGAAAGAGTTCTTTCTCTAAAAGAAAAGAAAATCAAATAATATTGATCTAATTGTGCACTTACTAACAAGTGTCTCAGGAAAGCAAATAATTCAGGAAAAGGAGGTGACATGGTTGTAGTTTGGCCATATTTATTATCATCTTAATATCATACCTAAAACTATAGACTGACCTTGAACTGACCATGCATTTTATAAGCTCGGATGAACAGTTGCGCAACCAGATCAGCTATCACTCCAGAGAGCAAAAGCAGCCAGATGACCAGTCACTTAAATTCAAGAATATATAAATCATAAACCTATAGAGCTTGCATATGGTTTTAAAACAAATCCCTACAGTGTTTTTGCTTTGCAGCTTCATTGCAGGCACTCTGTGGTTTGGGCAACTTTGTCATTTTCCTTCGCATAACATCATATTGGGAGGCTCATTCTCTCAGATGGCCTAATTCAGCCCCCGTTAAAGTCAATGAAATTACCTTGGCTTAAGTGAAAGCTGAGTTATATAGTACGCAAAGAACAGCTGTGCAGGATCAGCTCAAAAGTGCATTTACTCCAGTATCCCATTTCAGATTAGAATAAATAAAGTGTGCTTATGGAAGAAGTCTAAGAAACAGGGCAAATACAAAATGATACTTTAACTTGTACCCTTGCTGCTCCCAGTAATTTGCATTTCGGAGACTTTGTGAGCTGTATGGTGCAATCACTGTGTTTAATAGCTTTTGATGGATTTTTCATTGAAAGTCTTCAATCTGCCTTTGAATCCACTTATACTTTTGACATTCACAAAGAGTTCCACAACTGAATTATGCCTTATTTGAAAAAGTACTTCCTTTTGTTTATTTTAAACCTCCTAATGATAATCTCATTTGGTTCTTCTTAGTTCTTACATCCTGAAAAGTAATGGATAATCAGTCTTTTGTTCAGTATCTCCATGCAATTTGTAATTTTATAGACTTAAATCATATTTCCTTCTACCAATATTACTTTTTTAACCTGAAGAGTTCCAGTTTATGTAATTATCTCTCACAGGGAGATCATTGTCCAACCTTATCATTCTTCTTTGAAGAATTTGTAATTCTACTTTGTCCCTTTTGAAGTGACACAACAAGAAGTATCTGCAGGATTCAAGATGTAGGCACACCAGGAATGCACACAGTGACATGGTGATGTCTCCTCTCTTATTATTCCTTCCTTTTCTACCATTTCTTTGTTATTTCAGCTGCCCTGAGCACTAAGCTGACATTTTGCACAGAGCTATTTGCATCCATTTCTCCTGATGGGCAAGAGCTGATTTTCATGACCATGCTTTAGTGTACATGTATAAGGTTGTTCCTACCAACGTATATTAGTTTGCCTTTTTCAACATCGAATTTTGTCTGCCATCTCATTTTCCTGTCATTTGGTGCCATGAAGTTCCTTCTGTAACTCTTCTTAGTCAGGGTCTTTTTGGACTAACATAAAATTTTTGTCATACCAACTGCTTCACTATTCAGCTCACTATTCAGCTCAGTTTCCCAGTCACTTTTGTCTATGTGTAATGACAAATCACAACAGAGACTCTTTAGAGACGGTTATTGCTCATTAGTGATTAAATCTGTTCGTTAGAAAGAACCAGAATTTTGATGTAGTCCTTGAGCTGAAGTTTTACAGCGTCCTAGCTTCCCACCTGTCTGTGGAAATGCATTCCTGGACATGGTTCTCTGTGTGAGTCCCAACTAACTCCTCAAAGTTTCCTTTCTCTGATACATTCCTCACCCCAGGCAGGTGAATATGCCCTCGCATTTTTAATGTGGGATTAAACCAGTGTTTACTTCCCTCAGTGGCCATCATGAGCATTCAAGGGTGATGCCCTCCAGCCAGTCCAACCACCCAAGGCTTCCAAGTGGCCACAGCCCCCTCCTCCAGCAAAGCTGGACTCTGCTCTCTGCACTGAGAATGCAGATTTTAGTGGCTCTGAGAGCCCTAGGAGTTCTGGCAACAGAGCTTGTCTGAGCAAGGCATTTGACACGTTCTAGTCTGGGTGGTACATTTGGGGGGTGGTGCAAAACTCTTTCTGGTAACCTTTTTGAACAAAAGCCTCTCCTGTGCCAGATCTATAAGTGTTCATATGAGTTAGTATACAAGGGTATTAGTTTCAGATCAAAACTTGGATTATACAAGAACATTTTCCTTGCGTAGGTACACTTAAAAGGTAGATGCATAGCCAAGGCACAATTTTTCTGCATCTGCAGAACTGTCCAAATAGCTCCTAGTACAAGCCACGGGGAAGCCCATGCAGTAACATAGTGTGTAAAAGAAAAGAGCATATTTGAGTACAGGGAGTAGCAATCAGAGGGTAAGGTAAGGCCAAATCTTGCTGGCGTGAAGGATTTCTCCATGTTCCAGGAGGAACTGTGGAGCTGAATCTCTTGAGTTAAGGAGTTGTGGAATAAGCAGTAGGCAAACTCAGTTCTGGGGCTTTCCAAAATATTTTAAAGCTTTGGATAAATCTTTAGATGTGAATACCAAATCATCAAGGGATTTAAATAGAAAAAGATATATGAAAAGTAACAGCAAGAGAGCTAGCATATCGTATACATTACTTGGTGAAAAAGCACAAGATATATTAGGTGCATCCCTGCAGGGAGCTGTGACAACAACAAAACCCTTGAAGTTAAAATACTGTCTAACATGCTTTAATCAAAAGCCATGTGGACCTTTTGGATGCTCTCTTCCATCATTGCTGTGATTAACATCATCTGTTCTTTCTGGCAAGCAAATAAATAGATAACTAAAACATGCTCAGATGCTCTTGCCTGAAATGTGACAAATATGCCTTGCCAGCAGATGAGAAACATCTCTTTCCTAGGGATGGACCAAAGTCAAAAAGTTGTGAGGCTTTTTTTACCTTATATATGCATGTGAAATTTGGGAGTGGCACACTTCTTGAGTGAAAAAAACATCATATATTTTAGTATGTCTCTTGAACGAGAACAGATACCAAACATGCCAGGATATGTGAATTACTTGATGAGATGAATGAAATCATTTGGGTTTTTATCCTTTTTTTTTTTTTTACTGAAGAAAATGTGATTTACTTAAATATGCTGTCCGTATTTGTCTGGCAGGCTCTTGTGCCTTCCTATTAATTTTTGAACCCATTGACCAAACTTGACGGAAGGTAGAAGTCTCAGTGATGGCTATAAAGAGAAAATTAATACTTGAATTAATTTTTTGTTACAGGCATTATTTGGGCATATAAAGTGGTTATTTTCATTATTAGAATAGTTCCTTTTACTATGTGGGAGGGTTGTGTACCTTGATTAAAATGGAAAGTATTAGAAGTCATAGTTATAATGAAAATATCAAGATTTAATTGAATTTTGTTATCTGCTTTAGAATGATATTTAGAGTGCTGTATTTAAAAAAACCCAAACAGACAAACAAACAAAAATTTAGATTTTTTTTCAAAACAAGTTTCTCTGTACTTGGAGGTGAACATGGAAAGCACAGTGCAGGCTGCATGTTCTGTAGGGTCTCAGTAAAATTTTTACATCTGAAGAACAGCTAGATGTCCCAGGTGTGTTGGAGCATTTCCTCTGGGCTAGTTTATCCTTCTCTCTGACAAATTACAAGATTGTACTGTGTACTCCACCTTGTAGGTGCAAGCAGCAACATCCACAAAAAAATTAGAAGAAAAATGTTTCAAATTGGTAAGACTGTAATGGAGCCTGCATTTAAGAACAGCCTTTATTAAAGGCTTCCACATATTTTCTGTGTTAGTAATACTGAAATACTATCAACTGAATACTGTATTTCCTGGTAGATCGGGACGTATTTTGAATTTCCTTTCATGTAAAGTATGAAACACAACTAACATACTACATGTCAGTGAAAACAGCTGTCATTTTCTTGATAGTATGTAGCACGATGTGTGTGAGTTTGTGCTTTAAAAATGAAAACTTTCTTTCAAGAGGCTAGATATTGGCATATTTTAAAATGTGTACCTTATAATATCCCCCCAAAGAATACTCATTGTTCACATGTTGGTTGTTATTTCAAGAAAAGAGGTCACAATTCTCATGATTCAATTTGTTTCACAAGCTAGATCTCAGACATCAACTTTCCATGGAGGAAAAGTTACCTGAAGATTGTAGATTATCTACTACTGGTAGTTTTCTTGCAGGCAATGAATTACATAGACTTCTGATTTAATCTACCTTGGCAATTCCTATGCCCCCGTGTTTCTTCTAATCTCTTCGATGTAGCTTCATATTGATAGAAATCCTGAAAGTGTTGTCACTACGTGCTTTACACAAGAAAGGCAAATTTGTAAGTGTAGAATGACTGACTAACATAGAAATAGTGAAAGGTGAAAGAAAGGGAGTTTCTTATGATAGGTATGTGTGTGTGCTGCCCACAACAACGGAGCACATTAACAGCATAGTTAACAACAACCACTTAATTACTCTGCTTTCACAGGTGTTTTTACAGATGCTTTCACAGCAATCCTTTCAGATATCCTTTCAGATAACCTTCATTCTTTTAAAATGCTTTTCCTTGAAAGCAAATATTCAGATAATTTTCTTTCTCAGAAAGCCCATGCTGAGGGAAATGACTTTCCTCAGTGCCATGAGGGATTAAAACAAAAGGAGTTTGCTTCATGCTAAAAGAAAGGCCTTTGAGCTAAGGGATGAAGTCAGGAAAATACTCCAATGCCAGTAAAATATGATGGAGATAAACAATGGGAATTACTCTGTGATGAGGGAAGGGACTCAGTTTCCCCTACCCCTACAAGTGCAAACACCTTTTTAATTTGTAGGTCACACATAAAGTATAGCAGTAAGGGGAAAAAAAAAAAAGGTTTAAAGTGAAAATATTCATCTAAAAACCACTATTGACAGTTGGCAAGATTACATTGTAGAGTAAAATTGGGTAAGAGGTTTCGGGTGAAAATTTGGAGCTTAATACTTGGGGTAACTGCAAATAATTCAAACATTAACATATATAAGTTTTTTCCAGTCATTTTTTTAAAAAAAAAAAAAAGGAAATTCTCTTCAACACTTTTTAAACAGAATATTTCAGTCTCCCATGTGATTGTTTCCTATTTTCAAACCTTAATGCCAGAAAGTCAGTTCATGGTATGGCGGTTGGGGATAGTCTGTGTATTTGGAGTTCTCCCCCAGATGTCTGAAGTCATGCTGAAACCAAATGAATGGTTTGCACACCTATAATGATTTTTACTTTTGAAAAGCAGGTAATCATTCCCACTTCAACAGACTTGATAAATTGAATAGATTTAGAGGAGAGACGTGTTTTACTAGCAAAAGAAACAATTCTTTAATGTTCTCTCAAATGTAATCGGGAAGAGATGACAATGAGACAACGCTGCCTTATTGCCTAGCCCTTTGCGGCTACAAGTCACCTTGCACAAGTTTGATAAAAGGCTTCATGAAATAACTCCTAGACATATACTACACTCTGAAAATGGCAACGTGATTAATTTTCATTTTATGAGCATCCTCGCACTCAATTCAGATCCTGTCTTCTGCGCGTACTTATTTCTTTCATACTCACTCTTTCACTTACTCTCCTTGCTGGTTTCTATACTTCTGCCCCTTTCTTTGCTCTCTCCATCAGAATTTCTCTGTGCTTTTTCCAATTTATTTTTTTTTTAAGAGGCACAGTTCAATACTGGTTCTCTTCTTGTTCTCTGAAACAGCAGAATTATTTTGACTATGAAATTTCCATGCCCAAAACTGAGGCTGAAAGACACCAGACATGGAAAACTCAAACCTGCTGCTTCAAAATCCGAGAAAGGTTGAAGCCACAAAAAGCATACTCTGGTGTTAAGAAATATCAGGAAATTTTTACTAAGGTCAGCAATATCTACCTCTCCTTTAAGTCCTTCCTTTCTAGTGGAGCAGGGGATGTGCCTAAAGAGGCGAGAAAAGAGAAGGGTCATGTTCAGGTGGTAAAAATGTGCATCTGTTGGACGAAAGACCAAATAACAACCCATTCATTTAATTGCCTGACTAATGCCAGGATTTCACTCAAAATCATTTCAGGCTTGTGATGCTGAATTATTTTTATTCATACTGAGTTCAAAGGGAGCTAATGACTTTCAGCCCCTTCCACAAGTGAGCACTATCAAATAAGCTGGCCAGGCAGAGATAGGACCTACAGGAGAAATCCCTCTAGACAGCGCATCCAACTTGCTGGGGAAGAGAGGTTTGCCTCGGGGTTGGCACCCTGGAAAGCAGCTGCCTTGGAAAGCTGAAAACTCCTTTGTAAGCACAAGTGTTGGCATCGGGCCGGCCGTGAGGCTTGGGGGAGCTTTACCCTCCCCAGCAGTCGCCCTAGCTGCTGGGGGCTGCCTTCAGCTCCTGCTGCACACCTCTCCGCCTCCCGCTCCCCAAAACTGAAGAAAGGACAAAACCAGTCCAGCCTCTTCGGGGGGTACTGTGAAAACCCACGCCACCGGGCAGGAGGAGAGGCGTGCTTCTGGAGGAGAAAAGACCAGGTCCCTTGCCCGAGGCTGGGCGGTGCGTTTCCTCAGAAGACATCCCTGGTCTGTGCTGGAGCCCCACGACCCCGTCCCCTTTTGCAGCGGTGGCCGTGATGCTCCGCAGGAGCGTGTGCCGTGGGACAGGACGGAGACACCGCGCTTCGCTCGCCGGAGTCGGGAGTGAGTGCAGCTCGGCAGGGCTGATGGATGCCGGTGTGTCACTTTGCACGCGAGAAGGCCTTAGACAACATGTGCTCTCTCTGCGATGTAATTCACTGGATTAATTTCTCTGATCGATTCAGGCTATTTTTTTTCCTTATATCTAGCAGGAAACATAAGCTATTTTTTGTTCTGGCAAACGCTAAATCACTTTCTTTTGGTGAAGGAAAAAAAAAAAGAAAGAAAATACTTTAGGTTTGCATGTTCTCCAGTAGCTGAAATTTTGAAAAATATTTAGTAGCTTAAATCCCCAAATGGTCTGTCTTATCACTTAGCTGTAAAAGGCAATTTGAAACAGAAAGTTTCATACATCATTTAAAGCCTTGTAGATTTGTTATTTCCTGAAGGCCATCCTAATTTCATGATGCTGTTCTGTTTGCTAGAATTTCTCAGCAATTTAGGTTAAAAATAACAAATGTATCATACAAATAGTAAAAATGTCAGAAATTGGTGGAGGAAATTCAGAGGATTCTTAAATGTTAAAAGCAATGTGGAGGACTGATGCAGTAAAGCAGAGATAGATTTTCATTTCCAGAGACTTCAAAAGTGGTTTTCACTGGTTTGGGTTACTGGTATCATTCTTAAAGGAGTGCCTCGTCAATCAAGCGTTAATTTTTAAAACTTCCTTAGATAGACTGCTAAGGCCATGGTCCTTTAAATCTTCACACATCTTTCTGCACGAAATCTAATAAGCAACATCCCAGTTATAGTCCAAATTTCCATGAGCGTAATTGCTTTTCCCTTAACAAAGCGCCTCGGACCCCCAGAAGGATGCTGCGGGGGGGTTCCCCTTCACCCCGCAGCACCCCAGCCCTCCGCACAGCGGGCAGGAGGGAGGGCTCGTGCTTCTCTGCTGCGCTGAGCACCGCAGACAGGCCCCGACCCTGCTGCATGGCACATTGCATGAAACGATGCAGGTGATAACCACAGTTACTGGTTGCTCTGCCCAGTGTCGTTTCTCGTCTAAGATGCCGGTCCGGTATGTGGGGAATTGCATGTGGGGTTTTTTTCATGGGAAGTCTCATGCTGAAGTCTTTATAGGATCTAGGCTTGCCTTGGATGAAAGAAAATAATACTATGCCCCTTTTATAAGCAGGGCATCATATACCCCAAGTAACAATAACATAATTAGCAGAGCCAGGAAAGGAAGCTAGAAATCATGCTGTCTAAGGTACTCTAACCTTAAGGATTAAAAAAAAAAAACAAAACAAAAAAACCCCACAAACTTCCACAAACTTTACCTTGATTCAAAGCAAGTGAAAGGCAATACCCCTCAGGCTGCTGCTGGCTACAAATATCAACTTCTTGGAAAACAAGAGGCACGGTCAGTGCCGCTGTGATCCCTGGTGCCACCAGAAAAGTGCGGAGAGTCAAGAACTCTCTGCAGGTGTCGGGAGCAGTCGGTGAAGCAAAGGGGAGCTTCCCAGCACGAGTTCCCGCACCTGCTCACTATGCCGGGGCTCTTCCTTCCTTCAGAGGCTTTCTTTTTGGTCTATATATAGAAGAAATGCAGATGTCTGTTGTGAGGGGGTGGAAGGCACTGCAGAATCTTTGCTTTCCAAAGCTACAGAAGTTAAGACGCCTGCAATAACGCACTTGACTCATCCTGTACGTGGCACTGAGTCAGCGTCTTAGAGCAAAGGAGGGATTGCGTGCAGCAAGGTCACACGCAACTAGTGACAATCATCAGCCTTACGGTACTAAGAAGCAAGCCCAGCTTATTTCAGTCACTTTAGTAAAATCGTTATGGGAAAAGGTTACCCAGGACTAAAGGGATTCTAAACACTCTTCCATTACCGAATTAATGTCATGCAATGGGAAGAGGTTGTAAGCTGAGATGTGTTCCTCAGCATTGTGCCTGAATCATTCTCTCACTGCCGTGGCTTGCCTGAATGACACAAGCGGTGCTGCCCTGCGGATGCCCTCCAGGCTTCCACCACACACATCCATGCCGGTGGTGATACCAGACTGTGATGAGCATACCAAAGACGGTGTGCTCACTGGTGAACTGCCTGTACGTTCATGTAGGAGAGAAAGGCATCTCCCACCACTTGTTCTTAGCATGCTACTCTCAGTCGTGCCTTGGTGAGGGCATTACGGTAGGCACGGATGGGAGAAGCCTTATGTCATTCCTCCTTAATTCCACCCAGCCCCGCTATGGAAATTGAAATTAGCTGGGCAAGGGACAGATAGGGGCAGCCCGCTCCCTCCATGGACTGAACGGAAAGCAAGGACGAAAGTTTTGTTTGCACGTATCTTGGCTTCCTATAAAACAGTTGTTGATTGTCATAATTTCTAGCTCTTAAAAGTTTTCTGCCTTGGGGACTGAGTTTGTTTTTTACTGAAAACTCTCTTCAGTTGTTACCGGGGCAGAGTTGTAAAATTACCTTGAAAGAAAGATTAGTATAAGTTTGCTTCCTTTTTCACTCATATCCATACATACCTGAACTTTTATTTGACTTGTAGCTATACATTGGAAGGCTTTTTAAAAGGGCTATCACTATTAAGGAATTTCATATACTAACCCCCAAGCTGACATAGGAGCACACAACAGACTCCCAGCTCCCCATTCAGCTTAGTTGTATGTAAGGCAACTTCGAGTTCAACAGAATTGTTTCACCAGCCTACAGGCAGAATCAGGCCCTCCATATTATATTTAGAGTTTGCTGGAAATTTTTCACCTGAAAAGATTTTCAACAAAAACCAGGAGCATTATTGATGAAAATGTTTGTGATTATAAACTACATTATGAACTGCCTCTTGAAATGATTGTTTATTTGTTTTTGCTGGTATCTGTCCAGCTGGCTAGAGAAAAATAAGTATCTTCCAGATTTTCTTTCTATTTTTTTGTCAGTCTTCTGATGGAAAATGTTGAGGGGGAAAATGGCAACAATGTGAAACAAAGCAGCATTTTTCAAAATACTGTTTGTCTAGAAAAAATGCCCATTTCTCACTCCTTGAAATTCTAACAGCTCTAATTCTTATGTATACATGAAAGGAAGAGAAGAATTGTTCCACTAACTTGTCCCCTTAAGCAGAAAAGCTTGCCCATATGTCTTGCTTGCTCATGGCTCTTAGCCATTTTTCATCATATTTTGCCCACTTATATCCTTTCTCCACCCCCTCCGTAGCCCCGTGCCGTTTGCAGAACACTTGCAGGTGCTGTTTTTCACTGCCGTTCCCCAGGCTGCTCCTACAGCAGGGTGACTGCTTAATGCAGCGTGCTGGCAGGGCTCCACGTGGAGCCCTCGCCAAGACTTCCCCCCTCTCCCCCTTGGTGGATGAATGAGTGCGAAATAAACTCAGCAGAAATTTGCATTCAGGCTGACATGGACTGAGCATGGAGTTTTGATGGGCTGACCAAACTTATCGCAAGTTTTCACTTTTCTTTCGGTCACAGGTAGAAAGGTTGTCACATTTTCAGTTTACTCTATAGAAGAGCTGCGCACAGCTAATGAAAGTCATAGGAGCAGTTCAACTGTGCTGTTAGGTTCAGCGCATGAAAGATCATATATCATTGTAACCTGCCTAACCTTCCCTGTACTAAATGACAAACTGCTGGAAATAGCCTTTGGGTCAGGTCTCACATTCACTAAAATACTTGTCCTTCAGCTGAGGACTCTGTTGAACTCATATATCATTCAGCATCTTAAATCACACAGACTTGCATAAATGCTAAATACTAATTAAGATTAAAAAAAATCAGTGAAAGATAAAGTCCATGAAACAGGTCAAATCAAGGCTTAATTATATTTAGAATTTATCTTTTTAGGTGACCTTAGGAAGATATAAGACTGCAATTTTCTAAGAGTTTATTAAGTTGCTACTGCACTTCACGCTGCGACTCATATCACCCCCAGAAGCCATTCAGACTACCGTTCGTGCTCATCCAGGACTGGATTCCCAGTTGAACGCTTCAAGAAGCAGGATGTGGTAACACGGCTGAGCTCCCAGGGGCTCGGCTGGGGCTGAGAAGCTTTTCAAATTCTCCTTACGTAGTTTGATTAATGGATCTCAATGAGCAGTTAAGAACTGGTAACTAAACAAAAAGGTTTTGTTTCTAAGGTTTTATTTCACATACAGGACGTCATTTGCTGGGAAAATGTTGTTATCGGAAACATTTCAAAGACCGATATAAAAATTCATTTTGGAATAAAGCAGGAGCTATAGGTGGTGGCTTGTGCACTTAGGTACACAATGAAGTTAGCAATTATTACTTAAGCACTGCTCCGTGCATCCTAAACACTTTCTGAGCAGTGTTTCTGCCCTGAGGAACAAACACACTGAGAGGAGACAGCTAAATAGTCAGCAGACACTTGAAAAAGGGAAGACGAATGGCAATTTATATATCAAATCAGTCAATTCCCTGCAAGTAGCGTGGTAGAAGTGTTGGGTTTTTTTATGTGGCAGAAGGCAGGAAAGTAGCAGATATGTTCAGGGAGGTCGGGCAGTGACTAAAGAGCTTTTAGGTGATGGAGAAGCTGACAAACTGACTGCTTTGATATGAATTGAATTGCACCGGGGTTTTCAGAACTGACTAACACGACTTTGTGTAAGGCACATGGTATAAATAATGAGAAAGAGAAGGAGACATGGTACTGAGTCATATGTTTTGAGATAAGATATGAGCCGCTGGCAGGGAGATGCAGGACCTATTCTGAGCACAGCAGCTGAGGAGAGGACTCAGACGAGAGTGGTGACGAGGGAGGGGAGAAGGAGATACGGTGCAGGACGTCAGGAGGAGTTGCATACACAACAAGCACTTTTCTTCTGCATTTCAAAATGTGATATTAACACAGTGGACATATTTGAAAATAGAAATATAAACAAGTTTGTTCCTGCCCTCTCTGCATTCCTACAAATCGGACAGAAAGGGTGGCACAGCACTACCTCAATTTACTGTCTGTCGTATTCCCTTCTGCACCTGGGCTGCTCCAAGTGTGTTATTGCTGCTGGCCTCTGAGCCTAATTCAGCAGCTCCTGATGCAGAGGTGTAAACCCCTCCGTCAGCTGAGCTATGGCGTGTGCTGTGCTGTCACAGTCCGCAGTTGTGGGTTAGTCCCTAGGAAACTATTGCCAGCCAGTGGAATTTAGAGAAGGTCCAAAGCTGCTTTGAATTACGCCCCAGCTATGATTAATGCAGGAACGTAGTGCAAACTGAGCTTCTGTAAAAACTGCAGGGCTGTGTTGTGCAAGGCAAGGAAGGAAAGAGCCTGGGGTAATTTTTCCTTTCTATTGTTTAAAAAGTCACAATATATCTGCAGTTTCTTAAATGACATTTGAAAGGAATTCAGACAGAATTGTGATTCTTAGGTGTTTGATATGTCTTCTGATTAGTCTTTGTTGGAATTATCTGTACTGCAGAATAATTATCTATACACAATTCCCTGCATTAGCATTATAACCTAATCACATCTATATAGCTTTCTGTATGACTTTTTTAATTGGTTCTGTAATAGCCTCAGTGTAAAAAACAGTAACCTGAAGTGATTAGTCATTCATTATTTTCCCTGTCCCTCAGTCAAAAGAAAGATCAGCTAATCAAATCCATACCGCTACCCAGTCTTTTGCAGAAGTAGCTAGAAGTAACAAGTTGCTTTCACAGGGCAGAAGATCACTTCAGTTCTTTCCCCAAATGACTGCCCAAAATTCAGTGTGGAGCTCCTACAATATCCTTCTAGAAACCACTGTGGGTTGGTTTACATCGGAGAGAGAATTCATATAATTGTGTGTAAGTCAAAGCCTTATTTAACAAAAAGGAGAAACATATTCTTTTTGTGTCCAGCACTATCTTATTGATAGAAAGTTTTTCACTAGATTTATTAATATTAAAAGGTAAAATACGGTATTAATCAAACAATATAAATGAAAATAACATGCAATTAACTACCCTGGCTTATATTCTGGAGTGAGATAAACTGTCAGTGTCTTACAAAACTTAAAGCGTTACGGCTAAACAGCTAGTTCTGTATCTTGAGACAGAAAAAAGAGGCTATATGTAAGGTTTATTGTTTCATATTCTTCATTTAATATGCAATTTTATACATAGGTATAATATGCAGTTATATGCAATGCACAAAAAAGTGTTAGTAAACGGGCTTATGACAATATTTCATCTTATATATGATCTATGTACACTGTGACAATATTGTTTTATGTTAAGTATTATTTAAAGGTATAGGTGACCACTATTAGAAGTTAATATTATTAAAGATATAGATGTCACTATTTAATTTACTAGTGCATACACACTCAGTACACCACCTCTTTTTATGTTAATCGCTGTACATAGCTAGAAAAAGTCCCTAACTTGAACAGTTTTAATCTAATCAGATGAAATGAAGACAGGAAATATTTTAGGATATGGTGCTGAGGCACAGATATACTTAATCACTTCCCCAGTCAGTTGATAGACATTAGGTGAAGGGGAAACTGGGCTTGGATGTCCTGAATCCTAAAGAAGTATCTTAAATTCAGTGACCATCCTTCTCTGCTAATGTCCATCCTGTTCTGTTATTCCCCTTTTTATCTTATTTTACACAGTGCTGTGCTTCCTTTTTCAGCCAGAGTATATAATGGTCAAAGATAATATTGGTGCCAGAGGATAAAACTTCCATTAACAAGCTGATGATGTCAGATGCTGTTACCAATTTATTTATTTAAAACTGCCTATCTGTCAACAGAAAACTAAAAGGGAACGTATATTTCCCTGAGTCATCCCCAAAAGATTTAACAACTAAGCCAAGGGCATCAAGCTGGACTGATGTTACACAAAGAATAAAGAGCTGTTGCTCAGCACCTTCCCGGCCCCATGCTCTGCAGGTTTGTCTTTTGTGGGATCCCTCCCAAAGGTCTGCTCTCCCTCCCCTGCCCAGTTGGTCTCTGGGATGTGCACTGGAGTGGTGCCCTCGGGCACCGGCACCAAGGAAGAGGCTGTACAGCGTTCTCCTTCGCCCAGAACAGCACCGCCACAAGCCTTCCACAGTCATGCCCGGCTGAACGGCTGCCTTCTGACATCGGATTTACTCAGACTCAGCCTGGTCAGCCAGAATACCTAGTTAGGCCATCAAAAACTATGATATTGCTAAAAATTATTGAAAAAAATTGGCTTTCTATCAGCCTTGAGCTTAGCTTTTGGACAACACTTCAATAACGTTTGCAGGCTATTCTCCATGGCCATTAAAGCTGGTTAATAGGCTGCTGATACATTGAGGGGATTTCCTTTACTCTGTTTCTCCTCTTTAATCACACGGATCTAGGAAATGAGGCTTCATTTAAAAAAGAAAACACAACTCACTGAATATTATCAGATGCACCATAAAAAGATGAATGTGGGATAGAGAGAGAAAAAACAGCCCTTACTGAGAGAAACAGAAATTTTATGCTTGTAAGGGCAGCAGGTGTGATTCAAATGGAGCTGTACCTTCAAGAATATTTTTTCCCTGCAGAATTTTTGAAAGACCTTATTTCCCAGCTATGTTTTACTCAAACACCATTAATCTGTTCCATCCAAATGGTCACAATACTAACAGACCAGAACAAGGTTTCCATGTCCTGTTATTAAAACACCTTTTTTCTCCCTTGTCTGCACATCTTTTGTCATTTCAAGTAGTAACATTTGGCATTTTTTAAAGCTAGAGCCTACAGCATGCAAATTTTTCACTGTGATTTAGATGTCCAATTAGTGTAAGAACATGTCGTGTCAGGACATACAGGGGAAAATAATTACAAGGGGGGGGCAGAAGAAAAAAAAGTGGGCAGTAAGCATGAACCTTAAGACTGATAGGAGAAAACAGAATACCTGTCTTGTCTTTGTGTTAGCAGAAGCTAACTCTGCTACTTTGTTTTCTAGTAAGATATATTTTTTTTAAAATGTACCATTTCAAATGACATGAGAGATTAAGAGGAAAATAGCACAGGTTGGAATCTTTGAGCAGGAATTCAGCAGAGCTATTCATTTAAAACTAAATGTAGGACCCCTTCTCTTATGTTCCTAAGTCCTGCTACCTGCTAAAAAATGTTATTAAATATCCAGATTTAATTACACTGTTGCAACAGATCTTGTTATGAAATAGGAATGAGATGTCTCCAGAATTCCACAGAAACAGATACAATTTTCCAAGCAAATATTTTTTTAAATATATACAAATCTTTCTTTACATATGTGTATGTATATATGCACATATATGAAGTCCTTTGTGACCTCCCTACTTTTCACAGAGGAAAAACGCTGGGAATTGGACCCGTTACAAATCCTAATCTCACCCTCCCACCACTCACTAGTTTATCAAAACACTGCTCCTGGAAAGCAGCTGTCTTCTGAAAATTCAAAGCTGTGGACTACTTTCTGCACTCACACACATCGGTCCATCTGTTCCAGTTGCCTTTAAGGGTGGGCTGCAAGGCAAGCATGGCGTGGGACTCGCAGAGACCCTGGCCGTAGTGGGACAGGGCAGCAGTTGCTCTCGCAGAGAGAGACAGAGCCTTAAAGAACCACAAAAAAAGTACAGTAGAAACTGGATACCTGATTTACTTACAGCAAATTTCCAAATTCTGGCCCCACTTGCAAGTTTGGGAGCTGGGGGAAACAGAAATGGCAGACACTATTGTGGAAAAGCAGCATGGTAAGTCTGGAGGAGTTGTTTTCCTCGCGAGAAGTAAAAGAAAGCAGCACCCTTGCACACCGAGGGAAAAGCAAAGTCTGAAACTACAGACCCCAGGGTGCTGCCAGCGGAGCTCCTTCTCCTGGCTCGGAGCACACGCGCTCGGCTCTTGACAAAGAGAAATGTCGAGAGAAATGGGGGCTGCTGCCGAAACAGTGCAGGCAGCGCCGGGGCTCTGCAGCCGGGGCGCTTCTGGGCACCCCTGCAACCAGCCTCCGCTCAGCAGCCTCTGCAGCAGTTTATCCTGATGGTCCCACACACCTTGGTCCCTTCTAGGCATATCTGGTAGTTGGGGAACTTCAGGATGATGAGATCAGTTTGCAAGGTTTATACCAATATGAAGGGAACGATGCCTCGTTTGTATCTTTCTGCAGACAAGGACCATATCCTGTAGGTTTTCTACAACCAGGCTACATTCACAGACCTCTGTAAGTAGCTAATCATAATAACAACAACAAAAAAATCTTTGTCTAAAATGGCCAGGGGCTGCATCAACAGTGACAACTGCAGGTACAACAGTAGTTGCACAAGCACTAGGGTATACAAAATAAACCAGCTAGTTTACGTGCACCTTACTTTTAAAAATGATCCATCTCTGGATCAAGACAGTAGCAAGACGTTAAGAACAACCGTTAATTCTCATACTACTCTACCTTCCTCAGAAACAGTTAGGTAAATCTGTCCAGAGCTATTCAAAACTAGATTGGACACTTCATCAAAAAGTGTTAGGAGAAAGCCTGCATGGGAAAAACACAAACTAACATGTCACTTTAATCTTTCCCTCCTAGAGAATAGCTCAGTGACTGAATTAAAATTATGCCTGACTTTCACAAAGGTATTTCTTATAGGAACATATTTGATGATCCTCAACAAGTTTGTTCTAGGACTGGAAAATACAGGAGAATTTTTATTTTGTGGAGCAGTAATACTGCAAAACCGTAGCCTCGTTTTTTCAAAACGATCTGTTTCACATATATTTATGCTTAGCTGACGAATATAAATACCTGATGCCCATACACCAAGCAACCATCTGTGTAAAAGTTAGTGGCAGGCAACACAGTGCGAGCCTTCACTAAATCAATGCCGAAAAGTGATAAAACAAGTATTGTAATACTTGGTAGTTGTGGTGTAACTTTATCAGGCAAGAAATGAGCGGAGAGGTGGGTGGACAGTCTATTTCTTTTTCTCCCTCCTACCTGCCCCAGCCCCTAGACAATCTGATCTCAGTAAAGGTCCAAGATCTCAGTGAAGGACTTGGACTGGTGGCTGGATGTTTTAGCTCATTGGGAGATCTTTAGCACAATACGGTTGTGGGAATGCTTGCCTCCAGCATATGAGCCTTCCTATCTCAGTGTAGTTCCTACCCCTCTCCCAGGACCCGCACATCCCCAGTATCCTGCTCCAAGACCAGCTTCGTTGGGGAGAGAAAAGAAAGCTTCTGGCTGGGAAGAACTCTTCTGGAGCATCCCAGCCTTGCGAGGAAGCCCTGGGGATGAAGCCAGAGCTGCCCTGAGAGCAGGCAGCACCGCTGGGAGCACTGGGCTGGATGGAGCAGAACAGCCTCAGGCACACAAGTACCATGGGCTGCACCTGCACCAGTAAGGCAGTGCCAGGGTACGGGCTCAAACACCATCCTGCCGTTGTTCATTAACGGCAGCGTGCTCTCTGACACGCACTCGGGTTCATGCCAGCTTAGCACTCCCTAAGCCAATACTCCAGCACCATTCAGGGGGCTGTAAGCAAAATAGATGCGGTCACCCTTACTTAAAGAGTATTTTAGCTGTCTAGGTGCAAACTGCTTCTAAGGCCAGAGAGCAGGCTGTGGACTGCTTTATTTACTCGTCCAAATCTAGTGATGGATACCACAACAGTGATGACACTTGATGGCTTTAATATCTTTTGCTACCACACACTTTCAGCTTTCTAGTGCTACTACATGGTGGAATACCTGTCTTTAACGTGAAGGAATTGTGCATCCAGCCACACGTGGGGTTGTGTGTGTGACTGCTATGGATATGCTGGGAGAAATGCTCATGTTAGGACAAGTAAGCGTGCACACCTTATAGTGGAAAATCCATCTCTCTAATCTTGTGTCTCCAGAGGGCTATTTAAAATGTTCTTTAGCAGTATAAAGTTGCAATATTGTGCTCACTAATTCTTAGGACTGCTTGTGGCAGGAAAAGTGTTCTCCTAATCTCTTACTCCTGAGAAGCATAAGGGAAATAAAACCATTGCTATTAGTGCCTGGACTGTGAAGAGATGCCATTGCAATTTTGTCACTACTCTACAGAGACCTGTTCATCAGCATCAGGTTTTTAATTGTTCCAAACCAATGCAGAATTCAGTTAATTTTATGTCTTTTAAAAACTCCCTTTCTGCATAAAAGTAGGTTAAAATATTACCTTAATATGTTTCCCTTATAGATGTTCACACTGCCGGGTAGTCATGTCTGTTATCCTTATTTTGCTTTTAAGTTTTACTTCAGATAAAAGGACATAGATATCTCAGCAGACACAGGATACGCAACATTCATTTCTACCTTTGCATCTACTTACCTATTTATGTCCCTACCTATAACACTCATATAGCCCTGCTTATCATCCTGCGTCTGGGCCAGGACTATAAATATCAATAGGCAGGCACTTGCTCGGCTTTTCAAAAGCAGATCTCTCCTCTCTGCCTTTCCCATGCACAAGGCAGCAACGTCTCAGACGGACGGCAGCCTTTCTGCTGCTCCAGGACGCGATGTGTCAAACGCCGGTGGTTGGTACCTCAGGCTGACCCTGACACACGGGGCCACAAAGCAGGGAAAGGGGCTGTAGCACAGTGCTGCGAAAGGGGGACGTGCCAGCCTGGCTGGAGAGGAACAAGTGGCAGACATCAGGGATGGCAACCAGACACTCAGGCCAGTACAACTGTCAGAAGTCCAAAATTGCCTAAAGGGCCCATGGCTTCACGCAAAATACTCCTGTTTCTAACACCAATATGATATAGGCAACTGCAAAAGTTTGAAAGGTGAGATTTCTTTAATAATAGTAAAGAAAGGAAAAAGAGGTTGCTCCCCAAATGCTTTTCTTCTAGCTGTGTCTTGATTGCCTTTGGATTCCATGGTCTCGGGATCAGAGTTGTTGCAATTCTGAACTTCAGACAAAGCCAAACCAGAGAACAAGTCATGAGCAGGGTTTTGTCCTGGGTTCTCTGGTGTTCCTGCTGAGGGCAGAAGCGTTCAGCTCTGTGGAGATTTCAGCTCAATCCACATTCACATTTGTACTGGGAACAGACTGGTTGAGACGGGGTGACATTTTTTCAGTTGCACTTCACCATTAATGAATGCAAAACCTGATCTGATTAATAACCAGTGTGCTGCAAGCCCCAACTGACTCAGGAATAAATGATTAGCCAATGGAGCTTGCTGTCAAAAGAAATGATTGAGGACATGAACTGAAGAGGATTAAATACATTTGACATCAGAATTTTAAAGCATGTAGGCAGAAAGGTGCCATATGCTGAGCATAGCCCAGTCACTGACCGAGAGGGTTAGAAACTGACTTCCCCATTTAAGCAGGTTCTTCTACAAATGTACACTTCCATTATATTTCACCATGTTGTTTCTTTTTCATTTGGTCCCATTCAGTTCCAGGAAGAGGGAGAAGGAGTATAAAGGAAAAAGCAGACTTTGGACTCCATTGGAAACTGCTAGGAATAACTTGCTTACATTCCCTCAGTATAGGGAGAAATAATAGTCCTGAAAATAGGGGTCTGGCCCTGCATGCCCGGAGGCAGCAGAGCCAGCGCTGCATCAGAAATGACCTGTGAAGGGGCATCAGGGGCAGGTTTTATGGGGCAGTTTGGACACTGGTTGGGGTGCTGGCAGCTGCTTGGGCTGAACTTTCCAACCTGCCCACAGCACAGCCCTACCCTGACCACAGAAAGGGAAGCACTACCTAGGCGAGCTGTCAGTTTGACTTGGGTAATATCTCTTTTCTGAACGGCAATTTCTGGGATTTTTAAAAATGTAATAAATTTTTATAATCCTAATTCATGTGTACCTGTACAGATTTGTTGCTTAACAATTATTAAACTTCTGTGCATGTAAACAGGTGTAAAAAACCCAAATTACTAAGAAAACCAACTGATGTAAATTTTTTTGTGTTACAGCAGCCTTTAATCTCTCATTTCAGGAAATGTAATGTGAAAGAACCAGACAACCTATAGTGGAGTATTGTATTGGAAATTGGCCTAAGTATGGCATTGGGTCTGGTCATTTGCAAGTATTGTGCCGAATACATTGTGTCAAATGTTTTATACCAAACGTCAACTCGTTCCAAGAGTTGTGCCACGCACAGAAATAATCTGCCTCTGTGAACAATCATAAGGCATTAAAAAAATGTAAAACTTGAATCCTGGAAGTAAATCCCAGAATTGCAACCCCAGGAGGGAATTTTCTTTTGCAGATTGCGTGCCAGGCTTTTTCTGAATTATTATCA
The DNA here is from genome assembly GCF_000737465.1 of Haliaeetus leucocephalus. Classification (NCBI taxonomy): domain Eukaryota; kingdom Metazoa; phylum Chordata; class Aves; order Accipitriformes; family Accipitridae; genus Haliaeetus; species Haliaeetus leucocephalus. The sequence continues at coordinate 2,504,911 of NW_010972585.1, read as the reverse complement.
CAGATGGTGAAAAATTCCCATGGCCTTATCCTCATGTTCTTTTTAATTCCAAATGGAGTCTTTTGTGAAATACCAGCATGACTGCATATGCTTGAACTCTGACTGTCCACTTAAACGTATGTTGCACTTCAGTGTTGTGGTCTCCAGGAGAGAGTGTTAGGCTCTGGTTCAGGAGGTTTCGAACAATTTATTTTCACCCCAAGGCCACTGAAACCTTGCCTAGTATTATCTTGGCTAAACTATACTGCTAAACTAAAACAGAGTTGAAACACAGTCTGTCACGCCGTGCCTAACCCAGTAGAGCTGCAAGCTTCAAAAAGTCCGTTCCTGTCTCTCCCAGCTCCATGTGCCCGTCACTTCCCTCAGCTCTCCCCGGTGATCTTTCAGGTGCAGAGTTAGTGGGATCTGCTTGCTGATCCAGTGGAAAATGATGTGTGGCTGGCTGTGCGATCTCTTGGTCGTTGGTCTGATGGGTGACCTCAGACAAGATGCGTCAGCTCCCTCTCCCTCCCACTTATGCCTTGATAAAAATAGGGAAATGATAGTGGTGAGGTCCCTGTAATTGGTTTCTATCCCAGTGAAAGGTCTTCAATGACAGCCTATTTCTCAGTAATTAGGGTGAGCCTATTTAACTGACAGGAAAGCCAAATTTAAAATTACTCAGGTGATGTTATATATCTTCGACCTCAGATTTTCTTCTGTGTGCCTCAACAGGCATATAGTGCCCATTTGTTACTTTGTATAATAGGTGTTCACTCAGAATGAATTTTGAAAGTATATAGTGTCAGAGATCTATAAAAGAAATCACGGGAGCTGCAAGTATTCTTACAGCAGGTGTGAAATTTTACATCTGCTGTAAGTTTGGGATGAAAGCACCGCTCCCATTTTGCAGCTAAGCGAATTTCAGAAGGGGGGTGGAGGGGAGGTGGGCAGCCTGGCTGCAACCTTTTCTGGCGTGCCCGCTGTTTGTCACCCGATAGGGACAGAGCTGACTGCCCGGCGTCCTGCCCTCAGCCCTCAGCCCTCACCCTCCTGCGGGTGCACAGCACCGGCCGTGATGGCTGGGCACTGCCTGCGTCCCTAACCCCGGGGTGATAGCCCATCAGGCATCATTTACCTCGACTCCTCTTGGGGGAGCAGTATAAAACAGCTGGAGTGCGCTTACGGACTTGGCATTTCATGGGCTTTTGGGTGAGTAGCGGTACGAGCCTTATGTACCTGGTACCGGTACACGGTGTACGAGCCGTATTGAAACGGATCCGTTCCACAGGAAATACGATTTTATGCTTCCTAATTAAGCAATTAATTTGAGGTTTGCCTACTATTTTGCAAACGTCAGGGGACAAAGCTGAGAACAAGTGCATGCTGTATTTGCATCAGGAACTGAGGGCTAAAGACTTGTGCAAAACTGATAGTATGCAAAGTTGATTTCCAGGTTAATGTTTGGATGCATTTGAACAGATAGTTAATTTTACTTTTTCCTTCACTGATTTGATATAACCTAGTTTCAATCCCCCCAACAGAATAAGAATACAGATTTAAAGAACGACTTGGCTGACTGATCTCTGTGAGTGTCCTTGAAAGTCCTTCTTTATTCTTATTACGACTCTGTTCTTTTCCACTGGGAAACACATGTTGTCCTGTAACTCCAAACTCATAAGAGACAAATGTCAAGAAAACTTGGATGGTTAAATAAAAATTGATTTGCACAGTCTGAGACTGACAGCTGTTTCATACAGTTTGGGCCAGTGTATGGAAATTTTGAAAAATTAATAACCAGCAAAATCTGTCTCAAGTAAAATATGCTCAGAGTGATCCATCCAAATGACACTAGTTTTATCCACAGAAAACAGTCTTGAATAAACCGTGGTTCATTCACAGAAAAGAAACCAATGATTTTGCTTAATAAAGTGACAGCAAACTTGTTTAGTATGAGCATGTACCCATTTACCATACATTTTTTTATTATTACATATGCCTATGTGTGTAGATAATTAGAGGCCTAATCCAGAAAAGCCCAGAGAGGGAGAGTCGACATTGTGTTGGGTGTTCCATCAGTTCTGCACCACTGAGGAATCTGTTTTCTTTATGGAGAACCCCCCTGAAAGCAATGAAGGCAGTCAATGACCTTCTTTACACAAGTGGGAAGACTCTGGTCATGCATGTCTAAAATGTGCCACAGAAAAAGACATGACTGCCCATTTTATGGTGTGTTGGACTTCACACGGAGTCTGCTTCTAGCAAAGAACATTTCTAAGGTATTGCATACAATAAATGAATCCTCTAGGCTCTTGTTTTCAATGTTGCATGCACTACTTTAGTGTGAAAACTTCTTGGAGGCTTCATGAGCTAAAAATTCTCTGAGGTGAGGTGCTGACACTGTACAAAACAAAACTGATAATGTTGTACCTCTAGGCATCTGTATTCCCGTTCTTCTATATGAAAAAATCAATGTATGACAAAGACGTGGTTTTGGAAGGCCCACTGTATGCAAGTGACTATTAAAATGGTATTAATGGCATCTTAGGCAAATTGGCATTTGTTAAGCATATGGGTAGTATTATTAGCATGACATATGCCTGGCATTTGAGTAACAGTCATCAGTATATATGAAACAGAAGGTGCCTGCTTCATGGGTCAGTTCTCTGCTGAAATCTGTAGAAAGTGGAATTGAAACTAAATAGCTGCTGAACACAGTGCAATTTGGAGAAACTACGTGGTCTCTACATCTCCCATATAAACCTGAGATTGAAGGAAAAGCTGCAGTTGACCGAGGAGGCTTATTCAACTAAACCAACTCAGGTGATGTGGATGCCTTCATCATGCAAATAAAAACATGTAATAGCAGCGCACCTGCAGTGTGATAAAGTGCCCAGTGTGTGTGTGGCAGCAGCTCCATAGGCTGTGTACTGTGTGTTTTGAAACTAAATCTTTCTTCCTCCTATTGACTTCTTGCCCTCTGGTACATTGAGTTGGCTGCTTGAGACGCTTTCACTAAGTACAAAGTCAATTGACTCTAAGTGGCGATGAAGAAAACGTCGTGTGATTAATATTACAGTTCAAGCTCTTCTGATCAGTCACAGAAAGAGCAGTCAAATAAACTCAGCTTCATTTCGAAGAATCACACACTGTTAATGGTGAAGAGTCTGCCCAGAGCCCGAAGGGAAAAACAAGCCACTTGAGGCAAATCTCTCTTCTTTTACATAGAACAAACCAGTTGAGCGGTGTTAAAAGCTGCCTATTGATTTGTGCCCAGACTGAAAGCCATGCAGTGATGTAAATGAAAATGTGTCAAGAGTCAATATTGATTTTTTTCTTTTTTTTCTTCTCTTTTTTTAAAGCAAGGCCACCCCCTTTGGGAAATACTGTTAGCTATACTGCTAGGCTTGTCAGCGAGTGAAGTAAGACCCTTTTCCACAAGACTACATATGTCCAGACATCAAATTTCCTTCTTTTACTGAGGTAATATGGACGGCATGCTGAGAGCAGCTATGTTGACAAAATTTCTTTTTTTGAGAAAATTCCTAGGTGAAGAAAAAGAAATGGCAAAGAGAAGAAATCAAATGTTAGAGAAGATAAATTTGCTGGGCTGAGCTTGCATTCTAATACTTGCAGAGTAAACCAAATTTGAAAAAGAATCTTTGCTTGCAATAGATTTGTGTAACAATATAAATTATACTCAGCAAAAGCCAAGGACAAGAAAAGGGTAGAAAGGGAGTCCTGCTGTCTGTAGAGAGGTGTGCACTCAGCTGGAGTAGACCTGGCAAGAGTTTCCCTTCAGAAAGTTGGAGGCCACAGCAAGAAGACCTACAAGAGTCTCTCTTTTGAGTGAAGGCTAGCAGAAGAGAAACGGGTGATCCCTGAAGGGTAATCCAAATATTTTTCGAGTTTGCACCATCCTCAGCTAGGGATATACAAAGCAGTTAAGGAAAATACAGCTAGCAGTTGCCTATTTTCTTCCCCTGAAGAATCAGATGCAAACTGCAATAACCACTGTTCTCGAAATCATTGTTATAGCTTTTTCTATTAGATTACAAACTGCAACCAGGCTCTTTTAACCAAAATTTCTGCCTTGCTACCTCCTAGTAAGTAATATTCTTCCAGGTCTTTGACAAAGACTCCTTCTCTGTAGCCAAAATAAGCTCTTATCAACCTGTGCCATCAAATCTGGCAACTAATTGTCTACACCTCACTTAGAGGTGACAGCAGGATGTGGCAGAAAGCCCATTGCAGCTCTGGTCTTCTAAGAATGAACTTAGACCCACAAGGGAGGGTTGTATTTAGTGTGGAGGCAGCCTTGTGAGAGATGCTTTTTACTTTATTGGCACTTCTTAAGGCTTTGGATACTTCCACAGCTCCTAGCTTTGCCTCCTGGACAGAAGAAACACTGCTCCATCTGTGGTAGTGGCTTCCTCCTCTCCATTCATCCATCTCTACTGGCCTCTCTCCATGAAAGAAAAACATTTCTCCTGACTCTGTCTACCCCCAGGAAATCCTCACCTCAGCTGTAGTTTTTCCTGGGGTCACAAAAGAACTATTTCAAACTGAAAATAAATAAACGGAGAAATGAAATTCTAAATTGTATAGGGAACCAGACCAAGTACCACAGCAGCAAACTGGCAGTCTTCCAGCTACTGGCAGAAAAAGGTGCCCCAAACTACAAAAATGCTGTGGCAAATCTAAAGTGCAACCCCAAACATATTAAGTGTGTGGAAATACTCCTATTGATTTCATGTTGATGAGGTTCAGGTTCCAGATGATTAAAATAAAAGTTCATTTTTAAGACTCCAGCAAATTGAATTTGGCCTTCTATTAAAGGCTGCAGCTGAGTTATAAAAGGATGCCTGGTTATTTGGGCTGATGAGCTGAAAGTAGTTGAATGAGGGATGTACACATGGCTCCCTTTTGATTTTTCATCATCTCAGACAGGGTTTTGATGCTTTTATTTTCTTTTTCCTTTTTCTTTTTTTTAAACTTTTTTTTTTGCCAAACAGAATGAAAACCATAAACGTAGTAACTTTTTTTTTTTTTTTAAGAGAAGAAACATGAGGATAATAACATCTTCTGTATAAACTAGATGTAATATGTCACAAAACTAGAAAGCAAGGCAATACTGAGGTTGTTCATGCATTCTGCCTGGTTTGTCAGGCCGGTTGCCTTCAATTTTGTGTTACAACTATTCAGACTTATTATTATTAAAATTCAGGCAGAAGGAGACAGAAGAAGATAGAAAATTATTCCACTGCTATGTTCTGTACATAATGCGCAGAGATATTCACTCACTGGAATTCTACAATAAAAGAAATTAACAAGAAATATGAAAGGCAAAACACTTATGAATTGGATGCATTTTATAAATCTGTTTTAAAAATGTACGAACGGAAACGATCTGACATTAACTACTTTCCAAACATTTTACTTGTCTCATAATAATGTTCTTTGTGTAAATGATTTTATTTTGTGAACACCACAATTTCCAGTGCTGTCTCACACTTTTCTTTTCTGGGCACAACAACTGAATATAGTATGAGTGATTTCAGCCAACTTTAGAAACACCTATTTCTTCTGTACATCTTAAGAACCAAAGAGGAGAAGGGCTGTACATTAGACCCACTTAGATGCTCCGACGTGTGGCAGACACCTACCGACGTGTAGAGGATTTAACCAGTACCTCCTGCCCTCCTCAATCCCTGGTGCGGTGCCCACCTTGGAACTGCACAGGAACCCACCTGAACTAACCGGGAATGAAATGAAGGGGAAAGAAACATCAGCCTCTGGCCAGACAGACGTCTCCTTTCTCTTGATATTCTTGGCTGCAAACTCTGCCCTACAGCTAGGTGCCAAAGCCTTCTTTCTGTATTTGATGAAACAGACACAATGATATTTCACATTTTTCCTTGATATTTCTTTCATCCGTTCATTCGTTCATTCACCCAGTGTGAATGGAGACCTGTGATTAATTATTTCTACTGGAGTGAGGACTTGTACCTTGATAACCCAGCTGAGTGACCTAGCTGTTGGCAATACTTAATCCTGTAACTCTTAACACCAACCTTAGACATGTTCTGAAGGCACCTCTGTGATCTAGAAAAACGGGTGGAGAATTGCCTTGTTTAAGAATTCAGCTTTAGGGACTCGGGATCTTTTGATTGCACTAGGACCCTTACCTGGGATGCCATCACTTTTCTTTAAGCCTCCCCCAAAAAAGATACCAACGCAGTTCTAGCATCATTTCCACCCCACGGGAAGAGAAACCAATCTAACACCAGAACAGCATAAATGCAACATAGTTGTAGCTGAGTTCTGAGCTTTCTGAGATGCTCTTTGACTTTTGGGGGTACCTGGCGAGGCAGTGGTCTGACCAGATGATGACCTAGTAGACACTCAGTGCCAGAAGCTGCCCCAGTGCAGACACAAGCTGCAGCAAACGAGGGAAGACTTCTTTTCCTGGGAGTCCTCCCGCTGCACCTAACCAGTCACCTGGAAGGTGAGGGCTCACACACTTTACCAGCCAGGGCAGAGGGAAGGACTCAGTTACGTCTTTCATTCAGAGCAGTCCCTGGTTTAAATAGCAAGTAGTCGTTGAAGCAAAATGCAGAAAACAGGTCTTTTTCCCAGCTGAGTGCCCTAATTGCTGCCCCATGGTAATGCCCTGTCCTGCTCTCTGGCCCAAGGACTCCTTAATTATTTAATGTAAAATAAAACAGCTTTCTTAGGAGCAGCATAGAGTGCTGTGTCCATCTCTCTGTCTCTGGGTATTCGCGTACCCATGTGCATACATAAAGACACCAGTCCATAGATGGAGAGGTTGCAGTTCTCTTGGGAGCTGAGATATGTGAGTTTGAATCCTCTTAGGCTGGAGGGCAAGGGAGGATTAATTTTGTTTCCTGCATAGTCTTATACTAGAAGAGGGTTTTAATAGGGGGCTTGAAGGAGGATAGTAGAGTGACCTTGGGAGTGTTGTATGCCTGGTAGTATTTGGTTGAATGCTAAATTGTTGAAGGGGAAAGAGGATTATAAGTAGGGGAAAAGAGGCAAATCAATTTATCTCAAAACAGTATTGGATAAATTAATCATTTAAATGATCCAATCTGGGTGCTTTATAAGATGCACACATTTATATGTGAGTCACTTGTCTTCTTTACAGATGAAATACATTGAAGTCAGTATAATGATATGTCCCATTTCTCAGCACAGGACACAGAGGGTAGACATGATAATAGCTTATCTGTTTTTATTTTAAGAGGAATCTATTTGAAATATCTTCAAGACGCAAAAAAAGAAATAATAATGTGGATGAAATAGCAGCTGTCCAAGAGCTCCACTTTCTCTGAGAAATCTTTATGAAAAACAACATAAACAATTGTGTTGTTTAATGTTTTCTTTGCTTGTTCAGGTGTTACATTCAGGAATGAATTCAGAGTGTAAAAGAAGAGCCTGTGCCTGAGTTTCAGAAAATAACAACATGGAGCTCACATTTTGGAGAAAAGAGAAGGGGGGGGAAACATTACTCATTTTTCTCTCCTCTAACCCAACTCTTTAACCTTCTTTTTAACGCTTGCCTTATCTCAAGTACATGCTTCTGTCCTCTTGAATCCAGCGCAGAGTCCTTACTCTTTCACCCCGGGAAGAGGGAAGAGTCTGTCTGAGTCCCATTGCTTTGGGGGAGTGACAGAGTGGGGAGAGGGAAAGCAGAGGTTTGTGTTCTGTTAAGAAGAAAAGGAGACAGACATGGGGAAGGAAATATTGTATGAATAGGAATAAAGATCATGCATTCAAAAGCCTTCCAGAAGTCCAGCCCTCCTCCCTTTTGCCTCTACCCACCCCATGAAATTATTCTGGCTTTGATCCCATCTCTCTCCCTCTCTCCCTTTGTTCAGTGACACACAAGTATGTGACCCATGCCCTGAAAGGTATCAATCCCCATTTCCTTTCCTGCTTAACTCAGATCAGGAGGAGGAACTGTTCGAAAAGCAATGGTTATGAAATGGATTTTTAATGTGAGCTCAGTACTTTTTGTGAACGTTTGTGCCAGAAGAATTTAACCTGCCTGATTACTTAGAAACAAAAGCAAATACGAAGAGACTGGGAACACAGTTAAAATGTGATTTCTAATTTATTGTAGTGGTTAGGAGCATATTTTAACTCAATTTGCCGTGCTCTCCATGATTACTGTAGGCTTGTCAATGAGAAAAACTCTTCCCAGTGAAATATCTGGATTCTTGCCCTTAAATAAAACAGCATTGTTTATGCCTTCCAATCAAGGATATTGTTTACAGGACAGATAACTGCTAAATCTTCTTTCCATTATTGACTACATGATTTATTTCCTTTTGCAACTGCATTTAGATGTGCTAAAACCTCTCTTGACTGTTTATAATCTTCTCAGTGCCTTGCTCCAGCATGTGAATGGAGCACAGTTATATCAAACCAGCTGAGTATGAAGCAGAGTCCAAGCTACCGGTCACCTGCATCGAATAGCTGTGGCAGTCTTTTTACTGTTTGTTTTCTGCTCTGTAGCAGAGTGTGTAAAGCTGCTCAGGGAATAGTGTATTATTGGACATGGGTATAAAGACTTCATCAGCCTAATGGAACAATTAACTCAACCATTCTGCTGCTCTTGATCTGCAGAATTTTGCTTTAAGATTAGAGTGATAAGGTGAAGATTAACACCTCTGGGTCAGCAGGGATGATGAGACATGATTTATTAATCCTCAAAGAAAACCTTAATTGGACACTAGAGCACTCTTTCCTTCATTGTTAAACACTGCCAATTCCCCAGATAATTAGGGTAGATGGTGAGTATGATAGAGACTTATTGTAATCAGATGCACCAAAACTAAGGTAATGATTTTTTTCCTCTAGGAACACCGTGTGTTATTTTCTCCAAATAAATCAGTGCCGATGCTTGTGAATACCTGAAAAACATCCCCTACAAATGGTCACTGACTGCCCAAACATAACTTATAGAAGGGAGCTGGAGAACAGGATTCATAAGAGTCCTTTGATTTAGAGGAACTGTCTTAAATCCCAGCCTTCAGAGCACGGAGAATTTACTGTGCAAGCAGGTTAATGAGCAGGTTGATTTATTCTTATTTTTTTACCTATCATTACTCATTCTTTCATCAGGTTCTTTCCATTAAGAGGCACTGATTTATAGGAAGAAGCGCTCCTCTAAGGAGTTTGGTAGGTTTTGAAACCAAATCTCGGAAATACTTTCTTTTTCAAAGAAATGTCTTTTTGCAGGCAGTATAATAAATGGGTTCATTATAATGCAGCATGCAGCTAAAGGTGGGAGAAAAATCCATAGGCATACAATTCTAGCTACTGTACCCCAGGCTCAAGAAACGGAGCTGTGTGACTTGAGGATTCATTAAGACGTTTGGTGTAGCACAGCCCTGATGCAATAAGTTAACATTCTCATTAGGGGGTTGGAGCAATCATTTGGAAAAAGCCTCCTTTGCTACATTTGTTTACTGTGTCACAGGAAGCATGTCCTCAGTCAACTGGGATAATCATTGTCAGAGTTTTACATAGTTACAAAGCTAACTAATAAGCCAGATTGTTGAATTATGTCAATCATGTCTAAACATCAACAAGCAAATTGCTGTATGCAGATGGGAAATTTGTAAAAAAGCCGAGATATTCAGTACAGTGTGAACAGTGCACATTGCAAGATCGTGATTTAAGACCAATATCTGGGGGAATGTGACTTTCCACTGTGTGGCTCTGTAGCTGGATTGCTGTCTATTAAATTGTCTGGTGAGACTTTTGACATTTAGGGCACTGTCTGAGGAGAACTTGTATCATTAAGCATTACGTCCTGCTTCTCCTACCCTGTCACTTTACCCGCCACGTTATCACACTGGTATATTAGTTGTCTTCTTGTTGCTTCTGCTGGAGTCCTCAGGATTTATTGCAACTTCACACCCAGACTAACTTCCCAAGGCTCTAGCCGGAGGAGAGATGAGAATCAGGGAGTGGTGTCAGAATTTTTTCTGCTAAAGACAGAGGAAAATTCTAAATATTCCTACCCAGCCCTGTTGGGGATTGGAGTCAACTTTTAGCCCAGCGATCCTGATGTCAGCTTTCTGAGTGACAAATCCTGTTGGCACTTGTCATCTTTGTACCAGACGCCACCCTAGGGGGAAAGGACCTGTTTGTGGCTGGTAGTTGCTGAGTCCTTGTGTGATTTCACCCCTGCCCAGGCCGATACATAAGGAACAAAAGAATGAAGAGTTTGAAACACACTATAAAGCTTTCAGGATGTTTAAATAGACTGAAGTGAAGATTGCACGAGAAAGGAAGATAAAAAATAAGACATTAATCTGTAGAAAGAACAAAAGATCTATTAAATTAATCAATAGGTCTTTTACAGTGGCAAATATAATTTAGTTAAAGAAAACACAGAGAGTGCAAGAAGAATGTAATGAGTTTTCCACCTCTCCTAAAAGCAAGGATTGAGAAGAGCAGTCATTGACTGACAGGTATGTTGTTCAGAGAGGAAGAGCATGCGCTGGAAGGTGGGTCTCGGAGCTGTGCTGAAGTTACAGACCCCCCCGCACTGTACTGTCCCACGGGAGCACAGCCTTCGACTCACAGCAGAGAGATGTCACCTAACCAGGAACGCTGGCACATAGCACACACCAAAGCCAGTTTCTGTCTTTCCTCATATTTAGAAGGAAATAGCAAGGAAGAGATATATATTAATTCCCCAGCAACTTTAACTGTCTTTTGGGAACATGATGAAATAATGGGAGAAAAAATAATGTGTATTGTAAACAGGGACAACTGTCCAGGGTCCCAGGTAATAGGAAGACCTCTCTGTTATTGTACGTGCCAGTATAAGTCATTCTTTCTATTAGGTAAGTCCCAAAGGGTTTTATGGTGGTTCTGCCCAAGACATAAATTGGATTGGTCAGTCTCAATGAAATATAGACTTGTTTTTTTTACAGAGAATATAGTGTGTCTTTATCCAAAGTTTTTATATTCTGATGCTGACGCCCCATCATTCTGATGGTTATTCCTTACTGATGAATGACTGGTTGAATGCTGATTTGTTTTTCCAGAGACTTACTCAGCTACAGATTTACCTGCATCACTGTTGCATGTCCTATTGTATTGATTTCCACTGATCCATGATCATTATTATTTGGGATTCCTTCATTCATCCTGCATAATATGGAGCGCTTGGTCCATACTGTGTTTTTTCTTTACTAACCTCTCTTTGAAACACAGTCATGAGCTACTCAGAGCCCAGGAATTTGGAGACTCAGACTTTTGCAATAGCTCTCCCCTGTAGCATCAAAAGACTTAACTCCAATATTGTTGGTTATACTGTTACAACTTCCCAAGAGTTTAAGTAAGTGTCACAGTCTGAATCCAGGAGCAGTGCAGAATGTCCCTTCTTCTAATTGTGAATGTTTATGGCCAAATGCAGGCACCTGCTATTCAACACCAATTTCCTGAAACTTGGGCAAGAGGAAAGCCAGAATCACTAAATTAAACTATTAGTGTAATGCACAGAAGGGGGGTGTGTGTGAACAAACTTAACAACTGTATCATGCCCCATCTGACTGGAGTACTGATGTTATTAATTTAAAGTTGAACCAGCCATCTGGGCTCTTTAGCATCCATATATGTTATGTTGGTGTCTGATCCTCAGAAAGGGGGAACCAGGGAAAACTTAATCTGCCATTCTGAAGAAAGGCAATGATATTTCCTTTTCTCAGTGTGAAGCAGACTTTGCTGAGCAGGAATTTAGGAGGCCCATGGGGTCTGTATGTGCCAGCAGGCACAGAGGTTCATTTTAACTTCAGCTGGTCCTTTGGGAGAGAGTAAACACATAGAGCATCTTTCTTTCCACATAGCTTCATAATAAACTTCCAGAGGAACATGAGCTTGACAAATCTCGCTGTACAATACTAATTAAAATAGATCGTCCTTTAAAAAAGTCGATTCCATTAAAAAAACCCTCCACAGTTCTGCTTCAATCTCAGTCTCACTAGAAAGACAAGTATCAGTAAGCTGTTGGATCTTGTGAAAAAAACATACACAACCTGACTGATTGATTGTAAAATGCAATCAATTAGAAATCACAGTTGGCTTTTTTGATTGGAACTTAATTTGATTTGGAATGGGTTTGTGTCCTTGCCTACTATTAATTAGCAATAATAATAGTATTGTTCTTCTACGGGAATTTCAAACAGATCTGCCTTCCTATAAGGCAGATGGTTGGTACAGCTTAAAGCACTCTCAGTCGCAGCAGAGGTCTCAGCTCCATTACTTCTGTTTGCTGGCAAGGGAAGGCTTTGGTGGAAAAAATTGGTAACCCTGAACAGAAGAAGTTGTCAGTGGAACAAGTTTATCTTTTCCAAGCTGCAACCTGAGAGAGACAGCTACAGGCAGGAGGGGCTGCGGCATTCCCACAGCATTGCAGCCATCAAGGCTTGGATGCTGGGACACCGCAGGGGAACGTATAGGAATGCAGCAAGGTAGTGGCTAGAGCCTGCTCTAGAATTCCAGGTGTTAAACTGGTGTCAAACAATCTGATCCACATTTTTAGCTGAAGCATTCTGCGCCCCTCTGAACAGACCTTCCTTGGCCAAAAGCAAACTCAGTTGCGTTATCTTCTGTTTGTTCAAGGGATAAGCCTAGCAGCTGTTCTTGTTGTGTGATGTTTATATCTTTACAGAGGCTGCAATAACAAGGGAAACACCATGTGTGGGGCTGGCCCCTTCAGTAACCTCAGAAGGAGCGGGATGCACAGCCCTGTGCAGAGCAGTCTCTCACTGATAGGAGACAATTGGGTGGATGGCTTAATTTTCTTTTTTTTCCCTTTACACTGCAGACTAAATACTAGTCTGCAGAAGTGCTTTCCATTAATATTCAGGTGACAGGCTTAATTTCAAAGCAAGTATTCGTTATTTTCATAGATGGAAAGAAGCTGCTAGTATTCTAAGAGATAAAAGGGGTTTTTTTCCTTTCTTTGCCTGGTGCATCAAAGGGTACAAACACGTTCATAGTTCTAGAGCTGCTTTCTCCAACGTATCCTGGTAGAGCTGCGAGGATTTAGGACAAGGAGCGAGAATGTATGTGGAGAGTTGGCTTCTTTTTAATCAGCCCTGTTCTTCACACAGCAGTGTGAATAAAGCCTGAAGCTGGGCACTGTGAAAACTGATGTGGATCGGCACCTTTGGTGGTAAGCTAAGCAGAATGATGCTTAGCGCCGGTTATTTTGTCGTACTAGACTAAGGATCCACACAGACATCCATGACCTGCACATACAAATAGCACAGGGATCTGAAGGTGGCCAGGAGCAGGGAAATGTCCTCTCCCTGGGTCTTACTAGGCTGGACTTGGCAGCAGGGGGGACCGGCTGCATGGCTTGTCCCTGGGGGCCTGGGAGCGTGGGCAGATTGGGCAGGAGCCCAACAGCTTCTCCCTGGGACAGGCTTCCCAACTACAGGCAACTGGGGAGAAGCAGAGAGCAGGGGGGAGCAGTCACCCCAAGTCAGGGAATCGCTGTTTGACTAGGATACATGTACTTGCATAAAAACTTTGCTCCTGGAGTCCCAGCAGGACCACGGGAATGGTTCCTCTGACATGGGGGAGCTGGAGAAACCTGCTATTGCTGAGGCATCTTTTCTGCAGGTAGATTTAGCTGGTGAGGGCACTGAAACTGCGCCTTTCAGAGACAAAAAAAAAATACCTACAAACACAAAGGGGAAGGACAGAAGCATGTGTAAATGTAAAAACAAAGTTTTGCAATGGAAAGCGAGGTTCTCTGCATATGTAAAACTTCCACTCCATGGTACCTTTGTACCTACTACATGCCTGTGTTTTACAAAACAGAAGCATAGTCTGTTAGGTAACTGTTAAACAGACAGCATTAAGACCATTATCTTGGAGGTAAGAGGTGCCCTGTCTCATACTCTACTCTCCAGAACTCTGATTATTTTGATTATAACATTGTGGCTACTGACATCATCCCACCTGCTTGGATTCTTACTTGTGATCACTCCCACGGAACTACTAAAAGCATTAAATTTAATCAAACGCAATCCATTTAATGCCGTTAGAAGAGTAAAAGTGCCTGCCATTCTCCAGAATGAGAATTGCTCAAGGAAGTAGTACAGGACATTAGCATATTAATGCCCACAAAACCCACAAATATTTCTAGAGAAAAATAAGGTGGTTAGTTAGCAGCAAGAATGTTCACAGAGTCATGAGAGAAGCATCTTCAAAGACCAAAGGATTAAGGTGAACCTGCAGATAAGACACAGTGCTACTTGAAAGAAATCAGTGAATTAAGCCATAGCTGGTACTAGAAAAATAATCTTGGGTGAGACTGTACTATTGTTTCCTTATTCTAGGTTGTGATCTTGCATTTGCAGAAAACGGGCCCTGTTGCAGAGGTGCCGGGAGGCGAGTCGTTCGCCCGCGTGGCTGCCAGCGCAGGGGATGGAGCGTGGCGCTGCCATCCATCCTCCGGCCTGACAGCGGCCTCCGGGGGGGACGTGCCGCTGCTCCGCAGCACAGGCAGCTCCCTCACGGTCTCACTGTACACAGTTCAGTGCGGTTACCTCCTCACAGACGTGGATTTTTTAAGCAGCTATCACCGGGCCTTCTTTGCATAAGGGGAACCACAGCTGGACAGAAATGGCCACAAGCCCCCTCCCACTAGAGCTTCTCTTTAGAATCATAGAATCGTTTAGGTTGGAAAAGACCTTCAAGATCATCAAGTCCAACCGTCAACCATGACCACTAAACCATGCTCTGAAGCGCCTCGTCTACATGTTTTTTGAACACCTCCAGGGATGGTGACTCAACCACTTCCCTGGGCAGCCTATTCCAATGTCTGACAACCCTTTCAGCAAAGAAATTTTTCCTAATATCCAACCTAAACCTTCCCTGGTGCAACTTGAGGCCATTTCCTCTCGTCCTATCTCCAGCCACCTGACGGAAAAGACCAGCACCCACCTCACTACAACCTCCTTTCAGTTGTAGAGA
Source organism: Haliaeetus leucocephalus (assembly GCF_000737465.1). Taxonomy (NCBI): domain Eukaryota; kingdom Metazoa; phylum Chordata; class Aves; order Accipitriformes; family Accipitridae; genus Haliaeetus; species Haliaeetus leucocephalus. The sequence goes on along the minus strand of NW_010972585.1, from coordinate 2,489,899 downwards.
GCGGTAAGGTTGCCCCTCAGCCTCCTCTTCTCCAGACTAAACAACTCCAGTTCCCTTCTTCCTCCTCCTTCACAAGAGAGCTTCAGCCAAGGAGCCCTGGGAAGGAAGGGGCAGGAAACTGATGTGCCATGTGGGCACGAGGGGAAATTATTTTGGACCAGTGTAATTGAGTCTGCTCTTGTACCAAACAGTGAGAATAAAGTTTTCCTCCAGGCTAAGCTATGATCTGGCTCCAGTCCATTAACGCATTGTTTTAGGTGTAAAGCTACCTATATGTGTATTTTTTTAAATGGAAATCTGCCTGGTAGGCTGCTACCTGGTAATTGCATTAGCAGAGCAGGGTGAGGGATGGCAGGAAGGGATGGAATCACGTTGTGGGAGTAAAACAGGAGGAAGTCAATTATAATAAACATTTGCTTAAGAATATGTTGTACGTTCTGCCATGGAAAAAACCCTAGTGTCTCCTTTACAGTCTGTAAGGTGAAGTAATTGAGAAGCTATTCCATTCAGATGCTCTTGTAACTGGGAAGCTACGAGATGAACTGCCTCAAAAATTAACTTCAAGGAGACAGACTTAAAGTATATAAAAGAGGATCCCTTTCTGAACTTAACCAGCATAGCACATAATTCACTAAGCTTTAATGGTGAATTTATGATGTGGACAAATTTATTTCCTATCCCATCTTCCTACCTAAAAAATAAAAAAAAAAGAGAGAGAGAGAAAGAAAAATAGAAATATTTCTTACATAAGCTTTAGTTACATCTTCTGGTGAAATGGCAGGATGAAAAGAGTAATTTGGGTTCAAGGTCAAAATGAAATTCTGTTCACATCTCAGTCCTTCGCACATCATTCTCCAAAATGAGAGAGCTGAACAGAGGAAGAATTAACTGATTTCTTTTAAGTTTAGTAATTGCAAATGCAAAATGAATATCATTCTGCAGACATGGTGCCAGAGGACAATGCAAGCTAACGAAATAATGGTAGCCCTGATAAATAATTTATGCACCATATCAAAAGCTGAATGAGATAAAGATATGGAGAACCCATTTGAAAATTTGGAAATTGCTCAAAGCTCTTCCTCCAGTGACTCCCAAGAGGATGAGCACGGACAACTAATAAACTCTGTGACTGTGTATAATTCATAAACTTTCCCTCATTTTTTGATTTTCAGTGCTTACAGTTTATAGTTAACAAAGGAACAAAGAGAGGAAAAATCCTGGTAGCAGTTGAGAGGAGAATATAAGCCAGCTGATTCCTCCACTTAGTCTATTCATAAAGGGCATCTGTTTTCGTCCCAAACTGCACATATATCCGCCATTAAACCTAGCGCGTTGAAAACAGAAAAAAACCCTTCTGCTCACATCCTCATGCCTACTTTGTGTTTTTATGACAGCTATTACAATGTGAGATTATAACACAGCAAAAACCATTTCAGGATGATTTTTATTAACAGTATTCTGTCGCGGCTCTTGGTTAACGTTCAGACTGGGTTTGTTATGGATTCATTCATTCAGTGGCAGTGGAGCAAACCAGTGGATGCTATCTGAAGGCAGTGGGGTGTTTCTAAATGCATTACATAGCAAGAAACTTCCCCCTCACACAGCCACGTTGGCAAGATACTAGTAAATTAAACAAATCTAAAAATTACATTCAGATAAGCTTTGCCTTGAAATGATTTTAATGGGCACAGTAACAAGCCCGTGAAGTCATATCCTGAAAAGACATGGTGGGCAAGAGGGTTATTTTTAACTCTTTGCACGTCAGCAATTTGTTGCTTGACTTCAGGCACAGCACAATTCGGTTGCACAACCAGACTTCTGTCATCTAGTGTGGATCTGAGTAGCTTGCCCTTTAAGTATGCAACATGAAATATTTTAAGCAGTTAAGATTTTTTTTCTCTAAGATGCCCTGGAGTTTTAATTTTTATTTTTGCAGTCTACCTCGAAACAGGGGACAGTGTCCTGTGGCTTTCTGAGGGAAACCCTCTGCTTCCTACCTTAAGTACCCAAGCAGAGCACAGCCCTTCTCAGCTGCGTGACAGGTTTCAAGCTGCTGAAAGGCTGCGACGGCACCCGCAGCCTCTGCTGCCACGTCTCGGAGCCGGCAGCATCTGGCTGGAGCGATCCCGGCAGAAGCTGGTGGAACACCAGAGGAGGGATCTCCAAACAGCTTCCCACGGCCAGCAAAGACACAAAGAAACCAGGCGGTGCTCTCAGGGCACTTTGCAAATCTGTTGTCCTGGGTGGGTGGGTGGGAAAGCAGGTGACTACTACCAGCAAGCTGCAGAAGTGGCTACAGGGCAGCTGCCCTTTGGTGGTCCGCTGTGCTCATGCCCAGGCTGACGAAAGGGATCCACTCCCTCAATTCCTCCCCGGCTGTCCTGCTTGCCTCTGAGAGCCTGTTGAGTTTTACTCGAATATTGTTTACTTCATTAATTTCCTCCTACCACCAACTGATGAATAAATTATTCATAAGTAAATTTATAAATTATTCTACCAGTTCTATTGATGATTGAATAATATTGACCAAATAAATTATTCACTCTTCTTTTCCCCCACCAAATGGCAAATAAATTATTTGTGAGGGGTTTTTTTTTCAGTATTAGATCAACTCTTCCATCTTTTGAGGCATTTATAAGATGTCACTCAGTCTGATAACTACACAATTTGTAAGCAGGACTTTTTAGGACCTATATTTTCATAGACAAACAGAACTAGTTTAACTTTGTTGTATACTTATACGGCAGTTGCTTTAAATTTGAGATCCTTTAAAACACAAGGAGGTGTTTTTGTATATTTCAAAGCCAATTAAACAAAACACTTTGATATTCTGGAGTTAATTCTCACCCAACCAATATATTGTTGGGTGAGAATTGTGCAGATTATTTTACAGTTGTCTATATTTGTATAAAATAGTCAGTGTTGAGGCTGCAGCCAGCCCATGATCCCAAAAGGTATTAGGATATAGGTTCTGTAAATGAGCATCAGGAGCAAAGCCAAACCAGACAGATACCTTGACTAATGGCCACTACAAACGTGAACTGCATAGGCCAGAGGTTATTTCCAGTTCCTGGATAAATTACATGAGCTTTACATCTAGCTAGATCCATTGCTTCTCTCTCTTCTTTCACTGATTCACCACTAACTATGTGGCAGACAAGTGACTGCATCTTCTAGTGGCATCATTTCTAGTGTATTTTATCATGCAGACAGAATGTGTCTATATCCAAAAATATGGACAGTCCATGCGGTGACTGTCATTATGATGGGTCTGGAAAAAAAAAAAATAATAAATAAATATGTCTCTAGGAAAGTGATACGAAGTCCTAAGCACCCATAGAGAAAGGATTAGATCCTCTCTATTTCATGGAGCTAAAGTTAGATTAAGTCCACCAAGTCAATCAAGCTGCATTAGCATGAAATCGGTATAAGGACCGTGAATAGTACACTGAAAAGTATTCTCTTAAAAGTTGCTCTAAAATAGACAGAGAGAGAAGGCATCTCATGCCTTCTGTAGTTTTTCAGGTGTGACTGCCAGGGAGGCTCAGAAGCACATACGTCTCTCTGCTGCCATCTTCCTTGCCTCAGAGACCCACCATGTGCAAAGAGGTTTCGGCTGATTTTTATGTTTTTCTTTTTTTAATTTAAAACCATGGAGCCGGCGTATTTTCCAAGCTGGGTACATGTAAGAGAGTGAACACGGCCCCAAGACAGCAGTCGCTTCTACAGCTCCTGCTGCCCAGTGGGAGGAAGATGAATGGGCTGTGCAAGGGAAGCAGGACTGCTTGGTGAGCGGAGAACTCATTTATGGGGAACTCTCCGGCACCGCGCAGCTCTCTAACACCTGGCTGCTGCAGACATGAGCTGTCTCTCCTTGTTTCCCCGTTCTTTTCCACCCAGATGGGGCTGTGAGCTGTCTCTCGGGCCAGTATAGCAGTGTAATATTGGCCTTTAAAACACATGCATAGCAGAAAATCACAGCTCGCTCATTTTCAGAGAAAACTGTTAACAGGTCTCCCTCTCTCATGGAGGCATTGTAACACGTTCCTGGTTAAGCTGGCATCGGTACTTTCACTTAGATTTCCACATTAAAATAGGCAGCACTACTTAGGGAAGTGTTGTGGTGGGGACTTACAGGGGAAGCACCTAGACTTTGTGTTCTGAAAAATAACTGAGTGGTCTTTAGGGTCAAGTTTTTAAACTCCCTTTCACCCTGTTCCCCCAGGAGAAATCCCATGGAATACCCAGACACAGAAATATACAGAAAGGTATGACAGAGAAAGTGGGAAGGTAATAAAAGGGCACCTAGAAAGATGGAGTGTAGTCAGAGAGATGGGCTGGAAGAATGCTTTTTGCAGCGCTGTTCAGAATGGATGTGAATGGAGCACAGTTATATTGGTCAAGGCCAGAGAAAAAAACACGGCAGCCGTTAGGATAAAATGGTGAAGGGAGCCCGTGGGAAAATTTTAGATACACTGGTAGGTAACAGACTGTATTTTGGGGACTTTTATGCAGAAAGAAGCTATGAAATTGAGCCTGCATTTGAGGTTTCAGAGAATAGTCAGAGCTGAATATGTCTCGGATGAAGGGTCTGAGTAAAAGACAGAGATGCTACTGATCCAGAACAAATGTAGGTGCTCCGTATTAGGTAGTATGACATCTATTCATCAGTAACAGGGCAGTCCAGAATATGAGTTTGGACAAGAGAAAAGAGATGGGCAAGTGTACTACATAAAGATACACAGGGGCAAGAGAGAGCTGCCTGCTCCACAGGACACTCGGGGGAAGCTGAGGCTGCGTAAGAAGCAGATCACAGAGTCACAGAAGCTGAAGAAGTCACAAGAAGACGTCATCATATTTAATTGCCGTGCAGTATTTTGCAATGTCATCTCACTGCACCTGGTCATTTGCATCAATAGTAGGAACAAGGACTTTTGCCACTGCTGCTTACTCCAGTTTAGCAGCCAGAGCAAGACACAGCTGCGCGGGCGGTAGGAATTACTGCAGCACACTTAGCATGAGGGTTGGCAGCAGTGTAGCTAGGCCAATGCATCTGGCCTGAGGAGCAAGGACAAAGATTAGGCTGCAAAAACATGTTCAGACTCACCCAAATTATTTTTTTATAACATGTCCATATATGTACGGGGGAGGGGTGTTATCTCATACATTGGAATTTTTTCTCGCTGGGGAGTAAAAGCCATGAGCAAAAATCTACTTAGGTGTTTTTTACTGTAAATGCAGTGTACCAGCAAAATATATTTGCAGTTTGGTTAAGTTCTTGCTGTTAGTTTTCCCATCAATGCTTTTGACCGCTAGTAATGTTTTGCATTTAAGTCAGTTTTGCTACTTTTCTAAAGGAAAGTCACAGAAAACAGAGCTGTAAGGAGCTGCAGGAGGCCGTCTAGATTTTGCCACCATAATAGCTAAGAGGAGAATTAAATTGTTTGCCAGTTTTAATTAATTAAAGAACCTTCAAACAGTCTTTCATATGTCTTATTTCAGGTATGTTATTATTTGGGAAAGGGCAGCTTTTTCCAGGAAAAAAAAAAGGGAGCAATAGTCTGCAAGCATGACTCAAAGTAGTGGAAAAGAACATTTTAAAATTACAAGTATGTGAAAAGATGTCATTTCATTTCACGCTGAATCATATTAAGCAATACCTCCCTGCCTTCATATCCTACTCAATGCAGTGACACTACGACAGAGATTGGACTCTAAATGAAGGACAGAAGAAGAAAGCTCTGGATATCTACCTGTTTACCTTTCTCTCTGAAGACTCATAATCTTCTTGTTTAAGTCTTTCCCTGAGCTGAAAAACAAACTGCTTACTCCTAATGTGACAGTGCTATTGGCATCCCTTTATGATTTCTCTTTTGACTTTTGCAGTTATTCCTCCCCTTTCTTCCATTTCACTGTATTTTGCTCCTCAATGTCCTTTTCCCTTTCTGATTGCTATTTTTGGTTGCAGCTGTTGTAATGCCAGCTGGAAGAAACGCGGCTGGTATTCTCTTTTGAAGACTGTGAAATTAGTATCTATTATAAACTTTCTACAGACAGAATTGCAGTTCCACAGGTTTTCTATCTTAGTGTCATCAGCTCCACATTTCTGAGAAACGGAGCAGACAAGGAAGGTGATCATTTCAGAAGAAAAGGAGGGAGGTAGCTGGGGAAACACCATTAATTCGAAGAAAAGGGCCAACCCTATGAGATTAATCTCGTGCTCTATGAAGAGCAGTGCGAGATAATGTACTCAGGATGCTGGCAAGGAGACAGGCATCTGTATTTTGGACTAATGAAGTCCTATTAAGATCTATGTGCTTGGAAGTGTTCCTGGAGCACTGTAGCTAAGCGTGGATCGTGGCAACCTAGTCATCATTCAGCAGAACGCGGCCGCCTGCCTCGCCAGCTCAGATGCAATAAGGCAGTTTTCCTAAGCAGATGTGTCTGAGACCTCAAGGGCATCAAAGCGTCTGAGATTCCTAACTACTCTGACAATCTGGCAGCAGATCTGTTTGGCACAGGGCACCGCAAAGGCAACAGCAAGCTTTGGAGTTGTTTCTCTCTTCCCAACACCATCTTGCTCAATGTCTTTCAGTAAGATGCAAAAAAAAAGAAGGGGTCAGGCTGAGAAAGGAATGTGATAAAGAGCTGGTTATGGCCTTCTGTACTGTTGTCACTTGACACAGCAGCTACCTAGAGATAGTAAAACTATGGATAGGTGAGTCTTGAGGGTGTCTGGAGTTAAATGTCCTGTGGGCAGTGGACTAAATAAATAGCTCTTACCACTCTCTACAGGCTTGACAGAACCCAGATATCTGGGTGCACCACCCAAACCAGCCGAAATGGGTTTGGGATTATGAATCACAAATGCTCTTTCAGCACTGAGAGTGTGCTAACTTCTGCAAAATGAACATATGTTTTCTTATCTAGTATCCACATACAGATGCTGATTATGTGGATGGTCTCCCAGAGTAAAGCAGCCTTTCTGGAGAAAGGGTCTTACCACATCTTTACACAAAGAACTGGCTTCAAGGGGAGCTTAAAAGCAGTCCTGAATGTCAAAACTCTACAATAGCAAACAAAAAAAAGGTATTTTTAAGTTATTGTCACAGCTGCGGAGTAAGATTATAGGAAATCTTTATGATGCAGTTTATCTGCATCGTTTACTGTTTTCTGTTAGCTTTGCTGACATTTTCTTCTCCACTGTTTCAGTCAATGTGAGTCAGGAGGAGAAAAGGACATATTTAGTACACAGGGACATTTACCTGAGTCTGTGAACTTGTTCCATGTTGTGAACATATTTCCTTCTTTTCTTCCTTCATAACCTGAATTGAGTAACTGTGCATTAATCTTATTTCGTCCCACCTCACTCTTATGCTAGAGAGAAAAAATTGAAACACTGTAATTACTCATCAGAATTAAATTTCTTTTTGATATTGAAAATATGAACCATTAAGGAAAATTAAAAAAAAAAAAAAATCCAAATTCCATTTCTGCAGGCTCAGCACTTTGCCATTCTCTCAGAAAAAATGGCATTTTCAAAGCCTTCTGTTCCCATTATCCACTTCATTTTACTGTGTCAAAAACAGCAAGAATTTTGTCTGTTCTTAGGCTATTCAATGCTCTCTCAAATGAAAAATCATGTTCTGCTTTGTCACGATTATTCTAGCTCTTTAACACAGTCCACATGGTGCAGTAATACTGTTGCAATTAAACCATCGAAGCAAAGGCTACTGCGGAAAAAGTCCAGCAGGACTGTTATCTTTTCCTTGCCATTAGCCTTGGCCTTCATCAGTGATGAGATAGCACAAGGGGAAGGGGAGGACGTGGAGGAGGCTAAAGAAGGACGGGAGCATGACCAGCTATTCCAGCCAGACCATGAAGAAGATCTTGATCTGATGAGATGACACACACAATTTGAGGGATAAGTTCCCTCCTTTCCCAAACACCATGTGATTTCCTACCCCAGAAAAAGTCTAAGTGTCTGACTTGTATGAATTTTACTCACAGTGACAAATGCAAGAAGGTGCACTTAACATTCAAGAAACATAATGCAAAATCAAGATAAATGGAAACATGCCAAGTGATCAGTTCCCTGACTTGTTTTCTCGGTCACCGTATTTAAGTCCCACATAAACTCGAAGATCTTTTTGCAGTGTATGAAGACAAATATTTGTTGGTCAACAGATGACCCCTGCTGGTGCGCAAAATCAAAAAAATCTATGTCAACTGATTGATAAATTCAACTAAAAAACACCTCCTGTTTATTATTTTTTCTAGCCTCCTTTGTGCATATTTGCCTGTGGTTTTTACTTCACTTTGATTAATCACATCACTCCATCAAGACTGTATCTCTTCAGTCTGTTTACCAAAGGATTATACGCCACCTTTCTTTCTCATGCTTCTCTCCATAATCAACCACATGGTATTCATTTATCAATTGCATCTTCTCATCTCTGCTCCGTGTGTCCAAAAATTTCCCTCTGATCGTTTTCAAACAAGCTCCTGGTGATTTTCTTGTCTCGTTGTCTGTTTATTTGGAATAGGTGATTACATCAACAGCTTCTGTTTTCAGTACTTCTGCACAAATTGTGGTGTTATCAGATTCAGACTTTTATCAATAATACCATCATTATTGATATGCTTTTCTTCTGTTTTCTCCTACTCATTTGACTTTGACCTAACTTGAACCTAAAACTTTTACAAGAGTTCACTGACAATTCACATTATTTGGCCAGCACATGCAATATCTTCCTTTATTCATGATCACTTCATCTTGTCAGGAACACTCCATCTGTTTTTCAATTGGTATTATCATCAGAGTTCTACATAGTTGTACTGTCTTCTCTTGGCAGTTCACTTAATAACCCTAGTCCTCTCCCCAGAGAGAATGGGAACATGGGGAATGGGGTTGGATGAGGCATTCACATCAATACACTGATAAGGCTACTTTCTAGTGCTAAATGAAGCTTCTTTATTTAATTTTAGCATGTCAATCTAACAAGTTAGATCAGCTGTGCATCTGAAATCACAAAGCACATTACATTTTTTTTTCTCTACATAATGTTGCACACACTTTGATTTCTAGAAATTATACATTCCACATTGTGAATGCTTTGTGGTGTTCTTTGTGCATTGTGACTCTCTTGGATAGCCATGAAGGGACTTTCCTCACATGCATATTTAACTAGATAGGTCAAGATAGATAGTTCTGATGTAAGCCCACTGGATGTGTGCAACACTATACTTTCATCTCTTTTGGTGGGAGGTTCCACGTTCAGCATCCAGCTACTGGGAAAGTTCTGCCTGCGGCTTTCCCAACCCTCCTCCTACTGGTCAGTAGCTTGTGTGCCAGTTCAGCTGTCATACCTAACAGAGAGCAAAATCATTATATTTTTTAAAACCCCTTCTTTGCCTCAAATAACTGCTAAAATCTTGTCACTTTGGTTTACATTTTATCTTGCCTTCCAGCTTCTTGTTAAGTTTAAAAGTATGCATTCCTTATAGAAAACTTTGTACAGCTTATAATATGTCCCAGCATTTTCATTTCTTCCTTTGCATTTCTTCTTTCCATTTCATTTAAGGGTTGCCATGTTAGTCTCCAGCAACCTTTCTGCCTTAGGGACCTTCACCTTAATCTCATTCTGGTTGTATTAACTCCGTGGCTTAAATAGAAATGTTTTTTCAGTCCTCTGTCACGTAGAGCTATCTCAGTACATCCATTGCAAGATGTAGCCTTTTCTGAAGCCGAGATATTATTTCTCTACTTTTTTTTTTTCATGCAAAAAACTAACATTTGAGGAAAGTATTGTAGAGGTCACAACTTCTCTGGAATAAAACTCCTTCCATGGACTTTAAATTAGATGCTGAAAGTGATAATAAAAATGAAACAAGCAAATAAATAATGTTATATTTGCATTTCTAGTGAGTGTTTAGTACTTGTCATTCTGTGCAAAAGTTTTCTGTACTCCAGTACAGGCAGACACAGAGCAAATGGAACTGGTTTGGTTGGTTGGTTAGTTTGGGTTGGGTTTTTTGCATTGAATCTTATTGTAAACATTAATATTGAGGTCATGAGACCTTGTGGAATCTATTTCAGGAAACAGCTTGTCATTAATTTGATATCATTATGACCTGATGACCTCCACAGCCTTAGTGAGGCCTGCAGGTAGGACTTAACTGGGGTCCGAGAGCCTGTGTAAGGGAGAACATGTGGACAGCACTTTAGCTTCATGTACAGAGAGCTTCATATGTGCATGTTTTCTGAGAGATGAAGTTCAGAACCAATTGTTGTAACACTGAAGTGGTACTTTTATTCAGAGAGAGCAGCACTGAAGAATTTAAAACTGCAAACCTATGAAAATTTGCTGCTATCATCTTCATCACCACCACCATGTCCTTCTTTTTCCTCTATTTTAATTAAATAACTTAATTAAAAGAGTAATTAGCTGTAGCGTATCAACATAGAGGTATAGCATCTATGCATTTTTCTTAATAATTAAGCTTCAGCTATGGGTTTTCTGCCTTGCTCAATGTCTACAATTCCTCATTTATATGTCATTTTTATGTTTATTTTTCAATGTTAAGAAAAAAGACAAAAGTTTATTATATAGTTAAGGCACTAGATAGGAATTCAGACATTTCACACTGAATCCCACTGGTGCTACAGGTTTTCTCTGTGACCTTGAGCAAATCACTTAATCCCTCTGTACCTCTGCTCCTCATTTATTTTTTAAAGGATGATAATACTTCTTCTGACTCTGTATTTACATTGCAAACTCCTTTTATTCTGTGTTTTATATGATTCTTGTCTTATCTAAGAATTCTTATTATAGAGTTGCTTTTACCTATGTAAAAAGCAATATATTCTGTATGATAGGTTATCCTGTATGATAAGTTAAGCTGAGCTATGACCTGGCTGTATAAGGAGTTACTATTATTATTAGCACACCAGAAGTGTGTTAGAGGCTCAGTCAGACTCAGAGCTTCAATGTTGCATGGCTCTTTTATGAAGAGATGATGGGCTGTTTTACAAAGGTTTTCTCTATAGCAGGAAAATAAATGTGCTTGGGAATGACTGTTCTACCATCCTTGAAGACAACCAGTATGGAGTGAACCGCATCCATACCATTAAAGTCAACCAGCACTAAGGCAGGCAGGCCGCATGCGTGCTGTCTATTGGGAATGGCCCCTGGCTTGCAGTAGCTCCCAAACTGTATCCTGGAGTCTCGTGAGAGCTTTCTGGGCCAAAAATTTAACAGAAATGGGCAGGCTCTGTTTAACAGTGGCCGGTCAAACCTTGCACTCTCCCTAGCCATTCTGCTTCTCTGTACAGTTATATGCTTATAATAATCTATCCCAGTCTTGCGTGATGCAAATCCTAAGGCTGGAAAAGAAGAAAGTGAGCTGCAAAAGGAGCTTTTCTAGTAGTAGAACATAAAAAACTTGACATCAAAAATTGTTCAAAGTAAGTCCAGTCAAAATTCAGGGAAAAAAAAAGCAGTTTCTGTTGAAGCTACTCCATAATACATTAAACATTCCCTGGTTGAGGCAGTGAGACTATGGATGAGTAGTTCAGGCGATTCCAGTTTATATTTATGGTTTCTGTATCAAGAGGATCAATGTGGTGATTAAAGCATTCATTTGGTAGGTAGACGATATGGCTTTACATCCCCTGAGCCAGTGAGAGGATTTGAACTTAATTCTCCTGTATATTTGTAGCCCAGGACTGGTACAGAGTGAAGAACCACATCTTTGGCTGTACTCTGAAAGGAGGAGCTGATCTTTCTCCTCAGTTCTTGTAAGAAGGCATTAGGCATGCAGCTCTGAGTCTCCTAAACAGGTCTACAGTCCTGAACACAAACCTCATGGCTAGGGAAGAGTCAGGCTGAAGACAAACAGCTGTACTCAGCATTTCCTTCTACCTTACCTAGGGACCTCCTGGTTATTCTGGTTGAATCTTCTTGGCACAAGGTCACATCTTTTGACTCCTGCCTGCCTCATATCTAAAGTATTTGAAGCGAAGCTCATTTGTGGGCTTTAGATCGTCTCTGGAGCACATCAGAAAAGGAAATTTAAGTCTATGTTTTGGTGTTGCTGAAATCTAGGTATATAGGCATGCTCAGTTCAAGGATGCCAGTTTGTGTACCCATCAGGTCTTGAGGTGAGAGCCGAGGCTGGTGTCAGGCAGATGAGGTGCTTAAGAGGTTCTCCACAGAACAGTCCGAGCTGACACCCAGCACAGGAAGAGCTGAAGGATGTGCTGGCGTCAAAAAATCATCATTGTGCCTACCCCAGCTACGTGCTTCTCAGGTCTGTCGTCATGGGCTTGCTGGCACAGATCAGGAAATACAGTGGTTTCGATTTGTCTCCAGCTTACACTCTAATAATAATGACGACACAGTAAATGTGCCCCCATACACTGTGTGTTCAGGACCTAACTCCTGGTTACTGCTGCCTCACTTGGCAGCAGAGCATTTAAATCTCTGTTGAAATCTAGCCCAGGCTGATTCTGAAGGGCTTAAAGTCTAAACATGTTTACCTAACAAGAGATTCTACTACAATACAAGCTTCTACATAGTCAAGACCCACAGCGTAGCTATCAGACAGCCCTAGTAACGATGGGTATAGCTGAACTGTCACTTCCAGAATTATCACCCTATCCCAGATACATTGCCTGGTGTTACCACGTGGGACAGAAAAACAGTAGCAAACAAAAAATTTTTAACTACTTATTTTGCAGTTTGAAAAGATTTTGCAAGTGTGGCTTAATCACTTGCAACAACTGATTAAACATTACCCTGCACCTTGCTTTCTGATGGGTGTTTTATGTGTTCTCTCTGCAGACTGAAGAAGTCCTGAAGATTGATGGAGGGCCATGCTATTCAAACAGCAGGCGTTGCTGAGACAGAAGCTCTTTGTGCTAGGCAGCCTTGCTATTGGAAGTCTCCTATATCTAGTTGCCAGAGTTGGGAGCTTGGATAGGTAAGTCATTAAGTAGCTGCTCTCTTAATTATAAATGGGCTATGATTTTCTAAGTTTTTGCTTCAAGGGTCAGATTTCCATTTTGGTTTGGGTTTGGGCGGTTTGGTTGGGGTTTTTTTTTAGTGCCTACTCATGTATAAAAAGACAGGAAGACTGTCTATTCTAGTAGTGGTTTTCATTGGTCTTTCCTCTCCTTTGGAGAAGAGAGTAAGAAAATAGAGTCGCAGGTCATCCCTGTCAAAGTATTTCTGTCTGTCCATTTGTATTCTAAGCACATTGACACTTATTTTCAGAGAAAAAATAAAACTGCATCCAGTAAAAATGTCATTACAGTAGCTCATTTTTGTCTGTGTGCATCTGTGTGTTGACCTCTAGTTTCAGCAAAACAGTTATGATGTATTTATATATCATCTTTTCTAAATTTATGAGCAAGCAATTAATGTGCTACAGTGGTAGTTAAAATTAAGTATGAGCCTGCAGAGTAGCTCATCAAGTTTTGAATACTATTTCACTTGAAAGATTGCTTCAGGGTTTCAGAATTTTAACTATGCTAATTAGCCAGTATTTTCTGGAGCTGAATGTGCTAAATAAGTGGGTTTTCTCTGCAAGTGATTTCCTGGAGAGCAGTAGAAAATCCAGCAGAGGAAATCAAAGAGTATTTGGCACTTTTGACCAGGCTGAGTTTTGACTGGTTATTGACAGTGTAACAGTAGTGCTACCTGCACTGACACTGCTCTTTCTGTCACCTTCAAAATGGCCTGGGATTGCTCTGGTAGGTGCTACACAAAGACAGGATAGAAAAGCTGTTTCAAAAGAATGAATGAAACAAGACTTCAAGATTTCCAGAAGCTGGTAGACAGCTTGCCAGTGCTAATGCTCTATTAGCGTCCATTTTTAAATGATGGAAAATATTAGCTGGGTTCAAAACTGTGACACAATACTGGGTGAATATGCAGTGCATGAAAGGGAATTGAAAACAGAGCTACCTAGTGTCCATTGCTAGGTAATGTTGAGCTCCATCTGAGTTCACTGGGTGCCTTCTTCAGCTACTTAAATCCATTCCAGAAGAAGAGGGAGACCGTCTACTCAGCTAGGACCAAGTGCATTGCAAATTAAGCCCCAGAATTTATGTCTTCTTTCCCCTGGTGGTCAAAGCATCTCTGATGCTTCAGAGGTGAAAACTTCACTGAGACTAATGTGATTCTGTAAATGGAGGCAGAAAACCTTACTGATCCCTGCAAAAGTATATTTTATCCTCAGAGGCATGAAATCTAATTAACCTTATGCTATTATCTACGCTTGCACATCTACAGAATTTACTGATGGCTATAAAATTATCTCGCCACAGTATTTGACTCGCTGACCTCCTGCGGCAGTGAATTCCACCAGTTTCATATATAATGTTGCCAATGGCAGTAAAATTCAGTTTCATTCTCTTGCATTACCCAATGTGAAAAATACCACACTGCTAAAAATCACTTCTTTATTTGGACTTGCTATGAAAGAGAGAGAGAAGGAAGCACTAGAAAGGCTGAGACACAGATGAATTAACTGGAAATGTTCTTCTGCCTCAGCACTAGGGCACAATCCAAACTTGTTGAATCTGTCAGTAAAAGGACACTGAGTAGCTTCAATAGGCTTTGGAATAACTAATTGTTCAGGAAGAATCCAGATTCATTTATGCTTAATTTATGCTGATCTAATTTGAACAAGAGAGCTGGGGTTGGCCCACATTTAATAGCCTCAGATTAGGCTCTTCAACAGGGATGTTTTGAGTTTTCTTAGGCTCGAAGGGAAATTACCACTAGCTTATCTGATTCACTGGGTCATAAATTCCGATAAACTCAGCACTTCCCTCCAGGAGAGACCATCATCTGTCCTTCTGATCCTGAGTACATGGAGCTGCCTCACATGTGGAAGCTCAGATTCAGTGCCTGGCAATTTTGAGAAGATCTGGATCAGTTTTCGAGTCTCCTGACTCCCTCATTGGCAGTACCAGGAGCCTCTGCACCTGATTTCCACACTCCAAACTGCTCCTGCTGGAACCAGGCTTATAATCTTGCCACTGTGACACCTCCTTGGAAAGAAAATTAGCAAGTATTCTGGATCAGGAGACACAGCACTGCTACCTGTCATTAAGATTGCCCAGCCTTATTGTAGCTGGTTTGAAATTTGTCAAAAATAAAGTTCCCTGAGATCAATTGGTTTATGGTGGGTTTTCTCAAGAAGAATATTTGTGGAGTTTTATTGTTGTGGTTTGAGAAATTGCCTGTTTTGGGAGAGCAACTTCAGTGATAAAAATAAATGTCATATACTCTTTCTTTGCAAAGGACTGTTATTTTAATGGAAAAAATGACTCAGAGAATCAAAAATATTAACATGTTGCAATATATCAGTAAATAGTTACATCTGGGGATTCAACTACCAAGATCTGACAGACTGCTTAATACCACCACTGCCAAGATCTTTTAAAGGATATTTTTTATTGTTTAGAGAGACGAGAAGGAAGGAGAAAGAGTGAAAAAACCTGAAATGTAAAGTGTTGAGGAAGGACTTTTAACAACATCCAATCTTTTCCCTTAGGCTAGAGGATATCCTGAGTATTTATTTACTTTTAAAGGAAACCACCCTGTTTGACAAGCTGTTGTGTTACACTGAAGGCAGTGCTAACTGTCTTTTTGAGCAAAAGAGATAAAATTAGTTGAGATGGGTCTGGAACTGCTGGTGTGGAATCCTCTTTGCTTGAAAACAAATAACAAATACACAGAAGGAGAGGGAAGAGAAGAACAGAGATAGCAATTGCAGCTTCTGTTTCTTATGCTTTTAACTGCCACCTCACTGCTGCAGAAAGACTGTCTTACCAGCCACGCCACAGTCTGACCAAATTGTACCACTGTTAAGTCAAGACATTGCTTTCTGCTCATTTGTTTGGGTTTTTTTAATTGGCAGGTTTGCATCAGCATTTCAATGATTCGGTCTTTGCCACCAAGTCAGGCTCTTGTTCAGTAGATGGCAGAGAGCAAAGGAAAAGAAGAGACTGGAAACTTGAGAAAAGAAATAACAGGAACTCACTTCTCATCACACTTTCTAAGCAGACTGCAGGACTTAGCTAGAGCTCATGTGAACCCAGCAATGTCATCTGGGTTGTTTCTTTGCCTGTGTCTGGACAGGCTATATCTCTCAGCATTTGGATAATCAAGGAACCAGCTAGTGGGTCAGCCAGGGGAATCAAACTTACTTTGTCCCAACCATCCATTGTCCTAGTGTCAGTGTCAAATTAGAGACCCCAACAAGCAGTGATGGATGGAAAAGCCATAAAGAAATAAATAATTCTGTCCTGAAAGCAGGGTTTGAATAATATACAGTAAATGAGTGAGGGGCCACATGCTGAGAAACCAGAATAAATACTGAATACCTAAACAGCTATTAATGAGCTTTGCCCATCTGGTATACTGGCTGAGGCAGGGGTCCTGTGAAAAATAATAGCATGTGGCCGTGTAATTTAAGAACCATATCATAATATATATACACAGCGAGCTCATATTAAAATTGTCTAGGCAACCTTTGTTCTTACATAGCCTTAATTTTGGAGCGCATAGCTCTGCAAAATTATTAATAATAGTTTCCTGTAGGACTTTGGAAGCTGTCTCTACACACCAATTTCATCTCAGTGCAATATTGGCCTGTATAATGACCAAAGCACTGATTTGAGAGCGGAGGTCAGGGCTTGTTTAAGGTTCTGTAGTAGCAAAATTTTAACACTTTTCTTACTGAACCATTTCTTGCATTCAGTGACATCAAATACAAGAAGGAAGCATTAGAAAAGTAGAAAATAGGTGAAATAATTGCAGGTGAGTATAAAAGAACAGCACAAAAAAAGCAGGGGCAAAAGTAGAAGCAGTAAGGCACAAAATGAGGTTCAGTGGGAGGATACATAAGTGATGGTAAGAAAATTATCGAGGTAATGATGCAATAAATGCATTTTAAAAAAACTTTTCTTGCCATTCTTTCTGTCCCTTGCTAATCATGCCTGATTCAGAACCTTGGTCTTTCTGATTCTGATTCGCAGGGAAAACATTGGGCATCTTCCAAAGAGGAGGGGAAATATTGAAAGGTGATGCCTAGAAAGCTGGTTTTCATCCCTTTTGCTCCTCTTCACTAAAAAGGCCAACTCTGGATCAGCAGCCAATAAAGTCAACAGAATGGGAAGCACAGGAAAGAATTCAGGCTAGAATAGGAAAAGTGTGGCAGAGAGACGACCTAAATGAACTGGATTTTCAGATCAAAATGACCAAATAAAATTCATCTTAGAATGCTTTTAAAACTACTAAAGCAATCACAAAGTAATGAGGAATGTGGGAGGTGAGCAACGTTCCAGAAGCCCTGAGAACAGTAATCACGGTGTCTATATTGGCAAAGACAAGAAGGGTGGAGTTAGGAGTTGCTCAGCTAAATCACAGCAAAATACCAGAATAAATAATCAAACAATTTGAAAACACTTTCATCACTGGCAGAATAAAATAGAAGTAGAAATGTGGTCACATCATATTGCAAAAGGTTTCCGAGAGCGTGATTGCCTTCTATAGAAAACTTGCCTTAAGAGATATCCTCTTTTTACATACACCTCTTATTTTGCTTGCAGACTGCAGCCCCTCTGCCCCATCGACGGTCGATTTGGACCCCGCGGCCAGGACGAAATCCCGCTGCGAGCTCTGCAGTTCAAGCGAGGGCTGCTCCACGAATTCCGAAAGGGCAATGCCACCAAGGAACAAATACGACTGCACAATCTGGTTCAGCAGCTTCCCAAGGCCATTATCATTGGGGTGCGGAAAGGAGGCACCCGAGCACTACTGGAGATGCTGAACCTTCACCCCGCAGTGGTCAAAGCTTCTCAAGAGATTCACTTCTTTGACAATGATGAGAACTATGCCAAGGGGATTGAGTGGTACCGGAAAAAAATGCCTTTTTCTTACCCTCATCAAATAACAATTGAGAAAAGCCCTGCGTATTTTATCACCGAGGAAGTACCTGAAAGGATTTACAAAATGAACTCATCTATCAAATTATTGATCATTGTCAGGGAACCTACCACAAGAGCTATTTCTGATTACACTCAGGTGCTGGAAGGTAAGGAAAGAAAGAACAAAACTTACTACAAATTTGAGAAGCTGGCTATTGATCCTAATACCTGCGAAGTGAACACTAAGTATAAGGCAGTGAGAACCAGCATCTACACAAAACATCTGGAGAGATGGTTAAAATACTTCCCAATCGAGCAGTTTCATATCGTGGACGGAGACCGGCTTATCACAGAACCGCTGCCAGAACTCCAGCTGGTCGAGAAGTTCCTAAATCTTCCTCCGAGGATAAGTCAGTACAATTTATACTTCAATGCCACCAGAGGGTTTTACTGCTTGCGATTTAACATTGTCTTTAACAAGTGCCTGGCGGGTAGCAAGGGACGCATCCATCCAGAGGTGGATACCTCTGTCATTACCAAATTGCGCAAGTTCTTTCATCCTTTTAATCAAAAATTCTACCAGATCACTGGGAGGACATTTAACTGGCCCTAAACTAAACTTCATACGACATTTTCTGTTGCACCTGAGACATGCAATAAATGTCTCTGCTAAAATATGCACTTTTCATAGACACGGCTATCAAAGTAACTTTTTTTCATGCATACGTGTACATATGCAGTGTGTGACCAAATATACGGTGGGATCAATTTTTTCTACAGAATAGTAACTAACATAAATTTACTGTCAGCATAGTGGCATCTTTTAAGATATAATAAAGGGAAGGAGGTATTTAGGGAAATAAAGTCAGACACCGTTAAAAGGGTCAGTGTTCCTCTCGCTTAGTGAAGTGTTTATGTGACATACTAATTGATCTAAGCAGAAAGTTAGTTATGCCATAAAAATTCATGTCAAAAGTCTGTGAAACTGTGAGAAAGCATAATCTTCAGGCTACATTTGGTATGTATATTGCTAAAGGAATACTGACACTTTAAACACAGTGCTGAATTTTTACAATGAGAGTGGATAGTACTATTTTCTTATTATTTGAAGTGAATATCTTATCTCATACAAACTACATTGTTTCAGAGTTCCTGTGGTGAGTTTGCACTATTGTTTTATTGTATGGACCATAGTGTCACTTGTAGCATGTCAATCATGTGTCAAAAAAAGGTCAAATAATTTTTTCTTCTATGCTTGTGTGTCGACAAAGCTAAACATCGTGTACATAGTGTACAATGTTTGTAAATACTGGTTTCACACTAAGTAATTCTATTTTGTAAACTGAATATGGCTATTTAATTTATTGTGAAAATTAAATTTATTGTGGTATTTAAAAATGGAATGGATTAAAATTACCTATATGTGCAATGGCTTTTCACCTTTGCTTGATATACATCAGCGTGGTCCCTTAGCCCAGACAGAACATGTGCATGTGTGTGAAAGAGAGCTGCACGTGTGAACTTGGTTTCTAGACAATTGAGAAAGCTGATACATGTGGTGAAGCTGAGTTTATTAAAAAACTCATCTGTCTGGGAGTCTGGTGTAACGCACACCTCAAAGAACATTATTGCTGTTCTGTTGCAGCACTTTGCTATAATTAATTCAGTTGCAGTAGCCTGTGAGGCTAAAGAATGACTGTAAAAGCTTACTGTAACCAGGTACATCAAAAAAGCAGAGCGGCCATTAAAACCAAAACGACAGATAAACAAGATTAGAAGAAGGTTATAGAGATTTCATCACTGAAAGCTGGTGATGTTTCAGAAGTCAAAGAAAACAGTTGTGATACCTCTGTTTTTTCCTGGCAGCATATGGACCTGCTCTAAACAAACAACCACAGAGTTGTTATTACTGGTATAAACATATAGCTCATGTTTCCATTCAGTAAGTGACAAGAAACTAGCTCAGGAAATGAGTATTTTCATGCTTTATACATTGCATGGCTCTTAAAGATGCATAAGGAAACAAACAAAAGCAATTGAAAAATGTCTTTTAAAATAAGAAAAAAGAAAGAAGGGAAGAAAGAAAAAAAAACAAACAACCCAACCACTTTAAAACCAACACCTAAAGATTGATGGGGACACAGATTTTGGAAGGTATCCAGAACATCTGAATATTCTGAGCAATGGTAGCAGAGTAGCTGGTAGTTCAGATTATAATAAGATCAAGTTTTCCCTGTGGGCTGTTTATCTTGCTCAGTGATTTGGAAGGATCGGTTTTCTAAATAAGTGATTTTTAAAACTCTTGTGAGAGATTGCTACTTGTCTTGCTGTATCTTTAATCATATGTGCTAGCACTGTGAGCAATGTGCCCTTTCTTCATGCTGCTTCGGAGCCTTGCCAACACAACACGGTGGAGCATATGTGAAATTTTCCGCAGTAGCTACAATACTACTCACTGTTTTCCTGTATGAGAGCCATTTATCCTGCCCACGTCCAGACATAAAGGCTGAGATATTTAACTCGCCTAATAGTGTTGAACGAGGAGATTTTATCCAATTTAACTTTTTCACAATGTTCAGGTGAGCGGACAGATTCCAGGTGGCTTTGGGTGATACTTACTGTCTTCATATAGTCCTGGCTACAAACTACGACTGAAGGCTAAGATGTATTTTCAATGAAAGGGACAAATGAGGCCAAAGTTACCTCTAAGCATGAAATATGCATTTGAAATGAATATCTCTCTGTGTTGATCAGAAAAATCACAGAGGCTGTAATCTAACAGGCACGACTACGCACATTCCTGTTAAAGTCAGCTGGCTTAACTCCAGCTTATGGTTTGCAATTTTGGAGACACATGGATAAATTTAGGCAATAGCTGAGACAAATATGGTTCAAAAAAGCACCAAGGAATAGTCAGGAATAGCAGGGGAGGGAAGAGGGTTCAGAAGCATTGCAACATATTAAGAAGCCTAAAAGAGCAGGAGACTGAGTCACTTTCACTGAGCCTTCAGCGCAACATCCTCGAGTCTTTTTGACATTACCTAGTGAAGGGAAAATTTCAAAACTGCTTCTTAATACATAGATCCAACACACCGCTCAAAGCACACTCCTAGGTTAATGGGGATTTTGCTGCAGTATTCATAACCGGTTTGAGAAGTTCTGACCTTATGGTATTTACCTCTTCAGGAGCAATTTGTGAATAATTCATTTCAGCCTCTTTGCTTTGCTTCCCAAATCCTGAGTGAATCATTTCTATTCAAATTGATCACGAGTGTTCAGACTGGGAAGAGCGCTCATAGCTTGAGTTTATGATTGCAGAGTGATGCACAGCTATATAAAGTTGCAGCTGTTAACTTATGGCATTCAAGTTCTCTAAAGACATTGCATCTTTCATATTTTCTGTACTGTAAAATTGCAGGCTTCACAGCTCTGATAAATGTTTGGATTAAAACTGCTAATATTTCTGTGCATTTTTATCAGATTGTCCCAGCTGCTATTTAAACTACATAGTACAACAATTTGCAGCATAAAAGAATATCAGAGATGAATTTGAAATTGTATTTTCAGAAATCAGTATATAGGTAGATAAAGGACTGACATTTGGAAATCAGTGATTCATTTACCATTAACCCACCATACTGCCTTTTCCTAAGAAAACCAGAATAAGCATGATGAAAAAGTATTTTCCCTATTTTAATGGATATTTTTTTTTTGCAACGATGTCTAAGAATACAAGAGAGACAATGTGTTTAGCCACGTATTTCAACATACTAGTCCAAGGTTTTTAAGAGGCAATGGGCACAAACAGGAACACAGGAGGCATCATCTGAACCTCAGGAAAACCTTTTCTACTGTGAGGCTGACTAAGCACTGGCACAGGTTGCCCAGAGAGTCTCCATCATTGGAGATATTCAAAAGCGATCTGGACACTGTTGTGGGCAACTGGATCTAGATGTTCCTGCCCGATCAGGGGGTTGGACCCCCCCTTCCAACCTCAACCATTCTGTGAAGAT
Organism: Haliaeetus leucocephalus; assembly: GCF_000737465.1. NCBI lineage: Eukaryota > Metazoa > Chordata > Aves > Accipitriformes > Accipitridae > Haliaeetus > Haliaeetus leucocephalus. The sequence continues at coordinate 2,467,942 of NW_010972585.1, read as the reverse complement.
CTCCTTCTACCATTAACGTTCTTCTTAAGTATTGCCCATCAGTTCAGCGTAACACAGACCTCAGGGAAGGTCCAAGCCCAGTGTCACAAGCCAACCCAACCACTGTTCAAACCCAAGCTGTGGAAGCACTGCTGTACACATTTATTCCCTGGCTAGTTGACCTAACTCATATTGGGACCCTGTGCAACTTATTGGAGCCCTCTGATTGGAGAAGAGAAGGAAGTAACTTAGAGAAATCTTTCTTTTTCAGATCCTGGATGACCTCAGTAGTGATGTTGAGTGACAGAGGATATAGTAATACAAGGTCCATAGCAGGTAAACTTCCAGAAAGGAGAACTTAGCGAAGCTCTTTTCAAGAAGGCCACAGTGAGCAATGTCTCTTGCATAGCATTCTCTATAGCAGGACACTGAGGTATACCCATAACTTGGGACAATAGGGCCATTAAAATTTGTTTCATAAATGCATATTATTTAAATTCTCTGCAGTTCCAAATTACATTAGCAGCTACTTATAAAGGACACAGGCATTAGGGATATATCCAGAATGTGTGGGCTGCTGAGTGAATGCGAAAGATTCATGTCTGAATACACGTGGAAAAGATTTAACTTACATCGCTTTGCTGTTTTGATTTGAATTATATGTAAGACCAAAGTGTAGGTCATAATTCGAAGAAAACCAAGGCAAAAGTTCAATCAACCCACAAACACATGACAATAAATTTTTTAAGAAAATTCCTTTCCCTGTCCTCCATACAGACTCCTTGATACTAATGAGACTTATTGAAATCATGATTTAGCAAGCTAGATCTACTTTACTGTAAACAATCAAATGTTAGCAATAGTCAGAGAATAAAGCTCCTGTAAAATTACTGGCAGCTGGTTTGTGTGAAGCTTTCAAATGATGCTTTTGTAACAGGTAAGACTTTACTGCTTAAAAGTTTGTGCACCTGTCCAATGTGGTAAGCTCAGAAATTTAATAAGTTCTAGGCTTTTCTGAATTCCACAATGCTGTTTCCAGGCATTTTCAGTTTGATGGAATAAACTCATTGTTAAACTGCGGTACCTAAATCCCTTGCTGAAGTCATTGCATCCAGTTATTTTGCAGACATGATTTCACACATGCAACTGATTTATCTCCAGTGAGGTAGGGTCGAGTGCTGTAGCAAAAGGTGTTCGCTTGCAGTTTAACTGACATATCTCACTGAAGTTTCAGCAGTGTTAGAGACTGTTCCAGCAATAGCATATCACTGAAATGAAGTATCTGCATCCTTGGAGAAGGCCAAGGACAGAGCCATCACTGGGAGGCATTTTTAATACCCACTTGAAAAAGTTCAAGGCCCAGCTTCTCCTAAGGCAGCTAATGTTGGAGCAGGGATCATGCAGAAGCATTGTTTGTTAACGACAGTCTAACAAATCACTGTTGCTGCTTTTGGTACAATGACTGAGAAGCCTGCAGTAACCAGGACGTTCACGAATGACCTTTCTTGATGAAGAAGAGGTCAGGATCGGAATGTGTCTCTGCTTTAATTCAAAATGGGATAAAATGTTATTTCTTTTCTGTGTAAAAAAAAGAAACCAGGTTTGTAGAAGGGCCATACAATCCCATGGCAGTTTAAGTCAACCCAGCTGATGCTTGCCAAGGTGCCAGCCTCCCTGCTCACACAGTGTGCTCTTTCCCTCTCCTTTGCACTGACTCTCATGCTCCTTCCACATGGAGCTGCTTCAGTTCACTACGCTAGCAGAAGACTAACCTGACCTACAAAGGTGAGTAACGTCACTAAAACTGTACTGGGTCAGAGCAAAGGTCTTTTCAAAGCAGGGTCTGTCACTAGAAGTGGCCAATAGCTAATGCCTCAGGAAGGCCATAAGGACAAGGAAAGAATGAAGACATTTCCAGGCTCCAATGGTTTGCAGTCATTGGATGTCTCCAGTGGGACAGCACAGTCTTCAGATGTAGCAGCACTGAGTGCCTTCCTCTTCTGGGTACTTAGAAACCCAGAAACGCCTTGTTAGTGAACCCACGGTTGTTCCAGAGCTGCCCTCTAAACCCTCTGATGTTATCAATTTGCAAGAATATATGTATAAAGGAATCAATCAGAGAAGTTTGGGCAGTACCTTTAAAATATGATAATGAATATACTGATATGATAATAGAAGTTTTATTTTCCTCCCCAACTCACTCTGAAAATGCTATGGCTTGTTTTATTAGTTTCTCAAAACAAATACTTGCCACAGTACTTTAAACTTATTGGAGATCCCTGAGCAGACTTAGTCCTCAGATTTGTAAAAGACTGCAGAAACAGAATAAATTATGGTAAATTTTACTTTTTAAAGAGCTTGTTTGCAGAGAAAAGGACTTCAGGTAAACGCTTTAGAGAAATTTTTAATAGTAGTCTCAAACATTTGTTGTTATTGTACCTGTCAACTCCAAGGAGACTGACTGGCTACTGGGTCACAGTGTTGTTAGTCTTCTACTTCAGTGTCACTGTTTAGAGTCTGTCATGTAAGTTTTACTTCACAGAGGAGAAAAAAAAAGATCATTTAAAAAGCTTGGCAACATAGATCTAGTGACTCTCAGATTGCCATATAAGGACTTAATTTTGTTACTGAAGGCTCATGCGTGTCACTGAAATAGTGATGTGCCCAAGCTAATCATCGGTACTACCCATGAGTTGATTTTTTCCTTTGTTTATGAGTTTCTTTGAGGAGATCTCTACATGTGATATTCCACAGCACATTTCTACCAGCTGATCAGCTCTGGCTAATCTGTTCTTTAAAGCCTGATTTACCTTCTGACAATTTTGAGACAGACATAATAAACCCATCTTCAGAGCTACCAGCTATCACTTGCTGCATTTACATTTATAGAGAAAGGATTTTCAATTCTTTCTGCAATAGTGTACCGATGAAAGAGTCAAGCCCTTAGAGAACATCCATGTGTTATCAATCTGGATACCAGCCTTTTTCCCAGGGCTTGAATTGACAAGTGCAAGGAAAGCACAGAAAACACTAGAATGCCATTGTCCATCTGCTGCACTGTGCTTAGCATATGGTAAGTAAGATTACCTGCTGTTTTGAGATCCCTATTAAAACTGGCAATAGCATGATTTTAGGAGCTGATGTTGACCAAGCTACCTGACTCTTTTTAGTTCATATCTAGCTTACTTTCAGTTCAGCTTCATCTCCATTCCACTTTCTATCAGTTACAAAGTTCTCTGTCCCGGTGCACAGTAATCCACAGCTCTCTCTGAAATGTATGTCTTGTGAGATAGAAAAAGAAACATCAGCAGAGGCTGTCACAGTCTTTGCCCCGTGACTACAGAGAAAGATTGTGACACACCAATTTCATTCTGCTGATGTCCTTGTATTTAGCGGATTCCCTCTAACGACTTTCTAAATAATCTCCCCCCAGCAGCAGTGGTCACTACTTTACAAGGTTAATGCTTCTATGAAAATGTCCCGATTATTGATCAGGATTCAGGCAAAATATGAAATGTGTCTATTTTGAACAGATTGCAGTTCTTTGATACAGTACATATACTGTACACATAATACACAGCAAATCATAGGACGTGACAAGGAAACAATGCCACTTCAAACCATCTAACATTATGCCTCAGGCTGATTAAATAAACAAAAAGAAACATGACAGACTCATGCACATCTTACTCCTGACCTTAATTGCAAACAACTGTTTTGTAATGTATGAGGCCTTTGCCATCCAATTCCTTGGCTGATTTTCTCCTGATGAAAGACTTTCCACTTCGTTGAACTGTGAAGGCATCGTTTCTATTCCAAACCCATGGAGACAGAGGAATTAATTTACAATTCCCTACTATATGAAAAAAGTGATAGGCATCTCATAAGAGGTGGGACTAGCAGCAGCACTATTACTAACTTCATCTTCAGAAAATTGCTCCAGCTGTTACAAGCTCCTCAGCGTAGCTCCACTAGTAATACAGCTTTACAGGAACAGAAAAAAGCCTTTTTACTTTGGATGGCTGTGTTGCATCACAGTGCCTTGCAAAGCAGCAGCCCAGGCCTATAGAGTTGTGAAGCGAAACCATCATTTGTCTTAAAAAAGGAAAAGCGACACATTTGCTATGCATTGATGGGGCCAGCCTGCATCAAGGAGATAAAGGAAATAATAGTCTTTTTTTTTTTTTTTTTTTTTTAAGTGAATGGTAAGGCCAGTCTTCTAAGAGGTAGCCACATGTAATTATCATTGCCATCAGTAGTAATTAGCAATGCATATCCTATACAATGGGCAGTTACTGTTACACCTTCAGGCTCATTTAAATCAATTTGCTCTGAAGGCCCGCAGGATTAACTGGAGGAGAAACCTGCACTCAGTGCTGATTAGGGAAAAAGTCTGACTATGTTTCCATCCTGGAGTCTAAAATTGCCGCCTGCATGCATGTGGTCTGCCCTGGTACAGTGGCCTGCCATTCTACCCACTGGTGACAAGAGGGGAACAAGTACAGCTATGTATACAGGTTCATTTATATTTAAGATCCAGTAAAATTTCCTTTCGCAAAGCCATACAGGCTTTATTTTAAAATGCTGTAAATTGACGTTGAGTATCTCACAGCTGTCATGTTCGCTTCCACTTTTGTCAAATATTAAAAGAAATTCAGAATATAGCTACTCAGACGTCTTATCAAGCCTCGCAGCTACCTAAACACTCCAGATTTCTATTTTTCTTGATTTTAATAGATTAGTATAGCAATGATACAAAATGCTAAGTTACTTGATAAGTAAAAGTAGTAGCAATGCATTCTTATATTGCATAAAAGAGTTGAAACAATCACAGGCGTAGGCTATAATTGTAGGTACCTTCTCTTCCTGGTTGTTCCAAAGTGTTAGCCTACAAGACTCTTCTTGCCAGCTTTCTTTTTCAACCCCAAAAGTGCACTGAGCTACACCCAAAGGCTGTTTCTACTTGCACCGTGGCTACGATATTCTTTGAATATATGAGACAAGCATTCAAATTCCCCCAAGCTGAGGAAACTCTGTAATGCAAGGCAGGCATTTTGGGGGGCAAGTACAAAACAGAACTGCTGGTGAAGCAAGGTTGCATGCTATGAATGTTTGCTAGGCTTGCTCAGCACCAGCTGATCTTGTACAACCTCCTCAGCCAGCCTAATGGATGGATGCCATGAGTCTTGGAGAGGTAAGAAACTATACTGACATTTCTGGCATGGGTTGCATTGGTTCCTGAATCATTAGAAGGCACTGTCCTTACTCATGGTAAGGGTAACCTAGCACCTACTTCTGGGTTACAAATTCTGCAAGATGGTTACAAAGTTTAGCCATTGCAAAAATGATCCCCCGTTACCCCAATGTCTTGGAGTGACACTCTTGAACTAGAAAATCTTGTATGTGAAACCAGGCTCCAGGTCTGCAAGTTAGCAGCCAACTTGAAACCATCTAAGCTTACGAACACCATAGCAACTTGCACAGTGAAACAAACACTATCACTGTTTCCAGAAGAGAGATGAGACCAGGTACTCTGCCATATTTCATCTCTGAATAGTGAACTAGAGGGCTGACATAGTAGCTGTTCACATGGAATGGGGAAACCTAAGTACTCTGACTAGTTTTGTCAAATGGCTGAGTGGTAGAACTGCTCTATTAGCCACCAAGCAATCTTCAAACCTAGTAATGATTATGAAAACAGCATTAGAGTTCATCTGAGTAACACTGGTGATCTCATTTCATTTCCTTTACAGCTCTTTATTAGTTACAATTCAGCAGATCCAATGTCCTTTTAACTTGCACAGCTTTTTGTGTAATCAAGCTGAAGGTGCGGTAGCACTTTATATTCAATTAATTCCAGTTTTTCTACTGCAGCTTTGGGGAAGTGCATTCTGAGAATCTAGAAGGGCTCATTTTCTCCCACAGAAAAAAAAGTCAAATCCAAGATTGAACCAGAGCGCACAGGAGTGAAATACCACTGCCTTTAATTTAAGACACCCTGTCTGCCACACCTATACCAAAATCAGTGGGAGATAGCTCTGTCAACCCAAACTTCATGATCCTGTAGAGAGAAGAGGGAAGTGTCCAGTGTAAAAAAGTGGGGAGCACCACAGCTGCTGGAGCCATTGTTCCAAATAATGTATCCTCAAAGACAGGCCAGGGTTGCGTAGTAGATATGCTTTGTCTATATTGATTTTGGTCCTAGCATATCCAGCCAGTGTATCCCAGCATATTTCCTACTTGCACCCAGACTGGGAAAACTCCGTCGGTGTTACACTGCCATGCCCTGAGTGTGGTCAGGTAATCGACAGAAAACTCTCTGGGGGACTGACATAGCACCCCTGGGAGCACATGTGTACCCATTTGGGAGTACCCGTTCTCCTCCTCTGCCTTACCTATCCCATCGCCTTCCCACTCTGAGCCCCGCCTCATTAGGGTCCCCATAATCTCTACCAAAAGGAAACACAAAGCCAGAATAATGACTAACCCAATGTCTCCACGTGAGTGGTTGTGGATGGTGCCGACTCACACCAAACGGATGGAAGCAGGGAAGCTCCTGAGCCACGTACAGCTCATGAGCGGCCTCAGTGCAGCTCCCAGGGTTGGGCTCCGCTTCCCAGCTGGCAGAGACACTTGGCTTTGCTGCGGGAGCCCACATCTGCAGTGGTGGGAGGGCAGGGGCAAAGCAGGTTTGCTTGCTGGTGCACCCTGGCCCATCACTTGGTGAAGAGGTGTGCTTCCTGAGGGGGCTACTCTCTTCTTCTCCTCGGGGATATAAGGCACGTCTCTCCTGCTACATAACCTTTCTGTATATGCACATGCAGAGCAAGGCTTATGCTAAACCTTTCATATACACCTGCTCTTTCCTAGTCTCCAGAGCTCAACTCCGTCATATCTGAGCTCTTTCCACCTGGGAGACAGATACCTGGCATGGGTCTTCTCTCACTCTCTCCCTAAGGCTGTTTAAAAAATCTCTTGTTTTGGTAAGACTGTTTGTTTCTTTGCATGTTCACATATATTGTTGTTGGTTTTGCGTTAAGGAAGGGACTCCATGACTTTTGTGTGCTGGGTTTATGTCCTTTTGTAAAGCAATAGATATGTAATTGCTCAGACTTCTCACATGAGAGAATCTTGCCCTTTTGCTGGCTTTCTTGCTCAATGACTCACCAAATTTCCAGGGGGGCAGAAAGGACAGCTCTGGATGTCAAGCCAAAGGTACTATGAGCATGACTGACAAAGCTTATTACTCTCCTTATCGAAATATAGGAGAAATTAACCACTTAAAAAGTAGCTAATTCCAGTTGACCTCCCAATGTTGCAAATGAAGGGAGATGTCTGCATACGTTTTGAGCTACTCTATAGCAGGCATGACCAAACTGTGACTCCTGACCCACATTAATTTTACTCAGGGACAGTTCATACACAGCTTTCAGGCAAGGATTATGTTATTTCTCCAAGACATGGAAAACCATTAGGCTGCAGGATGCAAGGGAAACTGTAGAAGTTGTGGATGAGAAATTTTATACGTTGAGCTAGCCAACTTGAATTGTCTGAATGAATCATTGCTATAACCCTGCAGCTTGCATCTTGGAAGGATAAACAGCTTCTGTATCTCAGAATAAAAGCCACACAAAAAAACTTGGAGAAAATAAAAGTGATAGACAAAAGGCACTAGTTTCTTTGGAAAGAAAGAATACATAGAAGCAAGCACAGATATAATTTGACAAGAAATTGCAAGGGGTCTCTATCTTTGGTTACTATTTTTAAGTAAAATTTTGCTGATGAAAAGCTGCCAACCCTTATGAAAATCCCATTATATATATTCACAGAATCACCACACATAGGTAGCACGAGTGCTGGTCTTGCTTACACTACCTGCCACTTTCCAGTTTGGGTCTAAACATGCCAAATCAGTGAGCAAGATGGCCATTCAGCTCCCACAGTCTGTTTTTTAGGGAATTGAGGACCTCATAAAGCCAGGCCAGGAATAAAAGTCTGTGGCTGTAAGTATGAAAAAAAAATATATTGAACATAGGAAAAGAGAATAAAACAAATCAGTTGCCATATGTGAGGACAGAATATGAGATGGAACTAAGCAAAACTATTTAATGCCAGTCAAAGTATTTAAGAAGAATCAAAAAGGCTTTTACAGGCATATTGGAGAAAGGGAATAATAGAGAAAATAACTTCATAAATAAACCAGGACATGTTTTCCCTGATGAATGGGAAAAAAAAAAAGAAAAAAAAAAAAACGAAAAAAAAAACCAAGGAAAGAGTTGAAAATGTAATTTAACATGAAAAATAAGAACTAAAACAAGCTGAAGACACATATTGTAGCTTGCATTTTCTGATAGCTTTTTCTCCAGGTATATACTTTTGCTATGTAGGTCATGTACCCCTACATAATTCTGAGTATCTGTGCCAGGTTTGTGCTATCTGATGAGACCAGCTGAATTCTGCAGCCTTGTGTTTGTGTGCATGAGGGCAGAGGCCCACCAGCACTACTGTTCTGCTTTCCCATTTAAGAATACAGGAGTCTACGAAAGTCTCATTCCTTCTTGTAAAAAAGAATGACCTACCTGCAGTGGATACGTCCAGTTTAATACCAGTTATTTTTTCTATTTTCTGTCTATAAGCCAAACTTTCACAGGACCCACTTGCTCAGCTGAGTGCCCCAGTTCCACTGTGAGAGCCAAGCTTCCTCCCCTGCTCCCAGCAACGTCCCAAACCTTTCTGCCCTCAGCCCACCTCCAGCAGAAAGACCAAAAAGCATCTTCCACCAGCTGGGTACTTAGGCTTGAACTTCCTCACCTTGTGGAATCTGAAGTCTCAGCCTCCACCTGCAGCTCTCACCACCAGGGTTTCATAGAAAAGCATGGCAGTGCTGAACCCAGGTCTCTTTGGGAGAGCACTTGCCTCTCGCATCTCTGCTCTTAGTGCCTGCAAACTGGGCTCATAACTGGGTCACTTTAAACTGTTACAAAGGCAGGTAGTACTAATTCTGAAGAAATAATACAGCTGTGATTATTATTATTATGATTATTATTATTATTATTATGTAAAATAACAACAACTATTATTATTATTATTAATAATAATATTATTACGTGAGAGCTGGATTACCCAACAGAACCAGTGGGGAGAGCTCTCACTCAGAAGCAGAAATGTTAGTTTTCTATTCAAAGTCCAGACTTATAACTAAGATGAAAATCCATAAGCAATAGGGCATGCTATGGAGCAAGAGAGCATAACCAACAAACTAAAAAATAAAACCCATTAAGACTTCAAACTATGATCTTATCCTCAAACTCCACTGCAGAAATGGAGTGAAGAATTTTCTGAGTGCAGAAATTTCTCCTATGCTCTAGGATAGAGAGAAACTTGTCTGACCCATTACCTGCCACAGAGCTTCAGATCATGCCTTGTCACGCAAATTTGAATACTTTGAAAGTTAGCATTTCAGTTAGCAACATAAATCCTAATAATAGTAGCTGTGATGGGGTACTGTTGTGTATCTGCTTCAAGCCACCAAATCTACCTAGAGAAAAGGATGGTTGTCTCCTTAAAAATCTGTCCAAAAATTATATGGCAAAGTAGCACCACAGCTCATGATTTTGTCCAAGGGCATTTCTGCTGGAAAGCTTATCATATTGAACATAACTTCAGTGAAGCATTTTTTTCATATGATATTTTAAATACACTATTATTTAATAATTAATTACATTTTTAAACACAGAAAGTTCAATGGCTCCGTGATATTTAACATTTTACAAACCTTGATGAGTATAAGTCTTTTCCCAGTCATTTCCAGATAACATAAAAACTGGTGAGAGAATGAATAATCAGGAAGTTAACTACTGTTACCCAATGATTGTATTTTATTGTCATTTTGACCAAAAATACATCATTGGTTTATTGAACCTGATAAAAAGAGACGATCGAGATCAGCTTCTATGCAGAATTGCTCCATCAGTGTCAAGACCATTTACATTATGTCTCCTTCAGTACCACTGTCCCTCCTTCCAATTTTGTTATCCGATAGTGCACAAGTCCCTTTTGTGTCATCTGCAGGATGAATTATCAGGATGGAAGGTAATTTTCAGAGCTCTCGGGGGGTTACTATATTTCTGTTCTTTCGCAAATGCCGTCAGCACATGAGATACCTCCTTTGTGCACAGCGGTTATGCTGACGAGGCTAGGATTTCCAAACATCTGGTGCCTCAGCTGGCTTAGGCACAACAGCTCCACTTGATGTGCTGGATGTCTGGAAACCCCAACCCAATGGGCAGGACCCTTAAATCATGGCTGGGTCAAAATTGCTTGTACTGGGTTGAAATTTCTAGGCCAAAAAAAAAAGTGCACATGCTCTAGGAGAATAGCAAGTTCATCTGTTTCATGAAGAAGCCTCAGAACTTATCCCACAGAGCACATGAAAGAGGTTTGTTTGACAGCCCCATCGACTGAAAGCTGCTGTGAATAGCACCAGATAGCCAAGAGCAGCGTGAATTTCTCTGTAGTTACCAATAAGTGCAGGACAAAGCGGGACAAGATGAGAAAGACTGATTTAGTCTTCAGGCCCCTTTCAGTCCTTTGCTTTTCAGCAGATTCATGTGACAGGGTCTCCTTTTCATAAAGCATAAGACTTTAGATTCTCAAACATTTTATTTCAGTAAAATGAGCCAGGAATAAGGGCATAAGCTGTCATAGCCATGGTTTCTAAAGGTAATAGTAGTTACTGACTGGTAAAAATTTCAGTGGCAGTTTTTAAACAAAGATCACTGAATAGAAGTTCAACAGAGACCCCTGAAGACTGAAAATGGACCAATTTAATGTCATAATTCAGACAAAATCCCATGAGTATTCCAGAGATGATAGAACAGTTAGTCTAACCTTTTTTTTAGTAAAGCATTAGGTACCATTTTTTAGAGACCAGATGGGAACATTTGAAAAAAAAAGGGAAATGTCTTGATTTAAGGGTAGGCAGCCTTCCTGAAGAGAAGCATAAACATGTTTCACTTAGGAAGGTAATAAGAGGCAGTTGACTTCCATTAATCTTGAGTAGATCAAAAGGATACAGATAGCATAATTAAAATTTCAGTGAGTGCATAACAAAGTTTCACAGTGGTTGTGAAGAGCTAAGAGTTGTGAGAAAAATGAAAGAAATTTGCCTGGCATTAATGCAGTACAAGCTTTTGGCAACAATGATACTTCTATGAATATCTGTACAGGATTGCCTATTTAAAGCTAGAAAACAAACTGTTCCACAGGAATAATATTAGTGCCAGCTTCTAAACTGTAAATGAAAATATAGGAAGACTATTTTTACAGGTGGATTCCCCACTTTCAAGAATATATTTTACAACTTAGAGAAAACATCAACAAAAATCTCAAAAGAAGCAGCAAGTCAGCAGCTGAAGAAGCAGCTGAAAAGCAAGATATTTATGAAAGTACACACAAATATGGATTTATGTTTCTAACCTCAGGCAGTCAAGCTAGAAATTATTGGCTTTTAAGAAACATATATAATCTGATAAAAAGGAAGGCTCATCTTACTATTAAGGCTCTGCCTGAAAATGCAGGCGCTATGGGTTGAATTTCTGGCTCTGCCTCACTCTCCCTGTATGACCTTTGGCAGGTCACTTGTGTCTCAGTTTCTTCTCAACAAAGTGGGAATCATGTTTCTGTGCTGTGTAGAGGTTATACCAAGTAAATTCATTAACATCTGAGCCTGACAATGCACAGCAATAAGGAGCAAATAAATTAGATGTGTATCAGAGAAGTCAGTGGCTACAAAAATTTGTGTTAGTGTGACAGAAAAACAATTTCACAAATATGTTTTAGAATTTTCTTTCCTTTGCTAGTTAGAGTTGCTGGACTTTTACCAAATTGCAAAACGTCTTCAGGCTTCAGTAGCTTAGCTTCAGCCTCATAAGGTAGCAGATGCCACATGAGAGAAGGCACCTGTTCTGCACCCTTGCTGCATTAGGTAATCATGTGCAAAACAACTTAGATGATATGCAATCTCTAAAAGTCAAACCGTTACCTCTATCAACATCTTGAGCTACTCATGGAGCCAGTGAGCGTGTGCTGAATGAATTTACGGCAAAGTATACCTCCTCAATTAAATGTGTGTGTGTGCGCCTACAAGTGTGTGTGCCTACAAGCGTGTGTGCACCTGTTTCTGTGTGAATCTATAGATTCATAGATACAATCTTTTTTTTCTTCAAGAAATTGGTGGATACAGCAGCAATAGCAAGCTCATGTTTGTGTAAATGAATTGGAGCCAGATGGTGAAGTATTATAAACTGAAAAGTTCATAAGGTCAAACAGACATACGGTTGAAATGCCAAAATGTCACATTAGGTCAGAAAGTGTCACCACAAAAAGAAATATGCAGGAGTATTTCTGTTACTTTGCAAAAGGGATAGGAAAGAGATAGTGATCCATCACTGATATCTTCTGCTTTCTGCTTTCTGCTCCTACAGGTCCCAAATTACAACTGCTCTAGTCAATAGCATTGATTTAGCTAGTGGGCGTGACTGACTGGGACAGCTCATACCTCAAAATGGAGGTGATAAGACTTTTAATTTTTAGCTAAGGATTTACACTCCTGCTAGCTTTGTAGTAATCTCAACTTTCCTTCTCATCACCTTGTTTTACCAATGTCAACTTTTCAGCCACTTGTCTAACAAACACATCTGGCTTCCCCGAGGTAGCGTGCCATGAACTACACAAGTGTCATGATCCCCTCTGCAGGTGGTTCCACTTTAAGAATTTAGGAACATATTCTTGTATTCTCAGTCACAGCGGTCAGTGCTTTAGAAGAATCAGATTTGAAGCGTATCAGGGTCAAGAGAGACACCATTGGTGCTTAAGGCTTTCTTTCCCATCAGGGTCCTTTTCCATGTGTAACTGCAAATGCAATAGAGTTTCTTTCTACAGTAACTCTGCTATCACATCAGTAGTTGGGGACAGTAAAGAATGAGAATGCAAAGTTTTCATGTTTGCACCTAAGAACCTGAAAATTCTTTGGGATACCAAAGGCTTTATGGCTCCTTCCAAGCAAAGATGATTTGGTCATTATTGTGCCAATTAAAGCAGATAACTTGAACCAAAGCAATGATCAAGGTGATAGATAAAAAAAAAAAAAACAAAACATGAATGAAGGGAAATTTGGAGAACAGAATATCATTATTAGCAAAAGAACACACAGAATGATAAGTGTTGCTCTGATACAGCAATAACATTTTAGCAGTAGCAGTTGTGAGATCTATCCTTACATTTCCTTTCTTAATGAAAGGAATGAAGGAAGATGTCTAGAAAACATTCTGTGGACCAAACTGTGGGAAATAAAAGAGTAAGGGTACAAATGTCTGTATAAAATGATGCCAAAGTCAAATGTTGACAAAAATCAACAGTAGAACTGGCCAAAATATTTTATTCTAAAAAAACTTTTGTCACAAACAGATTTGCATTAAAAAAAAACCCACCACAATAACAAAAAATCCAGACCAGAATTGTTCTAGCTTGAACTATAACATAAGTAATCTCTGCAAAGAGGGTCTGGGAAGAAATAACTAACATGCACTATCAAGGAAGTTACACATATATTCTGAAAAATAAGTGATTTTTTTATTGAATGAATCCTGTCTGAGTATATGGGCATCACCTACCTGAACCACAACAATATATCCAGAAGTATCAGGAAGATCAAGCTAGATGGTTCCACTCTATTCCATGTACCATTATGTAACCAGCTGTTTCTGCTCATCTTTGAACAGCATGCTAATAGCTAAATCTGAAGGTTGGAAGCAGTCATAACACATGATAAAACAGCTCAAATATTTTTTAGAAGTCTCTTGCGATGTGACCAGTGCATATTTTCAGGAGGAAAGTACTAGGCCACAGAAAGAATATATGTTTATACTGAAAGTAAAAGCAAAGAAATATTTACATTTTTCATATTTGCACATTTAAATCTAATTTGTACAGTATGCCTAATGAACCATACATCTGCAGAGAAAAGGAATAATTCGGCTCTGTCTGCTGCCTTTTGTTTCTGTTTGGTTTATGTTTGTTTTTAAGTGATGCTAGGTTCCCAATTGCTAGGTTTATTGTGTATTGATTTTTACTATTATTGGGCTCTACATACATACAGGAATTCATGGTCCAGAAATTTTTACTAACTCTGCAGTAAAACTGTACACAGGGACCTTTTTCATCAAAGTCGGTGAACTACCAAGGAGGTAGGGCCAGATCCTGGGTATGCCTGGCACTCTGGGACTGAAGGCGCTCAAAGGTCTCACAGGTGGGGTTATCAAGGTATAATTATACAGAACCATGGAAATGAAGCTGAAATCTTTTCCATGCTGCATATGTACCATAGGATAAAAGCTCACAGATTTCTGAATGCTGTAGCCAACCCTACTAGTGTGAGCACTTAGTCAGCATTAACATGCTATTCTATCTTCCAGCCTTCACCGCAGACAGCCAGGATCAGACTAGGTCTGGCTTTGCGTTGCAAGAACTGTCATCACGGAATCATTTCATGTTTGTACTTATAGAGAGTTGTCAGGAAACTTTTCCATTGTGTTATAGTTGTGGAAAGAGATGTCCTAGGCCTGTAAAATGTATCCCCAGTAAACTGCTCACAAGGGCATGGTTGTCAAGATCTTTCATTAAAACTTGATACTTTCAGTGGACCTCATGTTGCTTTTCCAATAACCTGCACAAAAGACCTTTGGGATTTTGAGGCTGGAGAAGACTAACTTGCCATTTTTTACAGCCTAGTAGTCAAATGAAAAGTCTCAGGGAGGTTCATGGATGAGGAACTTGAAAAGGTTTAGGTTACTGATAATAAAGTCTTCAAGAGTTGAATCATGCACCTACTTAAGATGATAGCTACAGAGCAAGCTAGACAAGCAATTTATCATTTCTGAGTTGTTTGTCAAGGAAATAACTGAAGCCAGGAAATACTGACAAATGTGGAAGAGGACCAGGTTCAGCAAGATACATCCTTTACAGGCAACATCCTAGCCTTGTGTGACCTAAACAGCAGAAATCAGAAAAAGTCATATAGGAAAAGGTAAAAAACAACCAATACAGACTAAGTACCATTTAAATACAGTTTAAGGAAATAATAAACCATTATACATTTATACTTAATTTTATTTAGATTCTATAAGTCTAAAGAATAAGACTGGTGTATTGGGTTTGTGTGGCAAGGTTTTGGTAGTGGGGGGGCTGCAGGGGTGGCTTCTGTGAGAAGCTGCCAGAAGCTTCCCCCATGTCCGACAGAGCCAATGCCAGCCGGCTCCAAGATGGACCTGCCGATGGCCAAGGCCGAGCCCATCAGTGATGGTGGTAGTGCCTCTGGGAGAACAGATTTCAGAAGGGGGAAAAGTTGCTGCGGGCACAGAAACGGCAGCTGGAAAGAGAGTGGGAACATGTGAGAGCACCAGCCCTGCAGCCCCCCAGGTCAGTGCAGAAGGAGGGGAGGAGATGCTCCAGGTGCCGGAGCAGAGATTCCCCTGCAGCCCGTGGTGATGAAGACCACGGTGAGGCAGGCTGTCCCCCTGCAGCCCAGGGAGGTCCACGGGGGAGCAGATATCCACCTGCAGCCCGGGGAGGACCCCACGCCAGAGCAGGGGGATGCCCGAAGGAGGCTGTGACCCCGTGGGAAGCCCGCGCTGGAGCAGGCTCCTGGCAGGACCTGTGGCCCCGTGGAGAGAGGAGCCCACGCTGGAGCAGGTTTTCTGGCAGGACTTGTGACCGCGTGGGGGACCCACGCTGGAGCAGTCTGTGCCTGAAGGACTGCAGCCCATGGAAGGGACCCACGCTGGAGCAGTTCATGAAGAACTGCAGCCCGTGGGAAGGACCCATGTTGGAGAAGTTCATGGAGGACTGTCCCCCTTGGGAGGGACCCCACGGTGGAGCAGGGAAGGAGTGTGATGAGTCCTCCCCCTGAGGAGGAAGGAGCAGCAGAGACAATGTGTGATGAACTGACCCCAACCCCTATTCCCCGTCCCCCTGTGCCACTCAGGGGGAGGAAGTGGAGAATCCGGGAGTGAAGCTGTGCCTGGGAAGAAGGGGTGTGTGGAGGGAAGGTGTTTTAAGATTTGGGTTTATTTCTTATTACCCTACTCTTGTTGATTGGCAATAAATTAAGTCAATTTTCCCCAAGTTGAGTCTGTTTTGCCCGTGACGGTAATTGGTGAGTGATCTCTCCCTGTCCTTATCTCTACCCAGGAGCCTTTTGTTATATTTTCTCTCCCCTGCCCAGCTGAGGGGAGGGGGGAGTGATAGAATGGCTTTGGTGGGCACTTGGTGTCCAGCCACGGTCAACCCACCACAACTGGGGAACTAGAATGCCTCATTTAAACAAGAGTACTGATATAATAATAGCTATATCAAGAACTCGTTAGAAGGAGAACAACCTGTTGAGCACTATGGCTACATGTCTATCAGTAATCTAATCAGGGTCAGGTCTTAGTCTGGAGCACTGCCTTACCATGGTCCATATTGCTAGTACACCTCATGGCAAGGCAGTGATTTGTGGCAACGAGCGCTCTCCAGACATCTTATTTATTAGTATATATGTAGCCTATAATACCAGGGTATGAAGCATACAGAAAAGCTAGAATATGCTTAAGTTAAGATGTCAGTCACATATATAACTAAGGACACTCTCAGCCTTTTTTCTCAGGTCTAAGCCAAATGGATTCTCCCTTCATTTTTGCTAACTGTAACCTTGCCACTTTACATTCCCTAACAGATGAAGTAGAGAGGTCTCAGCTTTCTCCCACACTCTAGACACAAGAGTCTGTTGGTCATGCCCAAAGGGAACATCAGAAGCCTCTATAATTAAGAGTAGTTCAACATAAAACAGATGGTAGAGCTAATGGAGGGAGCTGCTTTGGAGATGGAAAAACAAGAATCCCTTCGTGGAGCCATCCAGTGCTGAAAAAGTGGGATAAGCAGCAATAAGGCTACCTTCATTCAATACTAGGCATATTCACAGACCTGTGTGAGCCACATTGTACCAGCTCATGAGCCTCCCCAATTTACTGAGACACAAATAAAGCCTAGAAACATGCTGCTATTTATTACTCAATGCAAAACATCAAGCCCACACAGCTACAGATCAGTCTGGGGCTATAAAGTCTACACAAAGCTGTCTTCAAGCTTTTCATTTCAATTAACTCTGTGCTGTCCCTCTTCTTGTCAACACTGGCAATATCCACCACACTTGGAGCGTATGCTGTCCCTCAGCTGCATGGGTACCACCGACAGCATTGACTATCACCAAAACTCACTTTCTGAAAGGAAACAGCTGCATTCAAAGCACTCGCAGGACCTTGGCAAAGACCATTACTACCACTGGAGCAAGCAGCTGATGATGAGCAGTTCTCCTTCAGGCAGTAGCTTCTGCTCCAGCTGAGCTTTGGTTGGCAGGAGGGAGCGAGCTGCAGCATTGCCCAGAGGGGAATTTCTTGCTGTAGTAGGGTACAGCTTGCTCCGTGATGGACCTCACGAATCCAGTAGGAGCTGGAAACTGCTGCCCCAGCCATACGTGGTGCCTGTGAAAGGCTGCCGTTGAGCACGTGGGTAGCTTTTGATTTGTGCACAGGCAGATGACCATTTTGCTTTTCTTTTGCTCCTCATTTTGGGCACGCTTGCCTGAGAGGCAAGATTCATGATGTTAGGTAGTCCTGTAAGTCTGGACTGTTTCAGCCCAGCAACCTTCCTTTACCCTTCGTGATAAAGCCTTCCTCATCATGATGAACAACGACTGTATTGACTACATGCTCCGCAATGGAAGAATGGTGGTAAAGTGCGTCTTGAGACTAATTACTGCCTTATCACTGCACAACTCCTTTATGTTTGTATATGGAAAGCAAGTGAAAACAGATAAAAGAGTAATACAGCATATTCAGGTTGTCTTAAGGTAAGTTAATCCTGTTGCTTTTATTCACATAGGAATAGGTATATCTTAAAGAAATAAAGTTTCCTTTCTTTCCAGCTGTACTGAAGCTCACTGATGCCTCAAGCCTGTCCAAAACAGTATTACAGCAACCATGTGACTAACAAAGGCCGCAAAATTATTTAAATACTTGCTGTTTCTGTTGTATTGCAGAGGATGTAGAGGCAAATCAATGGTATGATGGCTCATGGCTTTCTTATCCAAATACTATGATTTTTTGTTATTCTGAAATACAGCGTAACAAGGATGGGAACCCTTGAGGTCTCAATTTTTAGCAAATCAGCCTGTTCCTAAGCATAAAAGGCAAAACTGGCACCTGTGAGGGTAATGTATTTCCATTTCAAAGGCAGTAAGTTTTTTTAATAATCTTGGATGTCAATAATTTTGTAGCAGTTATCTCCTAGAGTGCAATTATAATTCCATGTTAAAATGAACCTTAAAGTAGGAAAAAAAAAAAGGCAGGGGTGGGGAAATCTCTCTTACTAAAAGAGAAAGATGTTCCAGAAAGAAAAATCACAGCTGGAAGATTCTACCTTGCTATGAAAACCTCTGAACCTGAAGCTTAAAATGCAGTACTACATTCAAAAAGACCAGGGTTAGTACTCCATATAGAATTTGTAGCACTTTTGTACCTTTTTCTCAAAGGCTGAGACAAATAACATTCCTTAAAATATAAAAGCTTTAACTAATTTCTCGTTGTGTGTCATAAAATAATATTTTTTTTGAAATTTAACTTAATGGAAACCTTTATTCCCTGGAGAGTAACTGGGAACTCACCGAAAAGTAGTATGTTCACTCAGGGCTGGGAGAGGTTGAGAAATTCTGTGCATAGAAGGAGCACAGGCTGAGAGCGCAGGAGACAGTTGGACCATTGTGCCCCCCCTGAAGATGACACAGAAATCCTGGTTACAAAACTTGACTGTGTACTAGTTGAAGGGGGACAGCTAGAAAAGCAGTGTATCAGCTAGAAAATTAAGCTTGTTACATATAAGTGAGAGATTCGTTCCATCAATTGGCTTATTAGCATCTCTAGAAAATAATCCTTTACTTTGTAGGTTTTTTTCTTCAGTGGATTTCACCGAGTTGTTTTCATTAACTGGAGCTCCCCCTCAAGGAATACAATGGGAAATTGGTTTTGCAATAAAAGAGACAGATTTCTCATTTTGACTAAAACAATCCCAATATCCTAACCTACAAAATCTTAGAGATTTTCTTCAGCGTATTCCCTCGTTTATGGCTGATATATAGTTTGCTAAGCAATTTCATGCAGAAGTGAGGCTGTTCTTAAATAAAGAAACCTAGGCCAGAAAAGATTAGAACATTGATCTGAGTGACTTTGGGGACTTAAGTATGATTTTACTCAAACTACAATTCGTGTACCATAAAATGGCTGATACCCACACTCTGTTACAGTACAAAAAGCCTAAGTTTTGGCTCAGCCCTGTCCCCCACACTTCAGCAAAACTTAAATGAGACCTGCTAGATGGGTCACGGCATGGAGCTCGCAGCAGAGCACTTATCCCACAGCCCCACTGCCTGCTGTCTGCCAAGGCACTACATGCAGAAGAGGTGATGAGCCAGGAAATTTCCAGTGGCAAAAGGGGATGACACAGGAGGACAAGTCACCAGCACTCTGTCAGGGAGGTCTAGGCCATCATGTCCAGAAATATTCTCTAGGTTTGGTCAAAACTGTGGAGGGAATTCTTCCCAAGACATGAAGACCTTCACAATTCTTACAGCCTTAAGTTTTGCATTTCTTCAGCCTTGACCTCTCTGATATAGACATTTTGCAGTGTAGATGAAAGAACCCAAATCCTATCAAAACAGCAATACATTTCAAACAAAACACAGCACACAATTATTTTGGGGTGGAGGAGAGGAATGAGTCATATATGACAAATGTTAGTCACACGGCTGAATTCATTACCACAGCATCATTATACAGTGTGATGATACCCAAACAAGGAGGGCTGAGGGAGAGAAGAATGAATATCCAGTACCAAACAGCTACTAGGCTCTTTACTACTAAGCAGGTGAGCATGAGTAAGACGATCATCAGCATCATCAGGAACGGGACTTGACTTTGTTCCCTTCTCAATGCCTCTAGTATCCCCAGTGTCCCTTCACTTTGACTCATCATAGGACCAGTCATACGCCTATAAAACTATCTTAGATGAAAGAAGATGTCCATGACTCTTAGGATTTGACAAAGATACCCTCTGCAATAGTTTTGGTGGTATTGGAGCTTCCTTTCCTGTCCACATTCAGTCACACTGCGGTGGTAAAATTATTAATATTTAAGATTTTGAGAGGTCTGACTAAGAATTTTATCCTAACTAAAAGAACATTCCTGTCAACTAAAAGCTAGCAGTCTGCGACTGTTTCCACCTCCCCAGTCTGAGCTAAGATAATATTGGCTGTGCCACTCCTATAGGGTCCGTCTACAGCTGTCTCTCTATATTGTCACATTATTTGCTGTTTGATTCCTTCTTTTAATTGTGGCAGTTAGCAAGATACTTATGGAGTCCATCCCTCCCAGGGATGGATAACTGGGTTTTTTATCATCGAAATGATTGTTTTTCCTCACCTCTTTCCTGTTTTTCTGAAAGAGCATATAGGCTGGGTCTCTGCAATCACTTGGCAGGGAACAGGGGAGCAGAGGGGGAGATGCTGGCCAAATGTTCACTCATTATGATCACAGTTAATAAAGCTTCTGTCTGACCTGTGCATTATTATGCACTTGGAGTCCCCAGATCTACACCTTAGGAGATACCATTTTTCAGGTTCTCCAGAGACCTGGTCCCACTCTTCACACTCCGTGGTACAGCTCAGCATGGCATGATTAGCTGCTCCAGAGCCTGGCTTTAATTTCACTTCTTCCAGCAAGTGGATGAAATCACAAAGCTTAACCTGACACAGTATCTATCACTTGGTTTTCTTTTTAATGTTGTACACTAGATAGAGAGCAAAACGCCACCCACTGTTGGCCCCAGTAATGTCCCTCTGCCATTCATCCAGCAAACCCCTTTAAAAGCTACAGTTCCGTGTTGTTTTTCTGGCACAACAATTAGATTTTGTGTTTTGCAGGCCCTCACAGTTTTGCTGCAGCCTACAGCGGGTGCTGCCCATACGGCTACGATGTGAGAGAGGTAACCGCCTGCCCCTGCGCCGGCTGCTCAGTACTCAACCTCTGCTGTAGGGTATTGCCCCTTATTCCTCCCAAGCAGCCAGAGTGAACGGTCAGTCATTCAGGAGCCAGGCTGCCAGAGATCTAACAGTTAATCTTTGTAAATTATGCTTATTCATTCAACTGAAACGCCAGGGAAGACAGCCAGTGAAACCCGAGGGTTTCCCGGGACCTGCTGTACCTACCTACCTGTAAGTACGATACAGCTGTAGGGTCTGCTGAGACAGAAAAGTTGCTTTTGCTCGGTTTAAAAAACCATGAGTAGCAACTGTTTGAAAGTGAAATAAGCTGCAGTTAAATGGACAGAAGGGACTTAATTGACTTAATTATGTCAATTTTAGTTAATTATTGTTCAGCTGGTGCAAACAAAGCTACTGTTCTATCCTACTACAACAAACTCTGCAGAACTTAAAAGTAAATACTTACATTTCCCAACTCTCCCAAGAACTACCTTAATGCTTAATATGACCCTGCACTGAAGTCAAGGCCTCAGTCTACTTTCCAGCTGTAATGTTACCCCTTTTTTATAATCACCCAGTGCAAAAACCTCTTCCCCAGTTCTTCAGCAGCTCTTTTTCCTTCTGGCACTATGGACCCTCCAGCTCTTGGCTAAATTTCAAGTGGCAAATATACCACTTCGAGGGGACAGCAGAAGCTATACCTCTCCACAGCTGATAGTCCTTTCCCGCTCACCCATACTTTTCTTAGAAAAAAAATCAGTGTTGCCCATCTTTTCTCAAAGCCATGGCCTCTGTGATATGACCTGAGAAGTCCAAATGCTTTAACCTACACAAGGAGAGCTGGAGGGAATGCTCAGCAGCCAGGCATGTCTCTACTCACAGCCACATGAAGCCATACTTCATACTTTGAAAGCAGTGCAATTGCAGTAGGATGTTTTTTTAAATGTAAATTAATTCCCTCAAGTAAAGGGATCCATGTCTGGCCTTAAAACAGTAGAAGTAGCCTATACACAGCAACACTATATATATATGTATATATATGTATGTATGTATGTATTTTCTAGAGAATGTTTGCTCTGATTCTTCTTATTGTCTTCCTATTAGGTAACTAAAACCTTTTCCCTCACCTTCAGCTTTATTCCCATAGATATACAACATACAGACTTTGCAAACAGTTCAGTTACACTATCAATATATTTATAACCCATCTCCTCATTGCAGCTAGCCTCTGATTTGTCACAAACAATGTGCAACTAAGCAAATGCAAGCTTGTAACATCCAAGCTGCATCACAAATTTCTCTTCATGCAAGAAGGAATAATTCTGTGCCCTGTGTCAGCTGGCTTTGTGGTTTGCAAAGGCTGTAGTATCACGGGCTGATTAGAGAAGAAAGGAAGAATGCAGAATATGCGGTTGGTTTTGCTACTGCTACTCCCACCCAAGCAGGCACCTTTCATTTGTCTCTGTAATGAGAAGGAGCCTTCCCGAGCTGCAGGCACATTAAGAAAGAATGTGTGCATGGGGGGTCCCCACTGTGCGGTTACCCTAATGTTTTCAGGACTCTTCAGATGGCTCCCGCTGAATTAGATGCATAAAGGAAGACCTAATCCTGCTGAATCAGGAAATGAGACGATGGGGATATTCCATATGATTCCCATTACCTTTATATTATAGTCTGCAAAGGCTACAGCTCTGAATATATGTTACTTGTCTAATTCCCACTGAATTCAATAGGAGTTTGGGGTACAAGTTCAAACAAACTGCATGGGGAATGTGGAAGACCCTGGTGACCGGAAAAAGAACATTTTCTGTATTATTCAAGTATTTAGAGTCTGTATCTCAGTGCTTTGAGTCTCGTCTATAAAATGGAATTATCTAGGCTTCAGAATAAAACTGAGAAACAATTTACAACCTTGTTGTCTAATATGCCTTAAGCTTCTGGTGGTGTACCATTAAAATTAAGAAATACAATGAAAAAGTTCCATTATAGAGCAACAAAGTTCATTTTAACTGCAGACCATATGCTCCAATATCACCTATCTTTCCATATTGTTAACTGAACTACTGGCATCAGCTTGATTTGTTGAATAAATAGATTAATTAATCTAAGAGAGACATGGTACGCATCCCCATTATCTTCCATTCTGTGCACAAAAAAGAGCAATCATGATGTGCACTTATATTAAATTTTGTCAGTTAAATATGCTTGCTTGATATTGTAGGCATTTGCATTTTATATACTTCAGTTACCATCTGCTAATGGTAATTTAATCATTCAATAAATAACACTAAAGAGAGCAACATTAATGAAGATTGGAGAATTTTTTAATATAATGAATAATTTTTGGTTTATTTCTGAGAACTGCAACTGCAGCCAGCAATAAAAAGGATAATCTATTAAAACTAGAGCACAATGATGAAAGCTGTTGTTATGGTTCTGGCATAGTGGACGACCAAAGGGGATTGTAAATTCCCAGAGTGATGACTTTCCCTACCCTTTACTAAGGAATAATGTGTGAATCATTATGCTATAGACAGATGGGACTACTCCAGAGAGGCTGTGGTTGCATGCTAGCCTAGTGGAAGTTCCAGGAGGCATTCATAGCTTGGATAACCCCAATGTCCCTGGCAGGGCAGGAGGAACCTGAGGATGACCAAACTCTTTAAAAGACTGCAGGCTTTAGATCCCAGCTCAAGAAAGAATGCCTTTTAGGGAGGGCACTTCGGGCCTGCTGAATAGTTAAGTCAGCTTGACTAACACACAAGTTGAAATATAAGCATTTGCTTATAGGCTTTTCTTAATAATTGTATGCTGAGATATGCTTATAGGTATTTCTTTGCTACCTATGATTTTCATTCGATTTTTAGCTCAACCCATCAAAGCATGAAAAATCTTTTCCAAAGTTTTAAATGTACATTGAATTTGATCCTGTTTTCTGAGGTACAGCCCAGGTTTCTTCTTAACTGAGACTGCAAACTATTCTCTTAGTAAGATGGAAACAGGCTTAATCCCAAAATACAGAGCTCCCATGTCCCCCAGTAAACTCCAGTCTGCCAGAGCCTGTATCTCCATGCTCACATCTTCTGCACTGAACATAATTTGTAATTCTATATGTGATGAGTTCATATTGTAGCTCTGTATTGCATAGGGCCCCCTCCATTTCTGCATTCAAAGACCGTATGCGTAGCTTTCTGGCAGCTCCGTATCTGAGTACACCGATAACCAGCAGAGGCCCATAGTGAAGTACCTTGGATACTTTGGTGTGATGTCAGATGAGTCCATGATTCAAAATCATCCTCAGAGTCACAACCAATACTATTTCCAAGGCACTAGCAGAGGGCAGTAAGTGGTAGTTATTCAATGAAAGGAGAGGCTGGTTTTAAAACAAAAAAGGCAGCTCGATTATCATGAGACCAAAGACAGCACAGGTGAATCCATCAGCTCTCCTTTTTCTGTGATGAATTTCATCGCGTACTCAATATAGTCAGACTTGACAGGCTTTTAAAGACACTTGGGTCTAGTTTTCATTAGAGGTTTTTGGGAAACCCAGAAAAGACTTAGGAAAAGAGGGATCAAAGTACTCAGGACAGGCCATATGAGAGGAAGGACTCCAGTGAAGGATCCAGGAAATGTATCAGAGACACAGCAGCAGTAGTATCGCAGCCAAGAAATAAGAAAAAGTAAGAAAAAAAAATGTTAAAGAGGATCAGACCAACTGTTCATTTGCCAAGTATTTTCCCCTTGGCTTTGTCAATAGGAGGTGTTACTTAGGGAGACATCACGAGCGTAGCGTTATCCACTACCTTTGTCTACCCCCAGCATCCACAATCATCAGGGATGTTAGAGGGCACATCCCTGCCTGTTTCCTTACTATCTGTTCATCGACACATTGTCAATGGATTTGCCTGATCCATTTTTGAATTTGCTGATATGGTCTGCATCCCTCAACCCCTTTCAGCAACAAATTCCAGAAGTATGCAGAATCATAGATTATTGCAGGCTGGTCGGGATCTCTGGAGGTCACCTAGTCTGACATCCTGCTCATGGTAGGGTTAACTTCAATGTCAGAGCAGGTTGCTCAGGCCCTTGTCGGCCTGAGCTTTGGAAATCTCCAAGGACGGAGATTCTGCAGCCTCTCTGGGCAACATGTTCCTGGATTTAACCACGCTGATTGTGAAAAATATTTTCCTAACTGGCATTACTCTTGTTTCCTTTTCCTCACTCCAGTTTGTCAGCCTTCCTCTTATATTTTTACATCCACTGGGTAAAAACTACTTCTTTTATTTGTTTTAAAACAATCTCCTCCAAATTTCAGAGACTGCTCCCTAGTTATTGTCATGTGGTGAGAGCTGGCATTAGTCTTTTTTTACATTATGAGTGAAATTTCCACAAAAGTGAGAGGATTTTGCTCCCTTATGAATATTAAATACAGTGAAGTGGTCTTTGCTTCCGCTGAGGTGGAAATGTGACTGTATCTCAGCCTTCGGATTATCTATAATCCAAGATGAACTATGACAGTAAAATTAAATATGTAACCAGTGATTTATTCTTGACTGAATGTGACTGATTACTGCTAAATAATTTATTCAAAATCAAGTTTGCAGATTGAGCAATGTCTGCAGGTACAGGAATACGTAACATTAGCAAACGCTTTGTATGAATGTCCTTCTTTTGTACAATTCCTGAACAACCTGTAGCAAGTACAGCATACTTAAAAAAGACTTTGGGTCTGGTTGGTACGTGGTTCAGTACTTGATGGTCAGTTGTTTCGGACAAGGGTGGCTATGCCCATGACAGGTGAGTCTAGCTCAGCATCCTACCTATGCCAGTACCATCTGGTTTATTTTGCTTGAAATGTTTTCATATGAATAAGCTTCCTCGGGGGAAGAAATTTCCTGTTATCACTCACCCTGTAACTTTTTGTCTTTTAGTCAAAGACCTGCTAAGTAATTGCTTGTCAATGAAATGACTTTTTCCCATTGACTGATGACATCCTACTATAAACCCACAAAATGATCCCTCATCCATTCTGGAATCTTCAGAGGTAAATAATTTCCCTCATCAACTACTGCACTAAATAATCCATGGCTTATGAGCTTTCAGCACCTCTGGACTGAGGCACCATTTAGTCATTATGATTTTAAAATAGAACACAATAAAATATTTTATCATTTTCTTGAGTAAATGATGACCTCTCAGGCATGGGTTTCTGAGACACAGCAGAGAAAAGATGAAATACAGACAATAAATATAGACAATTGTAGGTAGTTTAGAGTGCAACAATAATGTAAAATGCTGTTGAAGAGAAACATCCCATTCTTTCCAGTGGCAAAGACCAAAGAAAGAAAGAAAAGAAAAGATATGGAATGATGTGCTGCATGAAGCATGCTTAGATTTTGGCTCACATGTTCACACCAGAGGTGGACAAGGATGGAAGGAGAGCAACGGCAGCAATGGCCAAGAAGTTCTGCCCGCGTGCAGGTGCCTGAAGGCCTGGAGCTACTCAGGGTTACTGCGTCTGTGGTGGGTGAAGATGGGTGTTGAGGGAGGAGCAGCTGCAGCAATTGCAGCTCTCCAGTGGCTGGTGGTCTTTTGAGCACCAGCACAACTCCTCACTGCAGTCGGTGCTGGCAGCAAAGTCCAAGTCCATCCTGGAGTGAGCTGGGCAGACGTGAGATGGCCGTGGTGGTGACACGCTGACTTCTCAGGGCTCATTGCCGTGGTGTTCCTGCTTTCGCCCCCGTGGTCTCTGCTGTAGCTGCAGTGCCTGGCTTCTCCTCAGCTTCAGGCGATGCTCAGTACCTGACACCTACAGCCTCCTGCTCCAGCGTTGGCTACTGGCCAGTTCAGAGGGTCCTGCTGGACCTGCGGACCCCCAGCCTAATGCTGCTGCCCCTTCCCTTGGCATGGCTCAGCTGGCAGCCTGGCTGCTGGGCGTGTGGATTAGTCACGCTGGCGTCCATGGGACGGACACGCATCTCCACTCCATGTGCTTTGTCTCCTGTGCTAGCATCCAGGTGAACCCAGAGGGCTGCACTCAGGATATCCTGCATTTCCTTCTGAATTCAGGTCAGAGGCATTTTGAGGACAAAAATTGCTCCACCGGACAAAGCCTCCCTCTTATCATTTGTTAGCCTATTTCCCAGTCCTTTAGTCCCCACAGAACTGCTCTGGCAGTGAATGGCCCCTGCAGTTTTCACTACTTCTAAACAAAAGGGATTTAAAGTTTTTCCCAGTAGCCTGAAGGGAAGATGGCTGTTGCCCTCAACAGGCTAGTTTGCCTGAACCCGGCTGAAGGGTGAAGCCAACTATTCAGACATAGGTGAAAAGGAACAGAGACACCCCCGCTATTTCTTACAGTCCATTTTAGTGAATTTAGTTCCCATTGAAGGCGTGAAAGCAGGAGACAGCAGCTATAGCCTGCTTTGTTCTGATTATTTCTGGCTTGCTCTAAAAGTAATTTACTATAGAATAACCTGCGTTAGAAGCTGTGGCTCTGCAATTTTACACAAAGCAAGTATAGCTTGAGTATCCTTCCTACATTGTCCTGAAAAGAAGAGTCCTATGCCATGTTGATAGAGTGGTTTGCTCCCCCCAGCTCCTCGAGCACCTGGTCTGTCTGCTAAAACAGCCAATGAGGTTGCCACTGGAAACCGAGTTTTATTTTGGATACAGAATGGTATTTTTTTCTAGGTCTAAATGTCTGGCAAGCCTATTAATTGTGCCTGTTCCAGTAAGAAGTTGCAGAGATGTAGTTGTAACACTTTACATCCAAATAGTCGTTCATTTAAAAAAAAAAAAAAAAGAACAACTTGAAAAATCAGTCTTACGCTTAGCACTAGAATTGTGCTTAGTTGTTTCAAATCCATTAGACTGGAATATCGATAGACTGAGAAAATGCAATTTGGAGCTACACAGGCAGCTTCAAGGTAGGGTAAGTATTGGACAGTTTGTCACTTTACCATTATTTTACTAAAATCAAAGTGGTGGTGCCAGTGAAGGATGAGTCAAGTATTTGCCTCATTGCTCTATTAGAATGCCAAGCCATAAACCAAGTAGGAAGCTTGAGCTAACCAAATGGCCATGTGAAGGCTGAAGTCACCCAAAACAATCCAAAAGGCTCCCTTAGCCCTCTGTAGCTGAACTCAGCCATCTCAAGCAGAATCCCAATGGTGCTGGAAGGCTAATCTATGCATAAGCTGTCCAAACCACTTACCAGGAAGAGAGAAGGAGATATTATTTTATACCTACTTCAGGAGTTCATTTGGATGGTGAACAATCCTTGGAGAGTCAAGAGCAAACACGAAGCAAAAGTAAATGCATAACCTGAACAACCTAAGGGACTATGTATTTTAAATTCTGAGGATAAGGTGCATACTGTTAGGCAGATCACTTCACTCTTTGAATTAAACTCTGAGACATTTAACAGGCAGATGCATTCCTTACGTTCCCAAGGGAGACAATGAACATTTATTCCTTATGCCCTCTTCATTGCAAACTGTTCAAACAATTGCAGCAGGCCTCCACTGCAGAGCCAGCTGAACCAAAATATCATAAAAAGCAATTTTTCTAGACATCCACCCAGAGACCCAGGAGTTCTTCTGCCGGCGAAAATAGCGGAGTGTGACATTTGGACTCTGCCAAGCTCATGCCCCGTGAAAGACAACAGGCAACAAACTCAGAGCTTGTGAACAATGAGGAGACAAAGGTGAGAAAACAGCACCCACTGCCTTCCTCAAAAACTGGGGAGAAGTGTTGCCGTTACCATTTTTTTGCTGTCTGCACTTTATGCTATCCCAGTTTTTTGTTACTTAGTAACATAAATGCAGGGTTAGCCTATATGGGGAAAAATGTTAGCCTTAGGATTGCTGCCTCAGCCAGTGTGAATCAAATATTTGTTTCATCTTCTGAGAATAAAAGAAAGTGTGTAGTGGTAGGGAACCTTTTAGGGGGCAAACACAGAAAGAAAAAGTGCTGCTGTGTTTATTAGTGCTGCAAAAGATATAAAAGTAACTCATCAGCTCAGACCGAGCATTTTATGTACACCTTGCATGGAAAGAAAATGATTCAAGTATGATCAAATTAGGTTTATTACAAAGTAATGACCTATTTCTGCTCTGGAATTGGCCGGTTATGGATATTCAGCAATATACCCTGTGGGTTCAAGGTTTGCCTTTGACAAAACTCAGTTCTCATGACAGCCAACATTTCACCTGGGATTAATGCAAGCCATTTTATTTCTATTTTCCTGGCTTTACAAACATCCAGCTATGTATTCTAGCATATTAATGCCTTAAGGAACAGAAAACTCCTAAGAGGCCTGGGCTTTTCTTTGTTTGTTTGTTTGTTTGGGAGGCGATGCTTGAAGAAATTCAGAGCAAAGTCACAGGTAAGAAGAAACTACACATCCCTCAGGAAGCATGCAGGTAAACTGCGATGCTACCCCACCTTCCTTCATAGAAAGTCCTTTAAAATGTAATTTTATGTTTTGCAATTATCCCAAATACTACTAGATAGGACGGCCTTTGAACATTATCATCTTTGAAGGTTACTCATTTAGTCTCCCTCCCAGGAGGACTGACTGTACATTCCAGTTGTCCCAGTGAATAGCTGGGTGATGGGAGAACATTGCACCTAATTCACAGGTGCACACATCAGCGCCTGAAGCGGAAAGGTATTACACTAGCAGAAAACTGCCATGATGCAGGTTGCAGAAAAAGTGGTAATCTCAGGACCACATCCAAACCCTCAGGATTAAGGATCATACTTGAATCCTTTTCTTTTCATGCAAGATGTACATAAAGTGCTTAGTCTGAGCTGATGAATTACTTTTATATCTTTTAAAGCACTAATAAATATATTTACTAGTAAATGTATCAGTATCAGGGGATGTCAAAATGTCTCAGCCCACTTTCTCCCCTCCCCAAAGGTCTCACTGGGAAGAAGCCCGGACACCCAGCCCTCCGATAGCTGGGCTCATGCTGCTGGCTGCCGCGATGGGTGATGTGCCAGCAGTCTGTGCCATGCACCCACTGCTTGGGCAAACTGCAGTCACAGTGATCCCTCAGCTTCTGGTGTCCTTTCCTTCACTAAAAGCTTCAGCTATCTCTATTTCTTACTGAAAGAACTCCAATGAGGCTCACCTTTTGTGAAAAAAATTGTGTACGGGAATAAAGAATCCAATCTTGATGTTAAGTCAGTGAAACTGCTGCAGACTTAGTCAGATGTAAATGGGAGCAGAAATTGGGGTATAATAATTTGAAAACATTTTGAGGATGTCATTTTGCCCAGCACTCCTTTATCAGTGTCACTTGGTGTGTTACTTATTCACCACACATTATACTGCAGTTTCCTGACCGGACTGTGACATTTTCCAACACCCTTTCAGCGTTATTGTCAAAATTGCCTAAACTAAAAGCTAAAACTTTAAAATAATTGATTTTGCCAGTTTGTTTTAGTCCTATCTTTGCCTCTGGAATCTTTCCAAAATCTATAAGAGACTGAAATCAGTCCAAATTGCTTTCTCTGAATTCCAGAAGAAAGGGAGAAGAAAAGAAAAGAAGCTTTTGGAAGAAAGCTTAGCAAGTCAATTAAAAAGAAGTACAGTCTAAAGAAGTGGTTGCATGGTCTAGGGAAGAAAATCATTAGCAAAGTCTTATGGAAGACACTGGCTTTAAAGTCAGAATTGACACTGAGGACAACAAAGACAATAAAAAATAATGAAATAGTTTCTTTCTCCTGATGAAAAAGAAAGAAGGAGAGCTTTAGCATTTTCTGTTTTGAATGGCTTTCAAAAACAACCCCAGAAATACACCATTTTGTGCCCCACTGGCATGTAACTTTTTGCTTAATTGTGTTGTCAAGTCAATTAAAAAATGTCCCTTGTAATGCATGGGGCAGCAACATAATAAACTATTGGTGTGACTCTTCTGAAATAAAACCTCCAAAGAGATAGACTTTATACATGAGGGACCCTTCTTTAGGCTTGGTTCTGTCCAAATAAAGCACTAATACTGAACACTGCGCATTAACGCAGGAAGTCCAAAATACAATAAATTCTTTTCCTGTGTCTCTGCTAGTAAGTTGATCAAGCCCAGGAAAGCTCTGTGGCATCGAACAGTACAACCCACATTCATAACATAAAATTACCTTACCCTTCAAAACCGGATGGCTTCATCCAAACTGCCTATTGGAAATGGTCCATAACCATACTAACTTCTGACCCATGCCCAAGGCCTATGTTTGGAAGACTGATGACTAGTATGGGTCAAGACCAGCAACCACTGGCAGTTGTACAGCACAGACACTTGAGTTGCAGTGTCTGGGAACACACCCTGGAACTGTTTGGTTTGCTGCTGTAGACACAGACTTTGCAGACATTGATCCTACAGCAAACACAAAAGGCTTGCCATGCAGTCTTGGTGAGCTTATGACGCAGCTCAGAAGCTCAGAAAAGGTTCTGAAGATCAGAACCTTGAGTAAGACTTCCTTTGCTGTGAAGCAGGGAAATACGGTGTCGTGGTTCAACCCCAGCCAGCAACTAAGAACCACACAGCCGCTCACTCACCTCCCCCCACCCAGTGGGATGGGGGAGAGAACAGGGAAAAAAAAAAGTAAAACTTGTGGGTTGAGATAAGACCAGTTTAATAGAACAGAAAAGAAGAAACTAATAATGATAACAATAATAAAATGACAATAATAATAATAAAAGGACTGGAATATGCAAAACAAGTGATGCACAATGCAATTGCTCACCACCTGCCTATCGACGCCCAGTTAATCCCCAAGCGGCAATCCCTTGCCCCCACTCCCCCCAGTTTATATACTGGGCATGACTCCATATGGTATGGAATATTCCTTCAGCCAGTTTGGGTCAGCCGCCCTGGCTGTGTCCCCTCCCAACTTCTTGTGCCCCTCCAGCCTTCTTGCTGGCTGGCCATGAGAAGCTAAAAAATCCTTGACTTTAGACTAAACACTACTTAGCAACAACTGAAAACATCAGTGTGTTATCAACATTCTTCTCATACTGAATCCAAAACATAACACTGTATCAGCTACTAGGAAGACAATTAACTCTGTCGCAGCTGAAGCCAGGACATACGGTAGCTGGGCCTGGGATTAATATCAGGTTGTATGGTGAACAGGGGCTGTCTGCAGAAAACCAGCTTGATGGGAAGCCACCTCCAGTCAGCTAATAAGAAATAGCAAGGAGAGAGCTTTGCCTGAAATATGACCTTACACTCAGAAGGATCTCCAAGAAACTGCTTCTGTCTGGTTGGAACCCACAGCCACAGCCTTCTCCAAAGCTGGTGCTGACTGTAGTTTCTCCTGGACCTTTCCTCTAAGGCATGTCTGTAGCTGCCTTTCTCCATCTGTATGATAGCTTAGCAGGTTGAATGCTTACGGGGGAGCAAATTTTTGATGGCAATGGAAATGTAAGCAGCTCTTGTCCCTGACCATTTGCCCTAAAATGTTCCCTGCCAGCATTAAACTCTGTGATTTCTTCTTTTGTCCTAGAAGTGGTGAAATTAAAAACAGATTCTGCAGCAGCCAGTCATGGTTGGTGGTGAGTTGTGCCACAGGGTACTAATCTCCTCCCTGGGAAGCTATAATTCACTGCATGTGGACAGGCAGAGAAGGCTCTAACGCCACCAAAAATCGCTGAAGAGGGTGCCTGGCTCAAATCCTGAGCCATAAAACTTCTCCTGTGCCAGACAGTTATATAAGCGTGTGCCCAGTCCTGAAATTAGTAAAGGTGAGGGAGCACTTGGGATACTGGAGACACTGAGAAGCGCAGGCAGTAAAGTCGCATTTCTGATGATCCTGATGGTCTTCTCACCCGTGATGACCTGCTTAGTAGTTAGCACACTAACAGCTGCTCGTCCCTGGGTCTCACGACCTCTCCTGCTCTCCCCTCCTCTTCCTCCTCCTCTGTCCCCTGATCTCCTCCGTTA
Organism: Haliaeetus leucocephalus; assembly: GCF_000737465.1. Classification (NCBI taxonomy): domain Eukaryota; kingdom Metazoa; phylum Chordata; class Aves; order Accipitriformes; family Accipitridae; genus Haliaeetus; species Haliaeetus leucocephalus. The sequence goes on along the minus strand of NW_010972585.1, from coordinate 2,434,879 downwards.
CTCTGTTCTTCTCGCGCTACCTGACCACGCTCCTCTCCCCATTCCCAGGCACGCGGTGTGACCCCGTCTTTTGTGTCACTTCTGCACACGGGATTCTCCTATGAGCAAATTTAATTCACAAATCCAAGACAAAATTACCTGCTGCCTTTGCAAGCTTACTTTTCCACCGAGCCTTTCGAATCAGCTTGTGGAGGAGTCCAGGGGCAGCTCCAGACAACCAGCACGTCCTGAGGCCGTGAGGAGGAGGAGGTGGTCGCTGCAGCTTTCGTAGGGGTGATCCCTCTTTGGAACCCCACCTGTAGGAAGCAAAGGCTCCCTTCCTCTTCCTCAGGCACTCTCCCACGTCTTCCCAGCCACTGAAGCCACCTAAACTAGAGACGCAGGAAGGGTCTGGAGGATTGTTCAAGTCTTTTGTTGTGGCTCTGCAGAAAGGGACTCAGGATTTCCTGAACCTGAAAGAGCGAGTATGAGGAGGAGCCCTATGCTGTGCCTATTCTTGGCTCTGGAGTCCAGTCTCGCTCTTTTAGATTTAATTGCTTGTGTTCTTGGTGTGCTTACCTTGCTTTAAAGGGATTAAACAGGGAGATATTGCTCAGTGTATAACTATGAAATAAGTGTTCCCCTCCCCAGACTTTCCTTTATTACGTGTCTATCCTCCTGACTCCTAACAGATCTTCTTGGGGACTTTATAACAGATTCCCTGACATTTGGCACTTAAATAACTGTCTGCAAACACTGTGCTGATTTTATTCCATTGGCTGCAACACAGAATTTATTCCATTGGGATTTACTGTAGTATCAATGCTACAAAAGGGAAAAAAGAGAACTTGTGCAGCCATTGAAAATTATTGCCTTGATAAATCAACATCAGCAACAGAACTTAAATATTATTTTAAATTACGATTCACAGCCCTTAGGCCCTAATTCTGTATGTTCTAAGCATGTGATGATGAGAACAACACTACTAACAGATATATAGAATTATTTCAAAGCGAAGAAAACTAATTCAACATACTAGACAAATATATATCAAAAAATGGTTTAATTACTTCTACAAAATAAATAACAAAGCACACATAACATTCTTGTTATGAATGAGCTACAACTATTCCATAATTGCAAGCAGTATTATGAAGAAATGCTGTTTCCTACTTGGTCATTTACTGCTTGCTTCCTTTGCTATTCTCTTTGTGAAACTGGCCATATAAACCATGCAATGCATTTTGTCCCTTATGTTTCTCATGTGGGAGAAAAGCTATTTCCTTAGATTCCTAGGACTCTCAGCCACATTGTTGTTAGCACACACGTTTTTAGGCATTTACCCAAAACGTATTAAAATAAGTTTCTCTTGCATCACATGCGTAAATATTAATAGTTAACATATGCACAGTTTAGATTTGGCAAGTAAGCGGTAAGATATATTGGCATCTTTTAAATGTTATTTCTTTGTTCTCCAGATCCTAAAGGCTTGGGAGGTGAGGGGAAATATCTGTGTTTGTTGCTGTTTCCCTCAGAACGAAATCTCCAGCTAACGTGGTTGGAGAGATGCACTTAAACAGGGGAAGAGGATGTAACAGATGTAGTGGCATCTGCTGGCACTTTCAGAACCTTAACTAAAAATGTTCTGAGGAACAATTTCCCACATCCTTCTCAGTGAACACCAACTTAGCTACCCATTGATAATGCTTTAAATGTCAACACCCTTCTATCACTGCTTATCAGAGACAGAAGAGGAATGACTGCAATATACCATGAAATTTCTCCAATCCCCAGTCTGAAAAGAACCTTAAAATCCTTACCAATGATATTCTGCCTCTGCAAGCTAAGGTTGAGCCAAGGACACATGAAGCTCAGGCAGCAGGACTGGGCTCAGGAACCCCAACTTTAATCTGGAGGGTGGGGGGCATATTCACGAGACCATGCTTGTGTTGTTGACATGCCTGGTCATTTGATCATATGACACTGCTGTGTCTGGGAAAATATTCTTTATGAAAGGGGTTTTTATGTTATAAATAACAAATGCTATCAATTATTAACATAGCTACCTCTCAAGTAAGGACAAATTCTCTCAAGCGGAGCTGTGGAGGCAAATATTTAGCAGCTATTGTTATGGATGGAAGAAAAAATACTGAGGTTTTGGGGATTTTTTTCCGGATTATTTTTTAATTTGGGGGGATTTTCTACTTTCCTTCCTTTTTTTCTTCCTTCTTTCTCTCTCTCACAGAAGAAATAGGAATCCAATAGATTTGCAACCTCAGGATTTGTATGAAACACAAACAGAAGTCTTTTGTTTCTATTCTACATGTCTGTTAACAGCAAAAGTACTGCCAGAAGTGTACGTCAAAGACTCTCTTGCAACAGCTTCTTTTCTGAAAGCTTTTCCTTCCTATACCAAGGACATTATCTAAACCAAGAAACTATGTTAGACAGGAGAGTTGTAGTGATTAACCTAATGATGAATACAGCTCTGTAGAAGTTCCCTTATGATGGCTTCAAGACTGAATACCTAACTTTTGGAAGACTATTTGAGAACATCATAGAGTGATTCTTTATTATCTTTTATTTTCTTTATTATATGTTTATTATCTGCAGGGCAAACTTGATGGTCACCTAGTTCTCTCAGTGCTTCCAGAAATGCCTAGATATGTTCTGAAAGTCTAGACTCCTTCTCCAAAGAGGGCTCAAATTCACCATTATACATGTCACAAGGCACTGTAATATGGTCACTGCACCTTCACACCAAGCTCCACTGCGAGCATGAGACATTTTTCTTAAAAAAAACCCACAGCTCACTTGGTATTGAGCCACATGTGTGGGAATTCTTCAGCCTGCTACTCAAACTAAAATGCTCTAACCAGAGCCTCTTTCTAGAGAGGATTTTTGTAAGGCCCTAGCTTTGCCATGGTAGACCTGAGTTGGTTCATTCCTGAGTTTATTGATGTGTAGATATCCCAGTCAGGTATCCACAAACCTGGAGGTAGTGCTCATGGAAGGAGAAAAAGGCTGTAATGAGACTAAGGACAAAAATAACTGCTCAGGGTAAGGGGGCTTTCCTGCTTCAGATGAAGTGTTTCAGGAGATCCACAGCAGAGGGCAATTTGTGCAGCCTCTGTGCAAGCGTGGGAGCAGGGAAAAAGAAAGAAAAAGTGTCAGATAAACTCCAGGCTGGGTGGCAGAGAAAATAATTTAGAATATCCACAAAGCGGTGGATGTGGCACTAAACTTGTGCAGCAGGGTCCTTCCCCAGCCATAGCCTTGACCACAGAAACCCGAGAGATGACAACGAGCTCTTCTCCATGGGAGTCAGCAGGCAACGCTGCTCCCTGCCACCAGCTGTCCTCCACCATCTCCTCCCACCCGCTTACCAGCCAGGCTCCTTCACTTCGCAGTGAGTCACGACCATCTGGAAAACAACTCTTGTTGGTCGTCACACAACACGTACTTCCAGAAATGTCAAAGATGGTGAACCAAGTCTTGACAGCAAGGACTTGATTATACTCTTGTTATGTCAGAGCAGTTGACCTGAGGTTATGACTGGCACCTGGCAAGGTAACATGGACCTCGAAATAAGCTTAAATAGTTTGGGTGTGAGTATGCTGCTCCCTCCTTTGAGGTTTTTGAAATCTTTTTTCCCTTTCTTATCTTTCCCACCATCATGTGTTACCACCTATATCATATCGGTGTGATTGCTATATGATATTGATGCATTGAGATTGGAGTAGGTGCTGAGGAACTGCATGAGGGGATGGTACTGAATGGAGGGTTCACAGGTCATGCATGGTAAAAGGATAAAAGGGCTGAGGAAAGTCTTTCCAGACACACTGATAAAGCTCCTCTCTAAGGGTACCCTGTATAATAAGTTACCTACTCATAAATGAAGTGTTTTGTATCATCACTCAGGGCTAGATCATGGACACAAGCAAGATTTTATGGCCTGTAGCCCTCTCATTTGGACACAACCCAGGAGCAATCTAGCATAGCAGTCCAAATGTGTCAGCGTTTTATCTGCTCACGATGCTATGGTATTAAGTAAAAGGAAACATAATTTGTAGAGACCATATCACAACAACCACTTTTTACTCATCAGAGCAGTAAGGTAGGGATTTGAAAAAATTAATGAATTCATTCACATGGCTCCTTGGGCAAATTCTAACACAAAATATAATTTTACAAATCTCCCGAATTAGAAAGAAGAAGGTTAGCAGAATGGATATTCTTCATGAAACCTATTGGCCTTTCATCCTAACTTCTGACTCTGAGAAACTGTAATAGTGTCTACCAGTGGTTTCCTTCTCTCTGCTTTTTCAGTTGCAGAATTTGGTTAGTAGCATCCAATTGGTGATTGCATTTTCTCTTTTTTGGAAGATGACTCAGCTAGTTGTCTGCACTGCTTCGAGAGTCGGCAGGGACAGAAGTACAGCGAGTTCTTCCTGTACTCCAGAATGCACACTGAACACTGAAACAGACTTCGCCATGGCTAAAAACACCACAGTAATTAAAAAAACTAACACTTTCCACCGAAAAAAGTTTCAGTTATTTATATCCACTTGCTGTGAAATATAGCCCCCTGAGAAAGTCACTTCAAAGGTTAGAGTAACAGCTTAAAATGAGACTGTACTTGTCTTTAGATGCAATTAAAGACAATATTTTTCTTCTAAAAAAGCACCAAGAAATGTGAATTGATTTGTTTTTCTTCTCTTGAAAAATGTCAGGTTTTGGCATAAGTCTTTATCAGTCTTTGGAAACTCCTTGAACATTAGACTATGCAGAGAATCTGCCAGTTGTCAAAAATGCAGCAACTACATTGGGTGGATTCTCCTAACTGTGAAATTCACTATCTCCTCTTTTTAAGTGCTAAATCTGAAAACACTTATTTCCTTAGCTTTTTGCTAAACAAATCTGTAGCTACTTCTTTCCCATGCCTGGAATAGAAGGCAGACAGATGATGCAGCTTCATATGTATACCTGTTGTCATTCAACCCCAGCCAGCAACTAAGCACCACGCAGCCACTCACTCACTTCCCCCCACCCAGTGGGATGGGGGAAGAGAATAGGGAAAAAAAAAGTAAAACTTGTGGGTTGAAATAAAGACAGTTTAATAGGGCAGAAAGAAAGAAAATAATGACGATGATGATGATGATGATGATGATAATAATAATAATAATACAATAATAGTAATAAAAGGATTGGAATATGCAAAACAAGTGATGCACAATGCAATTGCTCACCACTCGCCGACCGATGCCCAGTTAGTTCCCAAGCAGTGATTCCCCCAGGCCAACTCCCCCCAGTTTATATACTGGGCATGACATCACATGGTATGGAATACCCCTTCAGCGAGCTTGGGACAGCTGCCCTGGCTGTGTCCCCCTCCCAACTTCTTGTGCCCCTCCAGCCTTCTTGCTGCCTGGGCATGAGAAGCTGAAAAATCCTTGACTTTTAGTCTAAACACTACTTAGCAACAACTGAAAACATCAGTGTGTTATCAGCATTCTTCTCATACTGAATTGAAAACATAACACTGTACCAGCTACTAGGAAGACAATTCACTCTATCCCAGCCAAAACCAGGACAGTATCCACCCCTTATTCTATACCATTTACATCATGCTGAGATCCCACACTTTCCAATACATTCCAATTAATCACCGTCACCTTTCCTATCCTTTGAGATATACATATATACACACAGATATCATTCCCTTAGCCTATGGGCCATCCCTATAAAAAGTCCATTGAGTTCATTTAGTCCATGACTTTGGGCTCCATCTGTCATACCAGTCTTTCTGGGCAGGAGGGATGGTGCGAAGTCCACTCAGTCGGCAGAGCAGGATCGGGCTTCAGTGTGGTGTGGCGAGGGTGCCATTGGGTGCAGCAGGAGGATGGTGTGTGATGTTGGATTGTCGTATGCTGAAGTCAGTTCTGGTTCCATCACTACTGCCCTTTACTCAGCTTTATCAAAGTTCATTCTTCATTAATCTAAGTGATTCTTACTGTAATACCATTGATACAGCATATGACAGTTATAGTAATGATAACATACAGTGGCAGGGTTATATAGCAACTAAGATCACACAGTTTAATTCATTGGCTATTCTCACCTAAAATCAAATCCCCTCGAGGCACACATTGGACTTCCTCATCCTTCTACATCACCCACCAAGTGCACCCAGGTCCTTGAGCAAAAGCAATCCCACGAATGGGTTTGCCTTTGCCTGAGGCAGGAATAACCCAGACTGTCTTCCCTAACACGCTTTTTATGTGCACTACGGGGACTTTCTCCCCTTCTACAGTAGGTAAAAGTTCTGACTGGGCAGGGCCAGCCCAACTGGCAGATCCTCCGGTGTTGACTAACCAGGTGGCTTTTGCTAAATGTGTATCCCCATGTTTGAAGGTTCCACCGCCCATTGCTCTCAACGTAGTCTCTAACAGTCCATTGTATCATTCGATCTTGCCCGAGGCTGGTTCATGATAGGGGATATGATACACCCACTCAATGCCATGCTCTCTGGCCCAGGTGTCTATGAGGTTGTTTCGGAAATGAGTCCCGTTGTCTGACTCAATTCTTTCTGGGGTGCCGTGTCACCACAAGACCTGCTTCTCAAGGCCCAGGACAGTGTTCCAGGCAGTGGCATGGGACACAGGATTTGTTTCCAGCCATCCAGTGGTGGCTTCCACCATTGTAAGCACATGGCACTTGCCTTGGCGAGTTTGTGGGATAGTCAATCTGCCAGGCTTCCCCATTTTATATTTCAGCCATCACCCTTCATACCAAAAAGGCTTTAACCTCTCGGCTTGCTTAATTGCAGGATGTTTCACGTTCATGGATAACTTGTGCAATTGTATCCATGGTCAAGTCGACCCCTCCACCGTGAGCACATCTATATGTTGCACCTCTCTCCTGGTGGCCTGAAGTGTCATGGGCCCACCGAGCCATAAATAATTCACCCTTATGTTGCCAGTCCAAATCCACCTGAGCCACTTCAATGTAACTTGTCCAGATCCTCAGCTGGTATAATTAGCTTAGTTGCTAAACCAGCTGTTTGAGTAGACGCTTAGGCTTAAGTAAATCACATTTGAAGAAAAGGAGAAAAAAAAAATGCTTGATAGAAGCTAGCTAAAGCTTGGAATTTAAGAATTCATTCTCAGGACCTGAATCAGCTTTCTCCCTCTGCATCTCTCATCAGATCAATGCATCCTTTTGACTTGCCTCATCTCTTCAGGCAGGAAGTATCACTGAAAACCTGAAATACAGAAGTGACCACCTACCAGGAGACTTTGGAATTCGTGATGCTGAAAGGAGTGAAAGACCCCAGTGGGCGGTGGAGATATGAAAGAATCAGGCTAGATTTAGAGTCAGGTTATATGTAAAACGCAACTAATCACAGCCTCTCAGCTATGATCTTGCTAAAGCAGACTGCTTCCTTGTCATTCCTTCTCATCATTTTAGACGGCAACCCTTCTATTACGCTGCCTTTTGCCATTGCATTTCATATTTCTCTTTTTCTTAGCTTTCAGCCTAATGGGCACTACATGTTATTGTAATAGGAGTACTCAGCAGATCTGCCTCACTGCATCGCTCTTCCCTGATCTTTGCCCACGATGGCATTCTGATGGATGTGCCAAGGGACCCACTGACCTGCACAGAAACCAAGGAAGGGACTAAGGAGATGGGGGTGGTGCACAAAGGAGACACTTTTCTTGGTCTGTTTGGCCTGCTGCTGCGGTGCACAGCCAAATCTGGAAACAGGAAAGTGCTGTAGGGGCCAGCAAGATAGACGTGGCCATGCCAGCCCTCAGACAGTCTGTTATTTAACACTCCCATTGAATATATTACGGGCTAAAACTGATTAAAAAGCAAATAAGATGGCATGGGCAATTTAATGGAGAATAAAAATGTAACAGGGACTTTATCTTTTTTTTTTTTCTTCTGCAAGAACCTAAAAACTCTGTTTTAGTTTGCTCCTCAGTCACTTCAGTGCCAAGAAACATGCTTCAGCCTGCCCTTCAGATGCTTTGATCTCCCAGCCACCACCTGCATGAATGTGATATTCCTGAAAAAATCTGCTTATCAAGTGAGGTGAGGTGAGGAAACAGGAATCCTGGCAGAGAAGTGAGTGTACAGCCAGCACATTCACATCAGTGGCTCCAGGAAAAATGACGGCAGAAAGGTGTAGAGAAGAACTTGCTTCCTTTACTAAAGGCAGTGCTGCTAGCAAAAGGACAGAATATGCACAGTATATACAATGCAGTATTTTCATCTGGGTACAATGCAATACATTATTACAGACAGCTACCAATAAATCACAGGTCCTAAAATGTGAAATTAATATGGTCTCTATAATGTAAGATGGGTCAGTGGGGTAGAATGGGTATTTTGGCATGTGGAAGAGATAACAATTTTTCTTTTTTTCAGTGGGCTTCCTGAAAAAAATCATAGTTTCTTAAAAACTTCTAAATGACAACCTTTTTTTACTAGATTTATGAGAAGTAACAAGAAAATCTTTCTTCGGTACCCATTTTGTAAAAATGCTTTTGCTCACCTTTGCTTCTGTTCTTTGACACTCTGGTTTGCTGTGCTGCAAAGAAATGTTGTGGTACACTGCACCTGTGATATATCCATGCTAAGAACAGATGAGGAGAGAAGGAACATTCATGACTTTGCAATAATGAGATTGCTGATCCACAGCTTGCTGGTAATTCCTGCACAGTGAAAATAAAGCCAAAGAGAATTGCCAAGAATCTCATCTGCATGCTGACAACTGCACATCTCCTCAGATGAATCCATCCGCAGGTCACCCTTTTTGTTTTTTAACCTTGCACTGGTATGGCTAATGGAGTGGCGAGCAGTCTTGTTCTCCAAGCAGTGAATTGTCTACAGACTCCAGAATTCCATTTATTTTGTCTGTTTCTATTCATTGGCAATTTATTCATTGCCAAGACTCAATCGGATAGGAAATTCAAACTGATAGGCACCAGTTATATGAGAAGTTTGCCCCTGTTTACCTTAAATTGTTTTCTAATTGATACAAATAACTATGTGAATGCTGCTTTATATCAGATTAGTCTCCAAAGATTAGAATCAGTTTATATTGAAGCTAACCAGCTGCTGTCGAATTGAAATAGTGTTTATACAGTGCCTCACTACAGTATAAATTGGTTTTAAATTTGATTTAAGATAAATTGGTGCATTTTCCTTACACAGATACAGCTTTATTTTAACAACACTTTACACAGTACACCCGATATGCAAAAACTAGCACTGGCAGGGTGTTTGCATAGATGGCCAGTGGCTCACTGGTTTTTGTTTTCTTGAGATATCTAGGGTTAATCAAGGAGTCAGGAGGGAGAGTGAATCGGGCAGGGATAAGAATGTCTTATCAGCTGTGACCTGTTCAGCCCCTGAGACAGAAGAAGAAATAAGGAAGTGATTTATAGGTTATAGCAGTTCAGGACTCACTCTTCCAGAGTGGCTGGAGAACAGTGGTACTCTGCACGCTGCTTACCCGTGTCCTGACATGCTCCTCGTCTGGGGACTTTCTACCAGCAGACTGTTTCCCACTACCAGGGTACAAGTTTCCCACTACTTGCTGAGAACAAAATTGTCCATACCAATTTCTGTAAATTAGACTGCTGCTAAGAACAGAAACATTTAACCCTAGCAATTTGTAAGCATACAGAGCTATTAAAACATCATTTATATGTTGAGAAGGCCTGTCTGCTACTTTACACAAGTTTACCTTCCACCCAACTTCAGTATTTAGCTCAGAAGTAGAGAGGGTAAAGCAAAGTAAAGCAGACACCAGTAAGTCACAAGTACTGTGCTTGATAGGGAGGTCTGTGGCTCTGGGAAATATACTGTGGTGGATGGTTACTTTTCACATCTATATGTCTTGAATGTCATAACTATCTGTCAGATTTTCTTTTAAAAAGATGTTTGTCTGTCTTCAGGCATTACCAGATACAGAGAACATCCAGTCATCTCACCAAAAGCTAGCATAACTTAAACCGATCTCTCTTTGCAGACAATGAACATTGGAAGACTGTATACTGGGCACTCTAGCAGTCACCAAGAAACAGGGTTTTTACTGCAAAAGCTAGTGACAGCCATCTAAGTTCCTATAAAGGTGAGTGTATACCATTTTGTTCAGGTCTGTCAAAGTTTTCAATACGAACAGGAAAGGTTAATTACATTACTCCCATTGTACTATACCTAGCATTGCAGATTTCTTTCAATCCACCTTCCTATTCCCAACAACTCTTAAAAAATTAAGTTTTTAAAAGAAAATATTTGAATATTGATGATTATGTGCTTTAAAAACATTACATAGCCATTTTTTTAAAAGACGAACATTCGAGCTATTGCATTATATCATGCCACTTTGCATAAAAACTGCATAGGTGTTTACATGCTGTGCACTGAAGACAGACTTTTCCTGGCTATCGGACTGCCAGGCACACAACCGCACAGGGAACCGGTTTCAGTCAATTACAGAAGAGATTCAATGGGTGGGTACAGCTGCCCCAGGCAGAATATACCGCTGATGTATTATGTTTACACACACCACACAGAGATGAAGACACTACACAGAGAAATGATAGGCACATCAGAGAATGCACTGGCCTACCACTTAAACTGAAATCACTGTCATGTTTTACTATTGACATGGGCATTCAGGAGCAGGGCAAGTTCCCTTAGCTCCCAGACTGACAGTAACAACCATTATATAGCATTAATACAAAACCACTGAGTCTTAGCACTTTCCAGCAGCGATTAAGGAAGAATATTCAGCAGTCTACCCTCTTGAAATTCAAAAGCAATTAGTAGATAGCAATATTGCCAGTGCTTATTGCACAAATAAGCAAGAGAGAAAATCTGAACCTCACAGTTAATTTTCTATTTAGTTCTCTTTATCTATTTGTTCTTTAATGACTTTGACATTCTGCATAAAGTGAGTTCATTAGTAAGGTATCTGCATGATGAAACCTGTGTTTCCTTCTTAGGAAAGCAGCCCAAATCCCTATTTACCCTTATGCTTTCTAGAACTCTTGTAAGCTCTATGAATGTCTTGAGAAAACTGCTTTTTCCACATTAACTCTCTTCTGTGCTGTCAAGAGATTGTTAGCATTACTGAACAATGGGACAAGTCAATAATATTGTCTGTCTCTTTCTCCTTACATTTATGTACGTGTGATTACAAGTTTGCAGCTGTGAATGCTGCTAATAGGTAGCACCTGAAAATGCTTACTCTCACAGATAAAAAAGTATGGGGGGGGGACATGACAATGAGTATGGCTAGGGTTAAAGAAGGATTGGGGGGGGAGGGATGTGAAGGGGAAGAATTGGGTTGTACTTAATGGTATAAGGGATAACTATTCTATGAGGAGGTAAACTAATGAATAGATTTTGTGTGTATCTCTAGGTTAAATTAGTTTGGAGTTTTTTGAGTGTGTAGTCTGGGTGAGGTTAGTTTAAAAGTTGTTTGGGGTTTTTTTCTGGCCCTTGACATTGACCATCATTAACTGTTAGGTGAACAATTTCTTTGCTCTGTAAGGGTTTTTGGGGGTTTTGGATTTTTTGTTAACTTGATTAGTTATTGAGTTCTGCTAAAGTGAACTGAGGTGGCTGTATGTACATGAGTGTGCATGGGGTTGCGCAGTTTAGGTAAGTGATGAACTAGGTGATGGCAAGCTTTCTAGCTGTATCTTTCTGCTTCTAGATTATGCAAGGAGAGAGAAGGAAGGTGATCTGGCCGTGATTTCTGTGGTATATGAGTAATGCCACTCTTCTATAGCAGCTGCTAGGAGGAAAAAAAAATAGGTGCTATAAAGCCTTCATTTAAGCCCTCTGTTTTAAAATATCTTAGTCTGCTTGGCTTTTACTGGGGGGTGGTCCTCTGGATTTGAGAATGCTATCTTGATCACATTTTGATAAGAAAAATAGAGGTTTAAACTTTTACCTATAGCAGATTTCTTGTCCACTTTTTGCGTAAGCATTCACTGAGCTCTCATAGCAGAGGTGCATTAGGAGAGATGTAAGAAATAGTAATACTTTCTGTTGCAATGCTGGCTGCAAATGCTGAAGCTGAAAGTTATTCTTCTGTTTAAAAGATCCTTATTGCTCCTTTTTTCATGTCACTTACTAAATAAACACTAAGGTACAACATAAATATGGTGTGAAAGAAGAAGCTAATGCTAGTATAATGATGCAGAGAAAGGGTGAAATAAAGCTAAAAGTCATGCAGTAACAGGAACAAGCAATTACAGGAAGGTATAAAAATATCTCCATTATGTTGTAAAATTGTGTCTGTATGCAGCTACGTATTAAAATAGAATAGACACCTTTCCCACTGATGCTTTGTTATATATTCTTTTTTGTCCTGGAACCGGCATAGGACTCAAGTAGCAGATGTTCATGTGTGCTTACCATGGGGAGTGACTGCTCCAGAGTTTCTTCCATGTCGTTAGCTTTTGTGTAGCATGGCTGCCATGCTGTTTTCTTAACAAGTAGCTTTGAATGTATCTGCAAAACTTGCATTTCTAGAAGTGAGACTGGGCTAGGAAATCACCCTTGTTTACATACCTTTGAAACTTGATATTTAGGCTTTACTGACCTGTTAAATCTAATGGTGTCCTTCCTGTAATACTGAATTATTGCAAATTCAGGGAATGAAGTCTTAGCTTTCTGGCTGAAGGATAACTTTGTATACTTGTTTGTACTTGCTTGATTCAGGTATGAGTTACTATTCTAGGAGCTTCTCTAAATGAGAACTACACTTACATAAATTCAGGTGTTAGAAGAACATATATAGTCATTCTTACCCTGAAAGCAAAGCAGCTTCTCCTGATTCAGCCAATGTCACTTCAGTTTCATTTAAGCCAAAATAAGCTATTTCTATATGAGGTTGAGTACCCATGTGAAACTAATTGCCTACCTTATTAATGTAATTATGAACTTTTTTCCTTAGATAAAGTCCCTAAGAACTCTGACAATACATCACTGCTTGTACTGAATTCCCTTCACGGTGCGAGTAAAACTGTTCCTCATTCTGAGCCAGCTGACTTGGGCTATTATATTGGTTGGATACAAATGTTTATCAGGCAATTACAAAACATCAACTAACTTCACAAACACATTTAATTTCAATGGTCAAAGAAGTGTACAATACTTTATTTTATATTAGGTAACCAGTGTATGAAGCTTTGGGAGTCCAGTCTAACTGTTCAAGCAGTGACAGCGTTAAGCAGGCTGAAACTAAAAGGAAGTTAGTGGTAAGTGAATAATATCATGCCTATTATCACTTACAATGTCATGCAGGTATTTTGCTGCAGTTTGCAGCAAGAAGCACATATCAGCTGTATAAGCTGTAGAAATCAATTTTGTATGTTCCTTCTAAGAAAGAAATTTCCAAATGGAATATGGCAAATGTTTTTTTTTAAATACGCTACACCACCTGGCTACATGACAAAATAGTATCCTTTTGTTACAACACCAAGAGGGGGGAAAAAAAATACAGAACCCATTTTTACTTCAGTGTGTCCTAGGTTTATCCTCAGGGTGTTGTGTGTATACATGTGGTTAAACTTATTTTACAGTTGGTGCTCTCTAACAATATAAAAACAATTGTTATCAGCTAAAAGGACCCAGCTTCCCATTGTGTAACTCCAGGTGTGAAAACAACCTAATTCTGGGAACAAAGATGTAACCTGTGTTTGGGCACGTACTGGTTTTGACAAGTGACATTAACAACAAGTAGGCACTTATATAATCTAATATAAAGGTACATGTGGTTAACAGTCAGGGTTTCTAGCTACTTTTAGAGACTCCAGTAAATCAAGGAACCTTGGTCAAGTCTTCTACAATGAGTGCAAGTCCCTAAATACTGGATTTTCATGTCGGCTGAAGAAACAGTAATCTTTTGTGTAACTGATACACGTCCCCAGACTCAGCTATATCAGACCAAGTTCTACCAAGTGTGAACCCCTATGTAAATGCAAATACAAGAAAGCTACAGTAACTGGCTAGGCAGAAACGTGATCCTGTTAAACTTTCTGTATTTCTTCCTCCTGTGTTTGTAGCTGAGCTGAGGCAGGCAGAGAACACCGCTGGTGGATTTCAAAACTGAAACTCGATTCAGATGTCAAGCCCTTTATGTAAAACCACAACTACTTTCCTCTTGGGTAGCACGCCTTAATTTTGGAAGAAGTCAGTGCCATGCGTACTGGGAAGCGCGCTTCCAACTCCTTCCAGAATAGGGATACCGAGCGGCAAGCGTGTCGGCCGGCCCGTGTGCTGTCAGGAGTCCTCCTGGCTCTGCATCAGCCTGAACGAAGCCTGGCTGTGGCCGCCTCTTCCCTCAGGTACCTGGTGGATGGGCGGGCAGCTGAGCTGCTTCTCAAACAAGAGTAAAATGGCAGCTCTTCTGTAACCCTCCAGCACTTCAATTAACAAAAGAAAAAAAAGCCGTACGCAAGCCCAGGACTGGAAAAAAAACCCAAACCAAACGCCCCCCAACAGGAATCGGGTTTGTTGTGGACAAAAAATTAAACGGCAGGCTCTTTGAGGGGGGGTACACACACACACACACACCCCCCCGGCGCCACAGCAGCCCGTCGAGCATCTGCGCTCGCCCCGTACTCCTGCCCCGGGAGGTACCGGCCGGCGGCCCCGAGAAGCGCTCCCCGGGCACAGGCTGGGCGGGGGGG